>NW_017729014.1:18157598-18160387 GCF_001723915.1 Gavialis gangeticus
AAAAAGAGAAGCAAACAAGAAAGCTCAAAAGTAAAAGAAAAAGCATGCTGAATCTTTCCGTACAGGTGAGCAGAGGAGTGCCTAGAGCTAGTACAAGCTGGTACACAGCTTCGAGCCTGTGTGCGCATGATGTATTCTTCACAAAGACGGGAGGTAATGCTGCCTTGGTCCCAAGGCATTTTCTCAGCATGAAGTGCTGGCTCTGCAAGGAGATTTTTGTGTGTGAAGCAGTTGCTGCACCCTGGTGGGTATATCTGGGACAGGTATTAATTTAAGAGGAAATCAGGTGAAGGCTGAAAACTCCTTCCCAGTCAAAGTCTGGCTAAGCCACCTTGTGCTTATTTAATAGAAATTAAGTTCCTCTCCACCTCTTTCTGACAGGTTTATTAAGAAGCGTACTTAGAAAAATCAATATGCACCTTGTCCATTTTCTTGGTGCTGAGCCCTGTTTCTGCAAAGCACTGGATTGGCAGTTATTCAGCAAGATTTCTAACCCATATATCTCTGAAAGCTCCTGTTTAAGGTAAAAAAAAAAAAAAAAGAGAGAGAGAAAGCAGGTGAAAAAGCCAGCTCTGGGCTCCTGGTTCACATGGGACTTGGTGTGAGTTTTAGTGTCCAAGTCCTTGAGTGCTGAATTTACAAGGAGCATAGAGACAATGTCACAGCCCTTCTTCTGCCATAAGGGGGACTGAGGTGCCCCCTTTACATGGTCCTGCTCAGATCAGGCCTCCAAGTGTGGGGAAGGGAGCATGGGCTAATTAATTAAGCAGCTCCTAATTATGCACAAGGAGGTAGAAGTCCTGCTTGTATCTTGGGCACAAAACAAGGCAGTTGGTGGTTCCCTCAGAAGAGGATAAAGGAGAGGGTATATAGGTGCCTAGCTGGATTTGCACAAGTGTCTAAGATAGTCAGGTACCTAAATCCCATTGACTTCAAGTGGCTTTGAAAATGACTCTAAATTCCTAAGTACTTTTGGAAATCTGACTTGAGATCATTTCTAGTCCCCGAGGGGCAGGTGGGAAGCAGGGGAGGTGTTTTGACTAAATCATAATTCCCTCCCCCACCCCCCGGTTGGCTCCCAGGATGGGGCAGCTATGGGCTGCTCTTTAATTAGGGAAGATTGCAAAGGAAAAATTTAGTCCTTAATGATTGCTGGCCTGATTTTCTTTCCAGGGTGCCAAGTACCTGCAGCTCCCATTGACTTTGGGAACTGGAATTACTCCAACTCTGAACATCAGGCCTGTAGTAAAGAATAAAACCAAGTCATCTGCTCTCTGTCTAGAGAGGGTTTTTTCCCCCCTGAAACTTCTCCAAATCAGAAAACTGAGGTGCTTCAACCCCTTTGCCTCATATGGCTTTTGTAAGAAGGGAAGGGAGTGGGGTCAGGGGGATATCATAGGTTAAAGTGTGGGACTTGCAATGAGGTTCAGACCAGGCTTCCTAGTTAGGTCTTGCTCAAGCTGTCTGTCTCCATTGCCCCCATTGTCTCCATCTCTCATGCACACATTACAACATTTGCAACCTCTTCAGGTTTTCTGTATGTCTTCAGAGGCTGAGAGATTTGTATATGCCTTAGTGCTGTGGACTAGCAAATGCTTTAGTTTCCCTTTGAGATATTTGTGTGTCTGGAGATGCCAGTTTAAAAAAAAAAAGATTCTTAACTGTGGTTCGTCTCCGTGAAGCATTTGTTCCCCTCTCCCTCCTATCCTGGACATAGTGTTTTTTATCACGTGCATTTATTTTCATCCCCATCCTCTTTTATACCTTCTGGTCTATCAAAGCTGCCATGTGCAAAGGCAAGCAGTGAAATCTTGGGACTGCAGCTACTGCAGGCGAGTTACGAACACCTGCGTTCAGAGCAAGTGCAAGGGAGATCTAATTGAAGTGCTCCAAATCATAAGAGCAGTGGCAGAGATAATTGTAATTGAGGTACTGTTTTTAACAGAACTTGGAAGATTAAGTAAAGAGGGCAAAGGTTTAACTAGAAATTAAATGCAGCACTGGATGGCTCGGAGGATTGGTAATGGGATATTGGATCCTTCCTGCTGTAGGTCACTGGTTCATATGTGGCCCTGGATGCTAATCACTGAAATTCTTTGCAATCTGTATGCTGCTTAGGGGTTTCTCTGTGAAATGACTTGGTGGGCTTAGCCCTGTACCTGCGAACAAGTGTTTATGCCGTGAAAACTAGCACCACTCCTTGACTATCTAGGAAAGCAGCCCACGGTTGAATGGCCATCCAGAGTGATGTGCAGTACCGAGCTATGTTTCCAGAGAAGTAGCTCCCATAGCATCAGGATTATGCTGCTGTCCTTTGGGGAATTTTACTCTGTGTCTCGCCATGCTCTTGTTTCATGAACAGAGGACTTGAAGCATTAGTTACCGTTGATAAACACAGGCATCACTTAATGTAACTAGGGGGGAGGATCAGGGAGGGGAAGCTCCAAAGCAGCAAGTTAAATAAAGTGTGAAGGGAAAGAAACTCCTTTAAGTGCACTTGTAGTTAGCAGGGCGGTGATGGCAAAAGCTGTTTCTTTCAGCCGTATCTTTGGGCTGTAGGATGGTGGGTCAGTCTTGACTACATTTTTGGTTCCTATTTATCCTTGTTGGGCCAACCCAACTACTTTGACTTCATGGGGCTCTAATAGTGCCAGTTGTGCTCCAGTCCATCTGGTGCATCAGCAGCAGAAAAGTTGACAAACCACTCAAAAGCAGTGGGATTGCAGAAGTGTCTTCTGTAGGCCTGACTGGGCTTGGAGGACTCCTTCCCCAGCAATGCAGTCAAGCTG
>NW_017729014.1:18165387-18165806 GCF_001723915.1 Gavialis gangeticus
AGTCCATCTGGTGCATCAGCAGCAGAAAAGTTGACAAACCACTCAAAAGCAGTGGGATTGCAGAAGTGTCTTCTGTAGGCCTGACTGGGCTTGGAGGACTCCTTCCCCAGCGATGCAGTCAAGCTGTGGGTGAACTTACAGGGCTGGCACTTAGAAACCAACCCATTTCCTCCTCATTTTACTTGTAAACTGCATACATTTGCTATGAAAATCACCAAGGAAAAAAAGCACACAGCACTCCCGACAAAGCCACTTTTCAGAGCACAATGGTGTTTGAAGGCAGTTCTGTAGTTGTTATAACTGCGTCCTAGGAAAATAAAATAAACCATTAACTAGAAATAGCTTGTGATTAAACTTCAGCATTGCCACTTCAGAAAAGAAGAGTTGATTTTACTAGGTTCAGAGGCTGGAGAGTTTCA
>NW_017729014.1:18165817-18173754 GCF_001723915.1 Gavialis gangeticus
ATTAGGTCCCTTCCGACCCTAAATCTATGAAACTATGAGTTTCCCCAGGATTGAGAGGAATAAAGGAAAAACCGAAAGATATTCTAAGAGCCGGTTGTTACTTCCTAAAATTAATATTAAGCACATGCTGTCATTTTTCACCATATGGGGGCTAAAACAATGAAGAGTGCACTGTTATCTAACGGCATGAATAAAAGATGTCTCCAAGCACAATAGACACCTAGAAAGTTGCATATCCATGATTTAAACATCACAACTCAGGAACCTGGTGAGAGCTCCTTTGACGAGGTCAGTATTATGGCAGTGCATCACTGTCAGGCTCACTGGAGGCCAGTTTGTATTAGTGCGTAACGATCCGTTGTCTGTCTTTTTTTGTATCGTGGCCATAATCAAAATATGTAAGCAACCTAAGTCTGAGCAGTGCCATCCTCCTGCCTGTCTGCCTGGAAATGCTCTGCCGCACTGACGTCGTGATGCTTGCTTCTCTTGTTCTTCACTGCAGCAGATGTGCCAGCCATGCTACAAAGAAGAGACAGACACCCGATTGAGAAGCACTGGGGGGACAGATTAGGAAAACACTCAGAAGGTCGAAATAGTTGGGAAAAGGCATGGAAAATATCCCGTGAGCACAACATAGGAAGACCGTCGTCTTCTAGTGGCTGACCTCAACCTCTCTGAGCCTCTTTCTGTCTGTCCCCTGCTGCCTTTGCAGTCATTCACTTCTCTAGTTGTACCCCTGCCACTTTCGGCAACTAAGTTATTACCTGGTGAGGGCAGTTAAATTGTCCCTAGGAGTGTGCTTAATCCAGCCCAGTTGTCCTGCGGCAGGATTAGCAGGATTGCCTCTGTGTGCATCCATGGTCGTGCAAATATTTTCATCTCTTTTCAGCTCCTTTTTTCCTACCAGTCTGTTTATGCTCATGAAGGGCTGGCAGTTCTTTAAGCAGCTGTACCTAACTAATTCTGCAGGATCCGAAGTGATGCCTCTGACTTCCCCTCATTGCATTAATCTGCTTAGACATCCTTTCTATACGTGTGTGGGTTTAAGGGTGTTTTTTTTTAACATGGGAACCACAGATTCCTATAAGAGTGCTTTCCCCCTGATGTGAGAAGTGGTTATCTCCAATGAGATTGCCTTACAGCCCATTTTAAGCTTCCTGGAACAGAAATGTATATTCTTGGAACAGCCTGCACTCATCTCTGTTAAGACCTAAATATCGAATGCTGCTCAGCTTTCCTCATGCCACATAACTTTTCCCTGCATTAGCACAATACCTTACGTTAGGATGCAAAGCCTCCGTAATTCATCTTGCAGTGGATAGAATATCCTCTTCAAATATGTTTGGCAACCTAATGAACCAAGAAGTACATATTGTGTTTGGTAGCACTGCTGCAGTTTTTCAAGTGTGCGCACAGTACGGTGGGTCAGGGAGATTTCTTTTTCCTTCTTCCCTAAAAGAGGCGTTTCCAAGCTAAAGCTCAGGTCTGAATCTAACCTTTTCTCCAATGTTTTCATTCTGGACTTGAATACAATTTTTCCTTTTCAGTATTAAAGTGAACCTGTTAAGTTAGGCTATGATTCAGCCCAGTAATTGATTATGTGCTGAAGTCAGCCATTGTCGAGCAATTCACTTAAGCATGTGTTTAGATTATTAACTTAACTTCAATAGGATATAAGCCCAAATTAAAGACACTCTTAAACAATCTGTTCGATAGAGATGAATTAAGCGCCTGATTACGTGCCTTCTGGAAGCATGGTGTTAATGTTCAGCACTATTCCCCGTGCTCCATTAGGAAGAATTTGGCCCATTCATCCCTCTGTGTTTTGAATGTTCGCTCACAGGGTCCTTCTTCTATTGGAATCGGCTTGCTTTTTCTTAAGCTGCATACTGTCACTTCATCCCTCTAAATGACCTTGTTTAACAGTATAATCCTGGAGATTTACAGGACATGACACCACTTAAAGAGCTAGCTTAAATATTGGATATAAAGCTGTTGTCATTTCCAAGCCTTCTTATCTACCGTCTCAATAAGTAAGAGCTTCATCTGGTGGGATTCTGGACTCCTTCAGTTCCCATTACCCCCTGGCATCGAGCCCGTCACCCCTCTGTACGCAAAGTCTTCTGTGATAATAAGGGCCAAAACCTTTCTTTGCCTGTGCATGGTGTTCCATTGAAGTTGATGGATTTAGGATAGTCTGAGAGTCGATTTTGGCCTCCAGCCGTTGCTTCAAGTAAAAGAAGCAAGCAAGCGAGAGAAAGACTGTTATTATTATTACTCATTTCTGTTGCAGTAGCCTTAGGCAGTTCAGGATCCCATTGTGTCAAGTGCTGCACAAACACAGACAGTGAGGTCCCAGTCCCACATTGCTTACAGATTTAAGGCCCTGGTCATCCAACCACTCACACAACTAAGTTTAGGGACATGATTGAACCTAACGAAGCCAGTGAGATTACTCATGGGATAGGTAATGGTTCTGTTTACCTCCTCTTAGATCTTGGATGTAGCATTCAAGTCACTGCTGGCAGAATTGGGGCCCAAGGAGAGCCGCAGCATATCAAATGTTCAGAGCTTGGAGAAGGGGAGACAGTTAAATGTATGTGCATTTAGTTTTCCCTTGCAAATCTTTTAAATGGCATTTTAAGCCAGTGTTTTGCCAAGCTTAATAACATGGATGGTTTCAGCCATCCCTGTAAAATGTGGCTCAACTTTCAAATTAAGCAGGTTAAATTAAAAGAAATCAAAATGTACAAAAGCTTCCATTAGATGATGATAAATTATTCAGAAATGAGCAGCACCAGAAACCTCTCAAAGAAATTGATGTTTTGTAGCAATGGATGGAAGTGCAGCTTCTGGCTTCCATCATGTTTTATTTTAGTTTTAGAGGGCTCGCTGGTGCCGTTAAAAAGATTGGAAATATAACTGACCGGCAACTATCTCTGTGAAGAGATGTTACCTGTATCTCGTAGGCTATTAGCATAATCAAATCAGGTGGATGTCAGTAAAAGAAACTCCCTGTGAGGTGAAATACGATACAATTAGCAAAAGGATAAAATGTTTAACAGAAGCCATGCTCATAAGAATGCCAAGCTTTTATACAGCTCTTTTCATCCATAGATCCCAAAGGGCTTCACCAAGGAGGTCGGTATCCTTATCCCCTTATCCCCATTTTAGAGATGGGGAAACTGAGGTGTGGGGTGATGAAATGGCTTGGTTGTGGTTACTGAGCAAACCAGTGGCAAAGCCATGAATTGAAGTGGCATCTCCTGAACTCCAAGCACCACCTCCCTTGCAGAAGGAAAGCCATTTGTGGAAATGCTTGTTTGCTTGTAGATAGCTCAAAAAGACCATACTGAGGCTTTTTTCCCATAGGTTAGGCTCTGATTTGCAGACACAAAGTCTGTTTGTGATCTTGGTGATTTCTGTGGGACAGCATCTGGGCAAAGTTGCATCCAGATTTCAATTGCCTTAGGCTGCACTGCTTTGTCCCATGCCCTATTAGTAAGCAGTGTGTCGGTAGAGATGCGGATGGGGCCACTTGAAGATGCCATGGTACCTCACGAAGGCTGGGGAGGAGGAGGGCGGAAATGCTGCAGCTGAATTGCAGTGAAGCATCATTGTCTGGCACCTTATTGTTTGTCTCTCAGACTTGCTAGTAGAGAAGGGCACTTTTTCCTGCTCTCTGAGCTGAGTCCTGCCCTCTGTCTTGCCACCCTCCAGTTTGGAAAAATCAGCAGTGATCCTTTATAACCCTTTCCCTGTAGAGCGGGACTGGAGGGCACGACAGAGCCCTTGGTGCTTTCCAATTAAGCTTTTGCTGCTAAGCAAAGTCATCCCCTCCCTCTCTGTCTCACATGCCAGCGCCGTTTGATTGCATCAAACCGGTGATGAGCGATCAGCGTGACAGGGCGTCAGTCATTGGCTCCGGGTACAAGTCAGACGATGAAAAATTTGGTATGTCAGTCCGTATGAAGCCACGTACGTTCTGCTGACATGCCATCATATTATTTTCTCATCGGCTGTCACGCCAGCACTTTGACAGCATAGCAAAGCATCCTCTGAGCTAATCGTGCTTTTGTAAAAGCCTTCCCTGTCTCACTAGGCTTCTCCTGGCAGGTTTGCTCTAGAGGGGGCAGGGGAGCTCACCAGGAGGAACAGCCATATGCGAACACTCAGTGGGCTTCACATGTACTGTCTGTGCCTTTCCTCCTCCTTTCCAAATACCTGTTTCCAAAGCTAGTTGAAATCCATGGGAACTTTCCCGGGCATAGGATCTGAACCGTTTGGATTTCGTGCAGCTCTAAAGCATGATATAACATAGTACCTTTGCACTACACAGGTGAAGCAGGTTAACACCTCTCCGTCTTTCTGCCCACCTTCTCTCCCTTCTTGCCTGCTTCTGTGCATTTCATTTAAGGATGCTGTCATCAATTCTGCCTGAGAAAACCGCACTTCTGGCTGCTGATGCCTCCAGTGGAAATCCATTGGGTCTTGCCTGATATAGGCAGGTGAGACAGCCTTCAAAATAACACACCACATTGTGGCACCATCATTTACTGTATTTTCCCCTGGGCTACCTTTCTGCTCGGCTGCACTTGCTCATTTCCTGCTGCTTTGTCGTCTAGCTGGGGAGAATGAAATAGTGTCTAATTACCCCTTAAAAGTCTGGAGGATGCTGCTGTTGACTGACAAATAAATCCGTTCCCAAATATCAGAGCAATAGAAGTGGTTCTAGAAATCACACTGAAATTAAATTAGGGGAAGCAGACAAACAAACTTGGCATTTATCTCCCTTTTGTGTGCATGCAAGTTTGGGTAATTATATACATCTTAAAACAGATGGCAAATCCCTCATTTTGGTACCTGAGACTGCTGTGCACTGTGGCTGCTGGGGGTTTATTTTTATGATAGTATCATTCTCTGAATCAGACAAGTGACAAGAAAGAAGAACAGTCGTTTATTGTTGGCAGCATTGTCTGTGTGTTCTGCTGAGAGAGGCTGAGATTTAATCGTTTCTAGCCAGCATACTTCTCTCTCCAAAGTGCAGGGTGCCAGCTGTTGTTGCGAGAGCGTGCTCTGAGTAAATGTGACGTACAGTTTATGCCCTCTTATGAAACTGCCGTTGGGTAGCATATTTTCTTCCAACCACATATGTTTTACCAAGGCTTAGGCTCTTGCCACAGTTTGGGGACATTTTAATTTGGTAGATACTTCCTTGTTTAGGTTTTGGACCGATTGTACGTAGAGGCGCTACTCGGAGCCTGTCGTATTACCCTGTCTTTGAAGTTACCGGGATATATTCTGCCAACAAATGACTTTGGTGGACCGGTGCGCAGACCACTGAGGGCTGAATATGGCCTTTGAAACCTGACATCCCCACTTTCCTGAAGTGGTGGAAATGCATCTCATACAAGCTGAGGCAAAAGAAATGGGCATCTGATTAGGTCATTCAGCCTGTCCTGCTGTAGAGGCAGAGGAGGATGTTTCAGACTAGATAAACTTCAGCCGGTTGAGACATTAGACTGGGAGCCAAACCTTGCTTGCCTTCCTCATACGAAGGCTTGATATTAGTGTGATTACTTACCCAAGTAAAGCAAACAGAATTCAGCCGGGGATCATGGACTTGGTTATATTAAAAGACAATAAATACATAATGGAAATGAGGCATCAAACAAAATAAGCATTGGCCCTAGCTAGCATTAGGCAGATGCAACACCGCCAAGTAGAGTCCTTCAGAAGAAGGTGAGGTGGGGGAACCGTCATTTTCCTGTGTTCAGAAATCTCCGGCTCTTTTTAACCTAGCAGTCCCCATTTTCTCCAAGCATGTTATGACCACTGTGTATTGCTGAACATAAAAAGGGCTGTAATTATTAAAATTGTGTGTATAGGAGGATTTAGCCTCTCATTTGAGGTGTCCTAATGACACTTCAACAACTGGTATGGTAGATAATAGGGTTTATGGCAATTACATAGCCAGTCAAATACAGTACATGAATGATTCAGATTCATGCTTGAAGCAAGCAAGAGTGGTTCTCTGCATTTTTGTTAGCATGCAGCTGCTTCATTTAAAATATTTTGGCAGAAATTGCAAAGCCATCCATCTAGGCTGGTGTTATTAGGGAAGCATAACTGCTTAATGCCCAGGGCTTTTCCTTATGGCTCCTGTGCATTGCTTTAAATCAAGGGTTCAAATAGCAATTGAAATACTTGTGGAAATTACTTATATGGAGGTTCACTTTAGGTTTCCTCTTACATGGGTTGAGGGTATAAAGTCTTGTGTCTTGTTCTCTATCTATCTATATTATGTATATATATTTCTTTTGGTAATGTCAGAGGCAGGGATTTTTGTGGGTGATATCTTTTATTGGACCAGCTGCAGAGTTCAGATAGACATAGATGAGTTTTTGGGTAGCAAATGCCTTTCTCCTGATATCACCCACAAAAATCCTTACCTCTCAGATATTTCCTGGGCCATCACAAATACAACATGAATCCCCTCCTACTTTTAATAATGTTGGTATTATATTGATTGCATAGCCAGATTCATTCGTGTTAAAAAGACATCTGTGTTCCTGTTGTGTGCCACTGCCACTTAAGTAATGGAAAGCCTATAGCCGAGTCCGGGATGATTATGGGTAGATGCAGTCTCTCTGAGAGCTCTCTGGTATTGCACTAATATTTGCCCTCCCCTTCTCCCCCCAGTCTGCTTCCCACAGAGTTCACTGTGCTCAGGAATGCTGGTAGTGTTGAGCCCTCTGGGCCATTTGGTCTTGGTTTCTATTGTGTGCTCATATCACACTGTAATGGAGGTCTCGGGAATTCTCAGCCAGGGGCCGAGATGGGGAATTCTGCAAGGTCTGGAAAAGCAGGGTCAGGGTGTAGTGTTGTGATTTCTGCCAATTCAAGCTATGGATTTTTTTTTAATGTTGTCCTGGTAGCTAAGAGCAAAAATCTATATAGAAATGCTGAGGAACTAAAAAGACATTTTGGCTTCTCCTATTACTTTTAAATACTCTTCCCTGCAAGATGTGCCATCGAATTGCTTTTTTCTGGACCTTGGCCTCCTTGCTTCAGCACTCTTTGCCTAGCAGGCTATTCCAACTGGTTATTTCTGTGCGGCTGTGCAGGAAAATGCTTTTCGGGCTCCGTTTTCTTTTGCTGGGTTTTCTGTTAGTTTATTCTGCCATCTTCAGCCTCCCCATCGGACTCTGTGCTGCAATGGTGACTTAAGTGAATAGCATGCTGTGTAGCTTGGTAGGCCCAAAATGTGACTCTTTTTTCCTTTGTCCTACTTTTTGCAAAAAGACAGAAGCCATAATCTCCCCCCCTCCCCAATTTGGCAGTCTAAATTTAAGCATCTAAATCCATACTTAGACATCTAAAGAAGTGCCCTGCAATTCAGCAATTTAGTTTGTGCATTCAGAACCTCTGAACATTGGATTGTTCTACAGGCATGGAAAAATAAGGATTTGTATATGTGATTTAGGCCACCAGTTTTGAAAATTTAGGTTGGCATTTTTATTTTATTTTTTTTATGAAATGCTATTTTTTCCATTTTTAAAATGAAAACCAGCCCATGTTTGATGACAACTGTATACTGGATATCAGTATGCCAAAAGAAGGATGCCACTAGGGGTGAACTGATAGAGATTTTTGAGGGCGATACCAATAGCTGATTTTTAAGGAGGTATCTCAGCTGATGCCGATCCGATTTCTGATACAACTCCGTGCAGCTAGTAAGTCTGTTGTGGGGGCAGACGTGTGGGTGGCAGATCAAGACCCCTGTGTTGAGGGAGGGAGTGAGGCTGGGGCAGGTGCTGCTCAGCTGGGACAGAGCCGTGGCTTGTCGGGAGGTGGGGGGCGCAACAGCTCTTGCTGCCGCATGCACCCAGGAAGGCCATGGCGGTGGGGGGAGGGCATGTGCCCCAGATCTGTGT
>NW_017729014.1:18178754-18180061 GCF_001723915.1 Gavialis gangeticus
TGGGTGGCAGATCAAGACCACTGTGTTGAGGGAGGGAGTGAGGCTGGGGCAGGTGCTGCTCAGCTGGGACAGAGCCATGGCTTGTCGGGAGGTGGGGGGCGCAACAGCTCTTGCTGCCGCATGCACCCAGGAAGGCCATGGCGGTGGGGGGAGGGCATGTGCCCCAGATCTGTGTGGGGCAGGCTGCAGCTGTGGACTGGGTCTGAGGCTGCAGGTGGGGTTGGGGCAGTGCCAGGCAGGCGGCAGTGCTGGGAGGGAGCTATGTGGGAGGGCTGCAGCCACCCCAAAAATTGCTGTAGCTGCCCCGTAACCCCTCTCCAAGTGCCACTGCTGCCCACCCCACACAGATCTGGGGGCACATGCCCCCCCATACCCTCCTGGACAAGCAGCAGTAAGAACAGGTGGATGAGCAGACGAACTGCCGAACCAGCAACGTGGAGTGGCGGGAGCCGCTTCCCCTCCCTTCCCGCAGCCCCCAGATGAGCCTCAGCTCCGTCCTGTGCACTCCCCACCCTGGCTTGGCAGTGCCTGCCCCAGCTCCACTCCCTCCCCACCACGGGGAACTTGATCTGCCCCCACACCCCTACCCTTCCACCACAACAGACTAACCAGTTGGATGCAGCTCTCTACACTGTCACCTGTGCTCCTCACTGCCTACATGCTGCTCTGCAGCTGCATGCATGCACGGGGCATTTATCAGCCAAATTATTGGCCACATCAGGCCAAGTTCCGATACAGACAAGTTTCTTTATATCGGTGCCTATCCGATATCGGACCAATGTATCCATGCACCTCTACCACTTGGCCTCTGTACAGGAGGTGGAGTGAAGCTGACCTCATTGATGTGTGCGTCAAGCTCTTTGCCTAAGTACAGACAGTCAAAAAGCCCAAGGCTGAATTGATCCGGTCATTTCAGGTTAGTCTTAAGCTGCGTAGACTGAACCGATAATCAAGTGAACAGACATTCACTTTTGATTCTGGAAATTCAGCCACGCACTAGAGCACACCTTGCTGCTTGGCTGGAGCAGGCAGCACCTGCCCACCCTGCGAGTGGGGGTTTGCAGGGGAGATGCAAAGCATCCTGGGATGCTGGGGGACTGCGAGTTCATTTGAATCTGGAGGGGATCTGGGACTAAAGTTCAATAAACCTATTTAACGTAAATCAGTTAAGTCTAATACTGCATCCATCCAGGTTTATCTTAAACCAGTTTCTACCATTTTGAAAGTGGTTTATGTGCACTGAGCTTCTATCATGTTACTTATTTGAACCAGTTTCCAATCACTTGTGCCCGTTTTTGTGTAATTTC
>NW_017729014.1:18185061-18201452 GCF_001723915.1 Gavialis gangeticus
CACTGAGCTTCTATCATATTACTTATTTGAACCAGTTTCCAATCACTTGTGCCCGTTTTTGTGTAATTTCTGTCCCTAGCCTTTGAGAACCAACTATAGAGGTCTCTACAAAGCATCTGATGTTACTGTGTTCAGGCTGGCAGCTCACAAAGGATGCAGCCATATTAAATCACAGCTGTTAGGAGACGGTGCCCCAACTTTCTCATAATAAAATTGTTATTGCAGTTACAGCAGCCGATTAGGGCCCAAACACAGGTGAGCACCCGGTGTCAGGTGAGCGCCCTGTGTCAGGGGTGCAGACATGTTAGGCGGTGTGCAAACATGCCATTTCTTAGTTGCTACCCAAGAAAACTGCAACCTGTGTAGACAAGACAGTGTGGTAGGGGAAACGGGGGACCACAGAGGTGACAGGTACAATTGTCAAAAGCACTCATTTAGGCAGTTAGGTCTGGGTCATGCAGAAAGTCAACGGCACTTAAGGCTCCTTAGCGCCTTATCAGATGGGACTCTAGGCTCGAGAAGTCTTAGATGCTTTTGGAAAACATTACCCAGAATGACTTGCCTATGGTCACATAGCAGGTCATTTAACAGAGCCAACAATGGGAACCAACTCTTTTACTTTCCAGCTCAAGGGCTCTGACAGGAGCCATAGAGAGGAAGATCATCCACACCCTGGGACAATCTTCACAGATCCGTGTTCCTATGATTCTTCAGGCAGAGGTGGCAACAGCCTCTTGGGAGCATGTCAGTAATGAGCAACCAGTGCCCGGGCTGTCAACAGGTTAGTTTGGACAAACAAGGTTTTTATGAGCATCGCTGCTAATCCAGCTGATAGTTTACTACTGTGGGAGCCAGAAGGGGGAGAAATATGACCCTGTTCCCAGGTATCTGCCACTTTCCCAGTATTTTTTTCCCCACAAGTCAAGTCAGTCCCAAGGCCGCTGCGAGCATTGGGATACCTTTGCTGTAACAACCCTCCTCTGCTCCAGTGAGGTTAGTTGAATTGCTTTGCATCATTGGTGATTTTTTGGGCAAAGTGACCTGGTGGCGCCCATCTCCTTTCCAGGTATGGATGGCTGTTTGCTCGCAGGGAGCTCATCCACCCTTTGACAGGTCTTGTATTTAGTTCTGCTGGGTGTCCATCCACATATCTTCCTCACTCAGGCTAGCTTAGGTGGGGGCGCCAGTTTAGTCACCAACACCCCAACCATGCAACAGGCTGTAGTGGTTTACAAGGTACAAGACAGCAGACTGAGAGAGGCCTGACAATTTTTTGTCCCCTGCAGCATTTCTTAATTTTTTTGCCACCAACCAAACCATTTATTTGATCCTTCACAGCTGAGTGGGATAGGTCTGTAGGCATTGCATTTAATAGAAAGCTGCAAGCTCATGACATGCCTAATGGGCAAATATTTTGTTTTGTTTCTACCATGGCAGGCTCCCTAATTCACTATTATGCAAGTATTGACTTCTTGCTGCATAGTTTAATATGCTGTTTGTTAAAGGTCTTAATCTATCGAAGCTGCAGTTTCCTGGGCCAGTGTCCTCTCTGTTCTGAGAAGAAGAAACGGGGAGAGATCCTCAGCTTGTATACAGTGACTTCCACAGGCTGATGCCACTTCATTTAACTGGAGAATTTGATGAAAGCTTAGTATTTCCTCTGTTTATGAATGACCAACTTCTGTAGGTTTGCAGAGGCGTAGGTGGGCATGTGCTGCAGAAGATAAGGATGATTGCTCACTTATATATTTATTTGCATGTCACAGTAATGGATCTACCGGTGCACAGCATCTACGAAGTGTGCATATGCGTGTTTGTAAAATAGGACTTGGTGACATGGCATATTCTGAAACTAGCAGTGAAAACACAAGAGTTAAAATGGGTGTAACACTCATTGCCATGGCTCAAGGAAAACATCATTTTGTCTCTAGACAACAGGGTAAAGAGAGAAAAGGGGCTAAGAAGACCTTGCATGTTAAAAACAGGGTTAAGAAGCAAAGGGTCAAAAAGAAGACCGATAGAACCCCCACCTTTTTTTTTCATAAATTTTAATCTCATGATTTTTAAGTTCATTTCTTGATTTTTGCGGGCCTTATTCATGGTTTTTTGAATGGTCAGGGTTGACATTGACACCAAAAAAAAATTCCAGTTAAACTTTTTTGAAGAAAAGTGGGTTTTGTTTGTCTTCATTTGTTGTTTTTTTTGTTACAGTGAATCAACATTTTTGAGCATTTTATTGGAAAATCCTATCACAAATACTACATTTGCTGTTTCTTTGTTGTTGTTTTTTGGCTAACATTCAAATTTACCACCAAGGAAAAAACACTTTTTTCCAATCAGATCTCTTGTGCACTTTTAAGTGTATTTTACTTATTATACATCTGATGTCATCTTCAGTACACCGAGTTGCATTATTTTTCTGCTTTCTGAATACGGCAAACATGCTTATAAAATCTGTATTTTTATGCCCTCTCCTCAGATACAACACAGCATATTCCTTACAGTTGCATTTAGCACAGGCTAGCGCTGGTTAATTCAGTCTGGCAACTAGGCTACAGAATAACTTGTCAACAGTAGTGGAGCTGTGAATGTAGGAAAATAAGATGTTCATTTTTCAGATGTTCCAGCCCTGTGAGAATGAAAGGAATGCTTATCGCTGCGTGAATCATATTGCATCCGTATCACCTGTTCTGATAGGATTACCCAGCTGTTGTTAGACAAACTTCCTATTGTAATAACCAAGGCACGCATTTCTATAAGACTGATAATATCAGCAGGTAACGGCATTGGATTAGCATTTATTTGTTGCTAACAATAAATTAACAATAAAATACAGTGGCGGTGCAAGTTGCTAAATTACTGTCCTTGGAGAGATCAGATTTGAAGTTTGAAGTGGGTCTGGAATGCAAGGCTGTCTCAAGGGCCTGGATTCGAACAGCGGGTAAGCAGGGATTCAGAGTGCATGTTGTTATGAGTTGAGGCCAAATATGGTTCTTATATCATCCGCTCTTTCCCGAAGAATGTGCAATAAATTAATATCCTTAACATATAGCTAAGAGCCTGAACCTTTCAGTTCCTGATATGCCAAAGTAGCTAAAAATAAGCAAGTTGCAGCTTTAAGAGGCAGCTTTAATATAAGTCTTGCCTACTGTTCCCATATCATCATTTACTTGTCTTGTGTATGTAGTACATGGTACAGGAGTGTTGGGTTCTCATTACACACCCAAGCTCCACATCTTTTCAATCAGAGACTCTAAGTCCACCTTTCTAGTTTTCTTTCTCAGGCTTCTTCCCCCAAGGCTTCTCAGTTATACAGGTGCACCAGTAACATTATTGAAAACCATGGAGGTGTGAAACCACTCTGCGCGGGAAGAGAATCTCTTGCTTCTTGGCTATTTTTATTTCTCTGCCAGAGCTGCATCTAGCCTAAAATATGGTAATACTGACACTTGGCATTCAGAATACAGATCCACTGATTCTGGAGGGTGGATAGTACCGGTGCCCCTATTTTAGACACGAGGAAGGCTCAGGCCCAGGGGGCTCATGTGAGCAGCTTCAGTTCTTGACAAATTAGTGGCAGAATCCAGTATGGACCCAGGCCCTTTGAATGCCATTTCCATGCGCTATGCCCATTGCTTCGCTCTAAGGATGAAGGACGTGATGAAGGGTCCTAAACTAAGACCCAGGAAATCTGCTTTACTACAGACTTCCTGTGTGACCTTCAGCAAGTCACTTAGTCACTCTGTGTTTCAGTTCCTCATCTGTAAAATGGGGATAAAGGCACGGGCTTACCCCAGTGCAGCGTTGCAATGACACATACACCACTCCCATACTTATCCAAAGGTAATAGCATTAATGTAAAGGAGTCCCATGTAAGTACCTGAGCAAACATCCATCAGGTAACGTGTCCTTCTATATTAAATATAGATCCCTCTGCCCCTCCTTTATGTCATGTCTCTAACTTTACCTTGCAGTAAGTCTGCAGCCGTTAGAACCAAAACCCATTATTTTCCCTGCGTGATATTTTGATCTGTCTCCCTCAATTCCCCTGCAGCAGTGTCTAGTAGGAAACCAGGGGAAATTGCCTGTTGTGTGTTAGTCTAGATGCTAGTTTTCTGAACCCATTTTCAAATCCCTCCACTCTTTATTTTTAATGACACTCATCACCACCTAGCTGCCCAGGCTTGGCTCTTAGCCCGCATGGGACTGATCCAGTCAGTTGATAGTCTGTGTCTCCCTCTTCCCCTTCCTTCACTTCTAAAGCTCCTTTCTTCAGGGCCTCCCTCATGTAAATCTGTTTAATCGTGTTATTTACTTGCTGCCTAAGGCTTACAAATTCCCTTTGAGTGTTAATTGGGTCTCGAAGATCAAATACTGATGGCAAATTTCTGTCTCCAACCCTTTCTTTGCTGAGGTCAATTGTTCCTATTTTTATTATTAGTACACCAATAGTAGGCGTGAGGATGGTTGCAAATTTCCAAACTGTGAATGAAGTTAACCACGCATTAAAAAAAATTACTGGAAAAATAATTTCAGCATCTCTTCTTCCCTAATTACAGTGCTGCAATCATTGTGGATGCATGTGTCGGCAAACCCTGTGGCAGTTGGTGTGAAGGTGTAAGAGGTTTAACTGGCAATTTTAAACTGGTTTTAAATAGGCAGCAGCTTTCTTGATTCATGGCATGAAAGTATATGAGAAAATTATTCTTTCCAACAGTGAAATGAAGCAGTAGGGGACTAGAAAAATAGAGAGGGAGAGGCGTGATTTATAGAGCCTTATTGCACCAAAGGAAATCACATTGCTCACTTGACAGTTTCTTCTGATTCTCGTATATTGGGACGAAAGGCAGAGCTCTCTTCTTCTGTTTAGCCCTGTTTTAACTTTCCCAAGGTCTGGAGGCTATCACCTTTTGCCCACAATGCCATCCTTCTGTATCTTTGTACTCAGAAAAGGCCTTTGGCTCTGCCAGGCTTTGGTCGTCTCCTCCCTTTGAGAAATGCCCATTTCATGGCCATTCCCTAGAGGGAACACGTGACACGAAGGGATCAAGAGGGTGCAATTGGCTCGAAAATCGGAGCGTGAAAGGTCTCTGACCTTTGGGTATATAAACCCTTTTCATGTTCACATTATACATGAGGGGTGTGTTACGTGCACCATTTTGGTATCCCTTTCCACTGTGGATCCTCTGAGAAGCAGGATGAATTGGGGCAACCTGCCTTAGTGGAGATGTTTTCACTAGTGGCTGGGCTGCCTCCTTTAACCAGACTCTCAAAGGCTGCTTTGAAATTCATCCTTGCAGTATCCCCAGCTGACACGGTGCCCAGGTGTCCCACCCACTCAGCCCTTGAGACTTCACATTGATTTTACCGAGTACCCCTGAGACTCTGCAAGACCAGTAAGCCCAGAGGCCGTGCCCCAAGGGGCTCAGTCTCACTGAGAGGCAGACAGAACAGTCCAGACACATCTGGAGCAAGAGTCTTCCCTGAAACTGTTCCTTCTTCCCCTCCCTAGCTGCCAAAGACAGGTCTGCGGTTAGCCTCCTCGCATGCACACCCTTCCCCAGGAGGGCTCTTGATCCAGCCCTGCGCCAGCTGTAGCTTTTATACCTCCGTGCCCACCCTTGCTAAGAGTCCGTCCTCCTTGCCACGAAGAGGAGATGCCATACTTCTTGGTGGGCTGCATGGCTCTTCCCTTTCGATTTCAAAGGTCCTGAGCTATCAGACACTAATACGGCTGCATTGTTATGAATGGAGAAAGCTACTGTCAGCAGTTCACAGAGGATGTTAAGCTGTATTAGGCCAGTTAGTACATTGTGGCTTCCAAGGTCGTGTGCCTTGTTACCCACCCCGAGGAGCTGGCTTATTACATGTACTCCTCCTTACCTTGCAGAAGTGAATGTAGCGACACCTGATGCTGTTGGCACAATCTCTGTGCATGGCATTCCCCCTTGGGCTGGCTTCAGAGACCAATTCAAGGGATGTGGAAGACCTTACACTCTTTGCTTCCCTTGCCCTTTAGGAAGTCCATCACCACTGTCTGCATGAGACTCTATCAGCCTGTGTGTACTGGATTGTGCTGGGCCCTCCACATGGGCTCCATCAGAGGAAGACTCCTTGTATCCTCCTGAATGCCACGCACACAGATTGTGCCAACAGCATCAGGTGTTGCTGCATTCACTTCTGCAAGGTATCCTCCTGTTCTCCCACATCCCTGCAGCACATCCATGCAGCTCCATGGTCCCCAGCACATCATCAACGCTGTTCCTCTGCAGAGGTGCCACAGCAAATATCTTGCCCCCCCCATCTACTCATCAGAGCAGGATCCCTCTCTGATCTGAATTTAAGCACCTCATTGAGGGCAGTATTGATTTAGAGGTAATGCAAACCATTATTGAAGGTAGGCAGGAAGGAAACAACTCACATATAGATGTAATTTCTGTTTAAGGAAAAAGTCTTAAGAATGCACACGTGGCCTTGCACACGCACATACACACACCCCTTCCTGAAGCATTAGCTGGGAGATAGCTACTAAAAGACCAGACCAGAGTTTAACTGTTTCTTTCTTCAAGGTTTATTGAATCCTGTCAACTTGATAATGGAGCTCGTGTGTCAGCAGTGCTATCACAGTCTCCCAACCACCCGTTGTGAAGCTTTATTTAAAGCCTGACACGTGCAAGGTGTTTTTCAGACCCATCTGAAGCCCCAGGCTGTGCGCTACAGAGCTTACGACAGAGGAGCCTAGTTTGCAAGAATGCACTGTATTGACAGATCTCTATGAGCGTGCGGAGCCCCTTAGCTTGGTGCACAAGACAGCTTTTGAAGGGGCTTGGGGAGCGGGTCTGTGCATGCTTTCGGGGGGTGTGTGAAGGGTATGATCTTAAAAAATCAGAAGGAAGGGGTTTTTAAAAGTTGTTCTAAGGGATTTAGACTGCAACTTCCATTGACTTAAATTCCTTTGAAATCCCCTCTCCTAAGTAAATGAGTAGTTTTATTTACAAAGTTTCCCTGAATAAAGTTACTCATACTTGAAACTGTACAAAAATAAGATGTAAAATAAATCAAAGGACCCCAGAAAAAGCAAGGAGGGAAGAGAAATCCCAGACTGGAGCTCTTAGACTCTAACTCAGTACAAATTACAATAGAGGCAAAATGAGCTAAGTAATTTTTTCCTGCGCATCTTGCTGATCATAATGTTTTTCAATTCTGTACAAGCCATCCCATCTTTATCCTGTTTCGGTTTGTCCCTAAAAGACATGGATCATGATCTCCTGTGTAAGAGGAATAAACAAAATTGGCTAGTGGCGCTTTCCCATATGTATATGTCACAAAAAAAATGTGAGCAATTCTGGATCTGCCTGCAGCTTCTTCCTCATCAAGGGAGTATCTTACCCCTGTGACAGATCAGTTAATCAGAGTATGATTCATATTTGACAGAGAGGGGAGTTAGCATCAGTAAGTTTCTCCTAACATCTGCCATGAAGTTTTGAGAAGAAGAAACCGTAACGAAAAAATAACAACTGCAGCCTTAAACTACAGAAAATTGGCAAAGAGCCTGCCTCATGTACAGCAAGTGGATGCTGAAAGTAAAACAGGAGGGGAACTGGCCTGGACCGGAGACTTTGTAAAGAGCAGTGGTGGCTGAGGAATGTGTGTGTTGGAGGGAATTGCCAAAAGTTTTGTTGAAATCTCTTTTTTCCTCCGTTTAGTATTCTCCCCCATCCAAAGTATCTTTTTCAGCTCAATTTGTCCAGCCTGCATGAGTGAGGAAAGATGATTGGTCAAATTCTTAGTTCATGTTCAAGTGACTTGAACGCAGTTGCATCCGTCTACATAAACCGAGCACCTTAACCGGTTAAGAGACACGGTTGGAGTCTCTTAACCGTGGGGTTGTTCGCTCAAGCATAGACCGAACAGGAAGCGACTGAAAAATTGTCATCCTCCAAGTGATGTTTGGTGGAACCACAAGCAGGAGTTTGAAGTGATCTGGGGCACAAGACTCCTCTGACCCCATTTTCAGGATTTAGTATTTCTGACATTAGGGGGGTCTCCCCCCACCTCCCATTATTTCCCCCTCCCCAACTATTTACACAGCCTGGTGTTAATGGGATATACAATTGAAGGACTGCCATCTTCCTACTAAGGTTATGTTGAAATGAGTACGCCACTGCTTTTTGCTAAATGTCAGTTCTTTGACCTGAAATTGCTGGCACCAAAGTCCGGAGGAACTGCTTTGCAGCCAGTGGAGATGTTGCAAGAAAGATAACTAGAGCTGCGTGTGAATCAGAGCTCTGGACCCAAATGCAACCAAATGTTAGGGCTGATCAGGTCTGAATTTGGATTTGAACTTTGTGACTTGACCTTCACTGTTGGGCAAGCTGCCTTGGTTACATTGGCCTTGCCGATCTTTGAGAGGGAGGCGCGGGGATGAAGACAGTTTTGTTGTTTCATTATACAAGTGCTTCTGCTTTCTCATAAGTAAAGTCTCCCAAATCTTTCACTGCTTGATCGGTATCTTGTGAAAGCAAAATGAAGGCCCCATGTAACAAATAGTATAAAGCCGACTTTATTACCAAATGTTTTCTGAAATTACGGGCTGAGGACCCAGCCCTTTCATAAGCAGACTAAGGAAATGAATTGTTTCCAGTTGGGCTTTTTATCTTGAACCAAGATAAAAATGCATCTTGTACAAATGGTAAATGATTTTCCAGAAGCAGGACTGGATGCCTTTACAATTCCTGAAGGAAATTCAGCCTTAAATATCTATATTAAGCACTGCAGATAACATCCAGTCTCGCTCTATTTATAACTGCAGGGGGGGGAAAAAAAGTCTCATTTTGACTCATTATCTCTGACTCTTTTTTGTGTGTGTGATGTCATAAGAGCTGAACTTTCTTTGCAATAGTTTTTTCTCCAGAGTACAGCATCCATCTCTAGTTCCAACTTAGCCAACCAGGGTAAAATAAGTAGAGCTAGAATTGTCCCTTTGCTCTTTGCTGGTTAACTGTTAGCAGGTAGTGGGTACAGTACAGTATTACCAATATTTGGAATAAGGAAGGGAACTTTTTAAAATTGCACGCTATGGTTGAACTGACTTTGATGTAGGCTTCTAGTTCAGGGAAGTAGTAAAGTACATGGGTGATTTTGAGTAATGCTGCATACAGTGATGCATGACTTCACCAGTACTTAGGTACCTGTTTAAATGCATTCCTGAATTTTAGTCCAAAAATGCCCATTATTCAGACATTAGGCCCACAGAAAATGTGGGTGCACCTTATTGCAGAAGCCCTGCATACATGACAGCAAAGGGACATTTATGCAAGTGGATTGGGAACCTGTGAATGCAGTTGCTCTTGCACCTAGCTCCCTTTTGGCACATGTGGAATCTGCTAAATGCCACTGGCATATATAGATCTTTTTATTTATTTTTTTACAAGGAGTGGTTTGGCCACTAATGCCTAAACATTTTGCCTTCACTCAATCTCTATGAAGCCCTTTCTTTCTCAGGCAGAGTTATCTTTTCCCTGCTCTTTTAAGATAAGGCAAGCCAGCCGCTATCTCTGTTTTAATTTTTATTTGCAAATATCATAGAGCCATTGCTCCTCTGTTAGGATCAGATCCTCTTATCAGAAGGATTATAACTGCCTCACTAAACAATATAATCCCTGTATAACCCCAAGCAATCTTTCAGAAGGATTTTCCAAGTAGCTGAAGAACATCGTTGAATCTCCAGATATAGGATTAATTGGAATAAATCAAGCTTATATCCAACCACAAGTGTAAAAGAAATGTTATGTTTGCGGGTATACGTGCTAGCATGTGTGTGTGTGTCTACCTCTTAAGCGATCCCTGGGTAGCTTTCCTGACTCGGACCATAATCGTGGATACACATATTTGCACACCAGACTCCATGCACGTGAATGGTTCCACTCAAGTCAGTGGGAAGATTCGCATGTATGCATACAATTGACAGAATCAGGGCCTAAAGTGGTACCTTCTGTTGAGTGTGAACCCGTATATAATTGCAATATTTGTGGACCCAGGTTTGTTACCTTGATTCGTGTTAGCCGTTCTTACCTTTAAATGCAGGCCTCTTCCATTTAAGAGAACTGCTTCTGTGGGTGCGGCTCTGTCACACAAATAACCAACACCTGTTTGTCCCACTAGTTGGACCAATGGTTATCTGCAGCAGTGGTTTCTGTTCCTTCCAAGGTGTCTGTGTTTCTCAACCTTGGGTTAAGAAGTTAGGAGTCGTTTGAGCAGATGGTATTCTCGGCCTCCCTAGTCCTGGCTAAGCCAGGAACAGCCTCCCTTAAGGTATTTCCAAGTACTTCTGCTTCCTTTCTGTATCAGTTTCAGCTCAAACCAGACTCTATAATTTATCGACTCTCTGTAATCTGATCTAGATTAATCTGTCACATTTACTTCCTTTCAACTCTTCAGTTGTGATCCAAATGGATGACTTCAGGGGAGCGCTGAGAATAAGCTTGAACTCGTACAATTAGAAGAAGCAGACAGGTGCATACAGCGCACAGGAAGTCCTACGGGGAAACGGTACAAACAAGAAGCAACAGAGGATTCACAAGAGACTATTGTTAAGATTGTACTAGAAAGCCAGTGTGTTTGGAGCAATAAAACAGTTTTTAAATAAGCAGAAAGCATTCATAATCAACAGCTAGTTTTTACAAGGAACTTGGGCAGATGACATAAATGAGTCAGGTACTGAAGATGTTTCATATCATTTTGTCATATTCCAGGAGGGCCAGACTTTTTGCGTGCGTGTAGCTACATTCATATTTTAGGGTTGCAGAAGTTTTCAGTTTTACATCCAGGTGGCTAACTCAGTTTGGACGGTGTGAATAACCCTCGCATCCATGGCTGATCTTGAAAATCAGAATCAGATTTTGTTTCAGGTTGACCCAAAAACCATATTAAAAAAAAATCTTGGAATTAGTATTTTTTTTCTTTAATTTTTTAAAAATCATCAACAAATAGACTTTTCAGGGTACTGTAGACAGTTTTCTTTTTTTAATCACACTTAACGTGTTAAATAGGTATGAAACTTTGGAACAAGGAGTGATGCTAGAAAATATAGGTGTATTAGCTGACCACTGTGCCCACAGCACCTCTAGGAGAGATTGGGGCATACATTTTCATATGGTGAATGGCAGTCAGGGTATATGAGAAATGAGGTTGCTATCTGGTGGACGATGCAGAGTGGTGATCCACTCTGAGGAAGTGTTTTAGGCACTTTGCAATTCTCATTTCTATTCTTCCTTATTACTCAGTGACCTGGGATCTTCTTGGGGCTTTATAAAAGGGCCTTTTAGTTCTGCTGCAGGATTTGGCTGATTGCATCCCATTTTTGAGCCCTGGCCTCCTGAAAAAAAGGCAGAAGTAAAGTAGATGTGCACCTTACAGACTAAATCAGAGATGCATAAGCTTTTGGAAGCAATTGCTTGCTTCATCAGGGCAGGAGCTATGAAGGGGCTGCAAACAGCAGAGCTTCTAAGCAGAATGCGATGGCCAGAATACAAGGGGTAGGAAAAAGGAGGAGGCACTGCTGAAGGAGGAGAAAAAAAAAGCAGATAACCCATTGAGGGACTATAAAAGCTCACCCTGGGCCAGATTCCCACCTCTCCTTTTTCCAAAAGTCCCCAGCAGGGAGAATTTGGGGACCCCAAAGGTAGCAGCCACTGAGAGGATTGAGTATTAACTGCTGTATCATGCTACATGATTAACCAACTGATGCAAGCATTTATTCCTTGCTTAGCCTTGTTGTATCAGAGCATCAAACCCCAGTGAATTCTCTTTCTGTGCGCCTTCCCTTCCCAGCAAAATTAGGTCCCCTGCTCACCGTCCCCCGAGCTGAGGAAAGGCTCTGTTGCCTTGCGCTGCCTTGATGCCTTTGCACTGCCAGATTTCTTCCACCAGGCTTTTTTTTTACCAAGAGAACCATATGACTTTGCTGAGTGTTTTATTTAAAGTCTGCTAAATTGCATTCACTGAACATAGCCCAGCAAACTGGATTAATAAATAGCATATTTGTTTACCTGTTGTGGGTTTTTTAATAAAGGGAATTAACCGTGATGAGCAGTGCAGAATAACTGTGTGTGGGGTGATTTGATTACTGCACCTGGGAATGACTGGGATTATCAATCTTCCATGCTGGTTGGATTTTAATGGTATTTAGTTTAATAGTAGCAATTTTATTTAAAATGTATTTTCTGGAGTTGAGCTTGCAACGTAGGGAAAAGAGAGAGAGAGAGAGAAAAGGAGATACTACTTTATTTTCCCCTTTTCCCTAATCCTGCAGAAATCGTGACAAGAATTAAATAACAGATTAGGAGAGCTGAACTCACTTCCAAAGGCCAGATAGTTTCCATCTCAGGTGTCACTTTGCGACAGTTGTTTTCTTTTATATTGCATCAAATATTTGTAATCCCAGCAGGATTGCAGGGTTAGGGTCATACTTACTCACATGGGAATAGAAATGTTCATCCTTTTTAACATGCAGTGACCTTGTGTGCATCAGGATAAGTACAAGAAGCTGAACGTGAGCTGGAGAAACTCCACTGAACTTCAGAAAAGGTTTTCGATGCATGTGACTGAAGGTCTGAATTTACATAGCCTGATTCACGCTTCTTAGCACAACATACATCCTAGGCCATGTGCTAGGGTTAAAATTAAAAAAAAAAATTGAGTGCTTTTTGGGAGTCTCTTTTTTGGATGCTCAGCTGGAGAGGCTTTGAGTTGTGTGCCTTGCTGATGAGCCTTAAACATAGCTCACCTAACTAGTTATTTTTGTAGATGTTGGTCCTTGAGTTAAATTTGTGTCCTGGTTAGCATTTATGCCTTTGGGGTATAAAGAGGTACAGATTTGGCTCATTGATTTGCTTTTAAAAGTAAGGTGAGAGTCCTTGGCTGCACTTTCCAGTTTGTTACTGTGCGTAGCAGCTGAGTGCAAGACTAGTTACTTTGGGGTTTGTTCGGTTGCTCTGGATGGGGGAAAAAAGCATGAAAGGAAGGAAGTGAATTTGTTCTGGAGAGCTGAATTTTGCCTCTGCAGCACAGGTCAGCACAATGCCTTCAGAGAGTGAGAAGAACTAGAGAGGTACGAGAGAGAAACTCAAGTTCAGAGTGCTCCAAGTTTTCAGGTATCATTTAATCCTGAGCTCATTATCTATTAAGGGGTTTAGATTAAAAAAAAAAAAAAAAAAACCTCCAAGTCGTTGTTACAAAAGCATCCATCTTTCTTCCATGCACTTGTCTGTTATGCCAAAGTAGTAGCTTTTCCTTTAGGATTGAAGCCTGGATTTACCTGACAATTCTCAGTGAGAACATCTCATGCCATCCAAGCTCAGAGCTCATCTCTGCCCCTCTCCTCCAGGAGTCCCACCAATCCTACCTTGAATCCTTCCCTCCACGATGGGGAGCCAGACAAGGGAGGAATCCTCCCATCCAGACAGGCTGTGAAGCCTTATGGACCCTTATCTTCTCTTCAGCAACTTAGTGCTCCAGATTTTCCCCCCAGTGCCTAGTAGATCGTACTGGGAGCATGCATTGCTCTTACCCTCTGAGCAATCATAGTGAAGCCAACTTCACCGTAGCTCGCATCATACAATCCGTTTTGTGCTACGAGACTTGTAGATGCAACAAGATTTAAAGGGCGCAAAGGCAAGTAGAAGTATGGACCTGCATGTAGGACGCTGAGTTTGGATTTGTGAGGTTTCCCTTCAATTCCAGTTTTGCTACAGTTGTGCTGCACAACCCTGGTAACTCCATTTCTTTCTCAGGAAAATGAGGGTAAAGAGTGCTTTCATAGATTTCATAGGCATTAGGGCTGGAAGGGACCTCCTGATGGCCACGGCAAGGCTGAGTTTATTGATGATGCTCTGCTGTGATGGTTTTGGGGGCTGTATAAATAGATGGAGAGAGAGATCTTTGGGTCTTAGTTTATTGTAAGACCAGTCACACACACCTGCATTTTCTAGCGTAATAAAATGCAAAGGCATATTTGACAATGTTTTGAAAGGACTGTAAAATTTATTTTCCACAAGGCCAGGGTTGACGGTAATTTGACTTGCCATTGCTTTGAGAGGCAGCATTTGATTTGTAGTCTGATGATGCTAATTCGTTCCATATTCCCTTATCCCATTCAATATGGGATTGAAAAGTACCCCTGGGCCAAGGGGTGTAAGAAGTTTTAAAAATAGATCCTTGTTCATAAAGTCATAGACAGAAACTTGGATTGAAAATGCACTTACTTGAAAACCAAGGAGTTGCTGATTGTACCCAAGGTAGAATGAGGACCAGGGATCTGACAAAGAAAACTGGGACTCTTTAGAGTTCATGTAAGATGGTTGAGTCAGGTTGAGAGGGCAAGAGCAATATTTTTTTTTTCAGGCAGGGAAAAAAAATAATGTTGCATCCCAAACCTGCTCCCGTTCAAGTCAGTGGTACAACTGCAGCTGACTGGTGTAGGTTTAAGATAGACTTTGGATCAGGTGCAACACTGTAAAAATCTTTATAGATCAGTGGTTTTCAAACTTCCTAGAATCTCAGAAATCTTTCAGATCACTTCAGCCACAGACCCCCTACCCCTGGCTCTAGTGCTGTATGAGCTGACACAGAGGTAGGCAACCCAGCTCGGCAGTGGCAGCTCACCACTCCCAGCCCACTCGGCCATTACCCCCAGTCCCTTTGCAGAAGCCCCTGATGACCCCACAGGTCTGTAGGACATGGACTGAAAAGCACTGTCATGGACAAGCGGGTCAGAAGCCTAGTTCCAGTCACAAAAATCTCTGTTATAGTCCAACCAGACCCTGAATCTAAACCAGATCTGAAGCCCTCTCTGTACTTGGGAACCTGTGTGGTTGCAAGACTATCATTGGCATAGATGGGTCAAGACATAAACTTGGATGTAAACCTGGATTTGGGTCTAGGTTTCAGATTTGTCCTTGGGTGACAAAGGTCTTGATTTGAAGGGTTGAAATAGAGCGCAGGATGTTCACAATCTGATGACCCGTCACAACTGTAGCACCTGATTTTGGTCTCAAATCCAACCTCTGCCCCAGGATTAAGATCTGCTCCCAGTAATTGCCTCTGGCTTGCTTCGAAGGCCATTTTTAAGGAACCTGTTGTATGCACTAAGTCTTTTAAAGAGTCTGTGTGTGCTGTTAGTACAAGGTAGCATGAAGGGGGGGCATTGCTCTAAGGTTCACATTTGTAGGTGGCCAGCTGCACTATCACCTGCTCCATTCAAAGAGTAAGCTTTAAAGGATTATTTGGAAAATGAGCTCCTTTGACAATCCCAGCTTCCATTCAGAGAGCTCGATGCTCCAGTAGCTCTTTGAGAGTAGCATCTGAGGAAATGCTGACAATGGAGATAGGGATCATAAACTTGAAGCAAAGAAATTGGGATAGATTTGAATCATGGTAATAGCAGTGCAGACCTTGAGTAACTCTGCTGCAGTACAAGTGTCTGGGCTCAGTTCTGGTTTCACTTCACTCTGAAATAAGTTATAGCCTCACTGCACTTAATAGTGTTTCATTGACTATAAAACCAGAAAGTGGCCTTTTGTTCACAGCAAATAAGAGGCATGCTTGTCTCTATTTAGCTAACTCAACGTAAAATCCTCGTGAAGACAAGGCAGTCGGCAAGTCAAACTTAACACTTCAGCCACTCAAAGCCCTTGACTTGACCTGATAATTCACAGCAAGAACTATAAACTGCCTTGCTTTTTGTGAGTTTAATGGAGATCCGAGTCTAGCCTAAACTATAAAAGCTATTAAAAAGTGCATCTAAAATGTAAATATCAAGTCCGATTCAGTAGGAAACAGAAATGGTTTCAAAGTCTTTTGTGGATCCTTTCATCTCAGCTCCTTTTGGCATAGGGGAAGGTGGGAATCCTCAGCCACCGCATCTACCTGCAACTCATTAGATGCCTTGTGGTTGCCTTCAGGTTTCCCCTACATTGATACTTACCCAAGTCAGTGAAATCTGGGGGCTTACGTTAGTACCGACAATTGGAGTTTGAATCCTGATGCCATTTTTCTTTTCTTTGTTCAAAACAATGTTGTAAATCAACATAGGAGCTCCCTCGCCTAAGAGTCCTGGCTGCAAGAGAGAAGGTAGATTCACTGTTAGGATTATAAAGCACACCCCCCCCACTTCCCCTCTCCATCTGTCTAGAGGAAGACAAGCCCACTTTATGAAAAGTTAAAATATATCTTTCTATGCAGCCCAAGCGAAATCTAGCCTGAAGCCTCAGGAATCGAGAAAGAAGAACGAAGGTTGAAGTGATGGTTAGAAATCACTTAATTGTAGATATAGCTGTATGCAATATTGGCTGCCTTGTGTGGGTAGATGGAAATATCTTTCAGATTCCGGT
>NW_017729014.1:18206452-18209625 GCF_001723915.1 Gavialis gangeticus
ACTGTTAGGATTATAAAGCACACCCCCCCCACTTCCCCTCTCCATCTGTCTAGAGGAAGACAAGCCCACTTTATGAAAAGTTAAAATATATCTTTCTATGCAGCCCAAGCGAAATCTAGCCTGAAGCCTCAGGAATCGAGAAAGAAGAACGAAGGTTGAAGTGATGGTTAGAAATCACTTAATTGTAGATATAGCTGTATGCAATATTGGCTGCCTTGTGTGGGTAGCTGGAAATATCTTTCAGATTCCGGTTTAGCCTTGCTCCTGGAAACATTAGGCTCATGAATCAGTTTATGATCTGAGTAATCTCCTGGATTCTCAATCTAACCCATTGACTCTGACAGGCTGCTCAAGCCTGCCGTGCTTGAAAACACTTAAGCGCATGCTTAGCTTTAAATATGTTCTTGTATATCAGTTAAGTCAGAGGGGATCGAGCCTGTGCTTCAAAGCAAGCTGCATTTGCTTAAATTCTTTGCTGGATCAGAGCCCAAGCATGTGTGCTTTGAGATGTCTGGGCTTGGTCCCAGTGTCTAATTCTTTTAAAATTGATGGGTTCACCTTTAAATGTTGCTAGATACTATTCTGGAGTGCGACCAGTTTTAAAAAAGATCTGGGTTCTGTGATTAGGATGTGAATGAATAAGAGTTTGACAGTGCTAATCCACAGAGAGGCATTTACTGTCCCCAAATAGGCATGGCAATTGTTCAGTGATTTAGGCCACGGCGACCTAATCCATGCATCGAACTCAACTAAGTCCCAGATCTTTGATGCTTTTGCGCCACTGATTCCCAGTACTTTGCCTGCTGGTGTCTTGAATTGTACATGGTATCCCATGATTCAGAATGGTTGTCTGCCCCCCTGAATCCTAGCCTTTAATTTTATTGCTGCTAGTTTCTCCCCTTTTGCTACACTGGACATTTATACCCTTCTAATAATTACAGGCTGTTCTCTTCCCCCATTGTGTTCGTTTAGCCAAACTATGCATATTGGGCCAACTGATCCATTGCGTAAATCATAGCAGCTCCCTTTAAATCAATGAAGCTGCACTGTTTTATACTGGGTAAGAATTCAGCCTTTTTTATTATTATTTTTTTGTCCCACCAAATCCCTAGCCTGCCTTGATAATTTTAGTTGCTGTTCTCCTTGCTCACTTCAGCTTGTCAATACCTTTCTGGTAGAGCGCCCAGAACAGAGTGCCGTCCAGGTGAGGTCTTATTAGAGCCGTGTAAGGAGGGTCCGTGACACGGAGCCATAGCTTCAAAGCACATTCTCATATTTTGCTGCCACAATGCGCTGCAAAATCATACCTGATTCATTGTTCACCATCAGCTTTGATTTTTATTCCCTTTGACTTCTTGGTGAGCTTTAAGCTTCCCTTCAATGCTGTTTATTAAAAGTTACTGTATTCCCTTCCCCATCTATTCAGGCGCCATGATTTAGATCCCTCTGAGGCTTTTATGTACTTGCATGGACCCGCGGCTTAAAGAAAAGGGACATTTATTGAGATTCGTGGCAGAATAGTGGGACACGGTAGTGTTTGCTGTTTCATATCATTTGTTTCCTGTTCACATAACCCACGTCCTCTTTCTCAACACCCTTCATACCATATCTTAAACTCTCACCTCTTTTTTTTGTATCTGCCCATTTTGTTCCTCTGTTATCACGCTTCCCTGCTCTGATGCAGCAAGCGTCAAAGCGGAGCAAAGAACTCTCTCCAGCTCTGTCTCCTCTTTAAGCCAAAGGTGGAATTGGAAACTTAAACGTGATCTGTATCCATAATATATTGATCTTCTCGGCTCTTTGTGATTTCAAACCGTCTCTTCTCTCTTTGCACCTATACCGAGCTGAGTGATGACACACTGCAGCACTGGAGTTAGACTTCTGGTTGAGAAGTTGGGTGTTACTTTTTACAGGGGTTTCTGTAAGACCGGGAGAAAAAGGAAAAAATGCATACAGGCATACACTAATTCTAGGTGCTTGAGTTGGCAGGTTCCCAACCTGGGAGACCCTTACAGGGGCCTGATTTTTTTTCAAGCATTTGGGGGCTGCATGTATTCTAAAAATCAGGTCCCCTTGGGGCATTAACTTGGGCACCCAAAATTACTTGGTACTCTTGAAACTTTAAGCCATAAAAGTCTTGGCATTTCTTCTTTATCCTTTCCTGCATCCTTGATTGCCAAGATCCTGTGAGTGTGCTTTATATAATCAATGAACTGTAGAGCGTGCAACAATTACTCTCAATTAGATGTTGCTGTTTGCACCAGTATTTTTCAGTTAATTATGCTAATTAATGAGTTGCGTGGAGCTGTGTGGGGCGCTGTGTGGCATTTAGCTCTAAATATGCTTCATGCAGGATTTTTGTGCTTTGTCAATTTTATGACCACATGATAACTTGGCTGTGGTGCATGCCAGTCACTCGCAACTTCGTGGTAACTGCAGGTTTAGCTCCAGATCCACCTGTTGAAGTTGCAGCCTCTCCGGTTTCAATGACAGAAGGTTTTCTGATGATCAACATTTGTATAGTCCCTATGACACCCTTGTACAATGCTGAGCACATATGCTAGACAGCAGTATTATTCTCTCATAACTCATGAATGGGGACTCTTTGGTAGATATTTTGCTCTGCTTCCTAATAATTCCACCCCCAAAAAATAATAAAGGGAGCATTACATTCCCACTTATAAAATGTACATTTATTATTTGTATGCAGAAGTGACTAGAGACTAATCAGGATCATGGCCCCAGTGTGCTAACTATGTGCTTAGGAAGATGTGGCAGGCAGGACTAACGGTACAAGAAGATTTAATTTCTAGCCTTTCAAAAACTATTTTTGTTTTGAAAGAGAAGATAAGAGCTATCAAATCACAGCTGTGTAGTACAATAAGGTTTCCGTTTGATATAGCTCCCTTTCTATAGCCGAACACATTCTCTGATGTTAAAAACCAAGATTACAGTGATAAATAAAGGGGCAAAATTACCAGGTACAAGCCAGATAGGAAAGGTGCACTTGAAAATGGGTGAAAAGATACAAAAAGCCTTTTTTTGGAAAAGCAGAAGAGAAAGTTTTTGTGCCTCGTGTGTCTATGTTTTATGGGGAGGGGCGGGGAAAAAGAGAAGAGAGAGGCAGGCCAGAAGCCAGAGTTGTGACGGGAAGCCACGTGAACAAAGCAGTC
>NW_017729014.1:18214625-18216815 GCF_001723915.1 Gavialis gangeticus
GTGCCTCATGTGTCTATGTTTTATGGGGAGGGGCGGGGAAAAAGAGAAGAGAGAGGCAGGCCGGAAGCCAGAGTTGTGACGGGAAGCCACGTGAACAAAGCAGTCATGTTGGTGAGCTAGCTTTGTGACCAACGCATGGTTTTGTAGGTCTGTTATGTCCATAAAGGAACGCAACGATTGCAGTGTGGCATCGCACCGTGGTTTGGTGTCCCACTCTCCTTGCCAGCTTCAGAGAAGGATAAAAGAAACCCCGCAGTCAGCACGTATAGAATAATCTCAGTATAGCAAGGGGAGTGGTTTGTATGCACAGATCTAGTTTTGGCCCATCTCTTTTGGACAGCAAGGGTGAAAGTATATTTTTTTCCTTTTTCTTTTTTCTCTTTCGACCTCTATGTAAATAGCCAGCTGCCTTTTGTTCTGGAGTTACACAAGCAGTACATCAAGGGGTAACACTAACATCAGCTCCTAAGCTTGAATTTACGGATGTTGGCTGTCAGCGAGATCGACAGTTCCATTAAGCAGCAGACCTCTCTCAGTATGAGTGATTAAAACGTCTGCATCTATACTACTCTTCATACATCATATCATTGCACTGGCACTTAATCAAGAGTTGAATAAAATGCAATGTATTCTTCATAGCTTTTTATTTTTTCCCAGTCTGGGACTCAGATGAGGTATTGGCAAGACATACTGGCTGTCAAGGGGTATGAGCTTTTCTGGAAGCAAAGTTCATAATTCTGCAAGTTCCTGTATTTGAAACTGTTATTTCTCATCTTTGGAAAAGGAAGCAAGCTGCAGCTTTTTGGTGCTGAACACAAAAGTTTTGTTCAGGTCTGAGAAGGCTTGGACTGATTTGCAGGTTCCAGTGTGAAAGGGTGAGGAACTGGTCAAAGATTTGGTGGGGAACAGGCAGAAATCTTATTTTTGACACTTCTTGCATGACCGTAGGCAACTTACCCAATGTCTCTCTGTTCCTTCCTCCTCCCACCTAACGTGTTTCTTGTTCCCTTAGGCCCTTTGGCAAAATGCTGCCTCTGTTGCGCAGCTGGACCCAGGTTTGGGTGCTACAGAAATAAAACTTGGTTCCCACTCTTACCTGGGGCCTTGCTGGAGTCCAGAGGGGTCCACATGGGCGTTGGTGGCTGCCCATGCAGATCTAGTTGCCCAGGCCAAAAGACCAAAACTGTCTGGAAACTTCACTGACATAAGACACCTCATTAAAATTGAAAGAGGGCTGGGTGCTCTGTATACTGGACTAGAATTGAAATAGCCATGGACAGCCTCCTGGAAAAGGTTGATGAGCATCCTCCGCAGTACAAGCATTGAGCAGTTTTCAAAAAGTGTTCCCACCCTGTGTTCCTCAGTAAGTTAGTAAATACACCTCCTCCCACTGTGTTAGTGCCTTTTTGGGGTTCCCTTTCCCCACGTGATCAAACAAATAAGAGTATGTTTCCTTGGCTCCATCAGCACGGTGCCTAGTCATAACCTTCAACTGTTACTTTGTCGACAGGCCGATGGTTATCTTGCACATTGTTGTCCAAGGCAACATCATACTGAATGTCCTGCTTTGGCTTTGCCTCCAAACTTCATTTCATAGCAAAGCATGATCCCAGCAGACTTTCCTCCCCAAATGCCAAGAGGCTAGACCCGATGATCTGCAAGGTCCCTTCTAGCCCCTAACAAGAACAACTACAACTATTTTTCCTCCCTTAATTTGATGATCAGAAACAAACACCCAGTCAATCCAGCAATCAATGGGTACCCGTTCAGTCTCACCAGGGAGCCAAGGGTGGCTGGACGTGATGCTAACCACATCTTTCCCTTGTGTGCCGTTGGTTGTAGACGTGAGTGTGCCTTAACCACACTAAACCAGTGGGCTTTTAAGCTTTGACAGAAACTGCATGGTTTTGGTTGGTTGGCTTGTATTTTATTTTACATTTCCTTTTCAGCCTGGGTATATGTGCTTTTCATGACATATCTGGAAGCTGAAATCTCCTCCATGTCATTATTAGTGATGTGATCCTTCTGAGGGAGTCCCTTCTGTCTTGGAGTCCAGGTCCCATTGTTCATAGGGTGTGTGTAGACAAAACGGAGGACCTAAATTGAAGTGGTGGGTTTTTAAAAACACTGTTTCGATTTAGGGCAAAGTAAACCCTTGTGTTGTGTACAACGAATGGCAGGGAGGGGAGG
>NW_017729014.1:18217341-18218882 GCF_001723915.1 Gavialis gangeticus
GTGGCACCCACCTGCTGGCACCTGGATCAGGTGGTCCCAGGGGGAACCGCAGCCACGGAGGGAAGGACCAGGTCTCTGTGCAGCTCAAGCAGGCAGGCAGGCTCCAAGGGAGGAAAAAAGAAAAAGGTCAGGCTTGCCCCCTTTTCTTTTTCTTTCTTTCCCCCCTTTGGTGCAGCCTGCCTTCCCGGGCTGCTGCCAGGCTGCCTGCACAGTCCCTGAGCTGCACAGAGCCCAGTACTTCGCTCTGCGCCTGTAGGGCAGCAAACTAAAACTCCTCAAAGGTGTTTTAGTTTGCTGCACCCGGAAGTCATTTAAGGCGCATTATGCCGCCGAATGTGCTACAGCAGCTGGAATTAATGCGCAATACCCCGCCGATGTGTACAAACACCATTAAAGCAGTGCAAAAGCGTTTAACCCACTTTAAAGTGTCGTGCACATGTGCCCCTCGGTTTGTCTACACATGCCTGTAGGCATCAAACAAAGGTATCGCTGCCCCAGAGAACTCGCTGTCTTGAAGTCTGTTGTGTTGGCTCTTCCTACGCCAGCTTTGGCATGCAGAAACAGATGCGCTCCTTTGTCTGTGCCCTCCTAAAGTATCCCAGAGGTGGCAACCATTTCCCTTTCCATCACAGATTCTATTCTGCTCAAAATGTAACAGGTTTGAGCATTTGGGGCTTTTTATTTTATTTTTGGCTTCCTCCGTCACGTTTGAATGGTGTCTGGAAACTGCTCTGCAATCAGGAAGCGAAATGAACAAGATGATTCGAGAGCTGTACCACGGTGCGAGCACAACACGACTGATCCATGCTGAGCATCTTATCTTGTACTGCATGTGAATTTGCAATATGGTACCAAACATCCAGTTATTAGCATGGCAGCGAAGCCTCTTGAGAAGTTTAAACTGTCTGGCTTGTGCCAGGGCAGGGCCCTGCCCCCAGAAGGCTTCGCCATCGACAGTGTGCATGTCTGGCCACACATGGACACCTTTGCTCTTGCCACTTGGCAGCTGCAAAATGATGGCAGGAAAAGGAGCTTGTAAAAATTGCTGTAACCATGTTTTCACCAACACTTTTTTCAGTGCCAGGAACCTAGACCAGGCAAGGAGTGTTTCCAAAGAAGTAGATGGCCTTTGGTGCAGTTGCATGACACTCGCATGGCCTGTTTGAATCTGCAAGTGTAAAAAAGGAAAAACCACCCGTCAGTGTCAGCTCTTAAAAGGGACATTTTTCTCATAAAGGGAATGCAGCTATGACAAGCCTTACGGTTGAGTGATTAATGGCTTCCTTTAAGACCATGCACAAACATTTTGGCTCCGTTTCTTCGTGTGTTTTCTCTGCAGTTGTGATCTTCTGCAGAGCAAAATTGGCAGGGCTTGTCTAGCATACAGTACTGACATTGCATTACATTCCCCTGGCCAACCGCCACTCCAGCATTATCAGCAGCTAGCACAAAAGTACTGTCCTTGCAGTGTCTGAGTGCTTGCTGCTGCTCACATCGCACCTTGCCTATGTACTTTGGACCGATGCTAGCCTGAAGCACAT
>NW_017729014.1:18223882-18234350 GCF_001723915.1 Gavialis gangeticus
TGATGCTCACATCGCACCTTGCCTATGTACTTTGGACCGATGCTAGCCTGAAGCACATGCAAGTAAAGAGAGATGGAGGGAAGGGAGGCTTGTCCTTTCATAGCTCTACAACTCCCAGCATTTCTAAGTTATATAAATGCTGCTAATGCTAAAGATATTGTTGGAAGTTTTGTGTTTGCTGGTTGCTTTGGTTTCTTTAAAAAAAAACTGCTCAGCTTGCCTAGTGTAAAGCATTGATAACTTTGTCAAAACTGCTGCCTGTTGGCTCTGAGCATTGTGGCAAGAGCTAAGATTAATAAAAGCCTGTCACTTTTATTAACTTTGTAATCTAGTGCATTATTTAATTCTAGGCAGGCATGAGCTGCAGCTTTCAAAGCTTTTAAACTGCTTTCTCTCTCTTTGTGCATGTGCATAAAATAGATATACAGTGGCTGAAATTATCGAGTCAGTCACCAAACAGTAGCATCTCAGGCCTGCCAGTAGCTTCCCTTTCAATTGCAGCATTCGAGCAAAACGGGTTCGGGGAACTACGGATTTAAATGCTAACTCTTCGCTAGCAAATGGGGTCTTTATTTCTCAGGTCTGGGCCTTTCTTTAGCCAGTGCCTTCAGTGTGGAGTCTCATAGTTGCCAAGTCTCATATTTACTTAGCAAAGGGTTTGGTTTTTTCCCCCAAAGCCCCAGCCCCTGGAATCATGTGAACATATGAAAATCTCAGCTTTTTTCCTGTTTTTTTTTTTTTCCGTCAAGAAGTTATAACCACTGAAGAAAAGCTTGAAAAGGTGACCTGGGTGTATTTGAAAAGGTAGAAAATAACGTTTTTTAAAGTACTTTAAAAAAACTACGATCTTGATGTTAGTGATTAATCTCGCAGTCTTTCTGGGCCTGACTTCTCTTTCTGACACTGTACTTAGGGTTGTCTGAGTGAATCTCCCAAACATACGTGCTAGGCCAGTTCTCCCCGTCCTCCCATGACTGCTAGAGCAAGGGCTCTGGGTCTGTGGGGCATCAAGCAATGCTTGATGGGGCATCAGTCAAACTCCTTTCATCCTTCACAAGTGAAGGGATGGGGCATCAATCAAACTGTGGCGCATCAATCAAACTCCTTGCTCCCTTTACAAGTGAGTATAAGAAAGTCTGTGCCATTTTACTTCTTCACTCCAGCTATGGACAACCAGACTTTAATGGAGAGACACAGAAAGACCATATTAATGTCGGTGCTTGACTCTGTCCCAGGCCAGAGGGAGTGCACGTGCCATTTATGCAACACTTTGCTAGCACTCTTTCCCTTTGAAAAAGAAACTAGCTAACCTGAAAATATCATACAATGCCCCTTGGTACAAAATATGTCAATAGAGGGCCCCAGGAGAAGAAAAAGCATTAGCATAGGGTAAGCCATAGTTGTGTTTATTCCATTTAGCAGCATGCAAATTTGGGACCTAAAACACACAAGTGCCTGATGGGGGTGTTATTTCAGCATGAATTCAGGGAAGTGCAGTTTTTAAAAATTGTCACGGCCATTGCAAAGCTAGCGTCTGAGTAAGCAGAACGGCGAAGGGAAAAGCTTTGTGACAAGCTATGAACAGAGCGAGCATCAGATGAAATATTGGTTAACGGGCCAGTGCTTTGTCAGATGCACTGACAGACACTGAAAAGGTGGAAGTAATTCCAAAAATAGTTTTCAATTTTTTTTTTTTCCTAAAAAAAATAGAAAAAGAAAAACCTTCCCTGGCTCTCGCGCTGGCTTTTTGTGATTTGCCTCCATTCTAGAATTTTCTCTTGGCCTTGGAAGGCAAGAGCCAGATGTTAAGAATAAGGAAGAGTCTCCAGTTGAGGTCTAGAGCTATCAGGATTCACGGTAGAGATGATATCTTTTATTAGCCCAACTAGATTTTTGCAAAAAAAATTCTTTAATTGCAAGCTTTTGGAAACCCACGCACAAACACTGGGTTGAGGTCCAGGCACTTTCTTTGATGGTTTATTGTGGGCGATACGGCATGTCCCTGCAAACATCACATTCACCCTGCAACCACCACCCCTTTCATTGTAATTTAAAGGCTTGATGTTGATTTGTTTTAAAATGTTTATGCAGAAGCAAAATTCCCAAGATAGGCTGCCCTCCAAGTATTCCCCCCAGTCATTTGGGATGAAAAGTTCCCAACCTAAATCTTAGCAGGTCAAAACTGCATCTAACGAGGTTCAAATAAACATCTCAGTCTGAGCGTATGTTGGAGTCACTAGTCCTGAAGGTCGATCCTCACTGGCCTTCTGCCACGTTCCAGTCCAGGAATGTCCTGTCCAGAGCTGAGATGAGCACAGGTGATCTTACCCCTCCATCCAAACGACACTCCAGCTTCAGTATTTCACCATTGCCACATGAATTAGGACATTTTAATGGATGCTTGTAAGCAGGGGGGTACTCCTGTCTCCCACACGGCTCCTGACTTAGGAGACAAACAATGGATATTATCCAGGCTCTGTCTCGGCTCCTTCCCTGCTTTGCCGTCTCCATGTTGTTTATTGTAGATTTAAAGTATATCTTCGTCCTATATTAGAAGGAACAAACTCGTAAACCAGGACTCCATGTGCAAACGTAAGCCCTAGCCACCAACTCTATCCTAGATTGGCCTAATTAAGATTTACTGTACAAAACCTTCCAGCTCTTCCTTCTTGTAACAGGAACTGTACCAACCTTTTGTGGTCCTGAGTAGATCCCATCAGATCCACATCATCTAGCTATCAGGCTGAATTGGGAGAACAGCTCCGTACCTCCATAGTGCATCCTGGAAGCCTGAGACCCAATGACATTCCCTTAATATGCAACTAGCAGGGTTTTTTTCCTTTTGAAATCAAATTTAGATAAAGGAAAAGTGTATTTTAATGCTGCTCTGCCAGACCAGCAAATCTAGCAAAGGCATAATAGATGAGTCTTCCATTTCCCTTGCCTGATCTAGTCTGGGTAGAATATAGTACAGTAATAAATATAGAATAAACTGCTCATAGACTAGCTTTATTTTGTGAATGTTGTAAAAAATATTGTACGCTCTGGTAATTCTTAGGGGCTGACCCAAGACTGGGATAAACTCCCTGAGGAACAAAGAAATATCACAAACCTCTCCACCTTCTAATCTAAGTGCAAGGTTCATTTCTTTGACTTTCCTTGCATAGGCATTTAAATGTGCATGTGTGTTTTAAAAAAACCCTAAATGGAAATTTGCACACCCACTAGCTCCATCCCTGGGGAAAGGATGAGAGAACAAATGCATGACAGATGTTAGTCATGTCACCACACAACTGGAAGGCGCTCATGTGCTATGGTGCTGAGCCTCATTTTAGAAGGCGTATAGAAGAGCATTTCTCATCACGTCATTCCCTTCTGGCCCTCCACCGAGCTGTTGGAAAGCAGCAGATTCCCATTGACAGTGCAGGAGAATGGAGTTTTGATCGAGACGTCAGTATTACAGAACTCCAAGGCTAAAAATATTGACTTGGGTTTGGTGTTTGTGCATGCCACCTGCGCGTGTTGCTCCAACTTCTGCCATAACCATCAAGGGCTCTTTGGTGCCATTCACTGCGCAGACTTTGTGCCATGTTGTGTACCATGCACGCATGTGCGTGTATAGGTGTGATTTGGTCATTGCTTTTGAAATCCACTCTTTTTCTCCTCCCTTTATCTTTTATGGCTTTAGCAACATTTGCTTTTATTGTAGCATCGTGAGTAACTAAGAATGGGGCATGTCTCAGCAGTGCAGAGATGCACAAGCCAGTTCTTCACCTAGTATCTCTGGAACCAGAAGCAGTATAGCCATGTTAGCACAACCAGGCACCTGAGTTAATTAGCTCTGCTGAAAAGCAGAGATTGTTAGCCTGGGTGCCAAGCTATGTGGCTGTCAGCTCTGGAGCTACTGTCTGCAGAGGAAACTTGGGTATCTCTGCACAGATCTGCTGTGTGCTAGGGTCAGGTAGTATGTGAGTTAGTATTTCTGCATGTTACTGCATGGTGCTCCATAGATGTACCCTTACTGGTTGCACAAGATTACTCTGGAAAGGCATTTTTCATTTTGCATCAGCCGTACAGCATATTTCTCTCAGCCCCATTAACCAGGTAAGTAATTCTAGGTCCAAGTCTGAGTTTCATAGATTTCATAGACATTAGGGCTGGAAGGGACCTCAGAAGATCATCGAGTCCAGCCCCCCGCCCAAAGGAGAGGAAGTCAGCTGGGGCCATAGGATCCCAGCAAGATAAGCATCCAATTTGTTCTTGAAGGTGTTCAGAGTAGGTGCTTGAACCACCTGCGATGGCAGACTGTTCCAGACCTTGGGGGCTCGGACAGTAAAGAAATTCTTCCTTATGTCCAGCCTGAAACGGTCTCACAGTAGTTTATGACCGTTTGACCTCGTCATCCCTTGGGGCGCTCTGGTGAACAAACGTTCCCCCAGATCCTGGTGGTCAAGTTAAGTCTGCTTCAAGGCTTCCCACTAATTGCTCTTTTATCACTGGTTAAATTCAGACTTGAAACAACATCCAAACCAGTTTCCAAGGTTTTGTGTTTCCTTTCTGACAAGGAAACTCTTCAAAGTTTGCGTGAATTTTGAATCGTTCTGGATGAGAATTTTCACTGCCTCTGGATTAGGATTCACCTGAAACCATTAAACCTGATATCTGCAAATGCAAACAGATATTCCCAGGAAACATTTCTGCATTATTCTTCCTAAAATGTATCTACATTTACTTGGCGAATAATATTGGTAGTAGTAGTAGGGATGATGTTGTTCTATAGAATAGAATAGAAATAATACAAAAATAATCCCTGTGTTCTAACTATCCATTTTTATTTCTAGCACTTATATAGGAGTGATTTATGAGTCTGCTATAAAGAATATAAATATAAAGAATCAGCATAAAGAAACAGCAGTGATGCACTAAGGCAGGGGTAGCCAGTCTGCAACACAGGGGCCCCACAAGTGGCATGGAGAGCCTCTCTGCATGGCCCATGGCAGATCAGGGGAGGGAGCAGTGAACACAGAGCAGCAGATCAGATGGGGAGCACAGGGTTGGGAGCAGGAAGCAGAATAGTTGGGGAAGGGTTCATAGTGGCAGTCAGGAAGGATGCAGGGCTAATTTGTGACATGCCTGTCAAAAGCATTGGCTCCTGCTGCACCAGGGTATGCATACTGGCTGAAGCTGCTGCATAGCATTAATGTGCATTGTGCAATGGTTCGTTCTCCACATTAGCCATGAGTGCAGTTCAATGGTGGGTGAAGTTTATTCTGACAATAGATTGCAAGTGTTTTGCTGAGTGCGTTTGCAGAAGAAAAGCACTACATAAATGCAGTATTATTACCACTGACATATTTTGCACATGCGGTGCAATAACTAATGTGTATATGCGGTGTAAATGGAAAACACTACACTGCAAAGAAAGCATCTATTACAGCATTTGCATAAAACAAGTAAGGCCTGGATAAACTCCAGAAAAGTTATGCGATGTAGAAAGAAACTGGTAGTATTATTTTATTTTATTGCAAAGAACTATTTTTATAGTAGCTTTTTTATTTTCTGTGTTGTCAGGAAAAGTAGTACAACAAGCTTTTTTGAAAAAGCTGACAGCAAACAGAGAGATGAAATTTCTAGGCCATGAAAACCCCTCTGCTGGAATTTAATACTTCTGCAGGTTTTGATATTTGAAATGTGATTCAGGCCAAAAGCTGATTGTGAATGGCAGAGGGAAATGCAAGCTCAAGTCTGAATATTTTAAGGAATGAAGGAAGTTAAAGATAACTGGTTACTGTTGGAAAGGTTTTATGAAATATTACTGTGCTAGAAAGCAAGATTTAGCTAACAGCATATAATAGTCCAGATTTTAAAAGGACAATAGTTTTGTGGGGGGAGGTTCTCCCCCCCTCCCCCACCCCAAAAAAAGATGCCCAAATAGATTAGGTTCCTAAATGTCATTGGCTTTCAAAACAAGTTAGGCATTTAATCTGGTCAGATACTTTTGAAGTCCCTTCTAGGCACCCATCTCCATCTCCATCTCCCGGCATATGAATACCCTTTAAGATCGAGTTCTTAAACACTTAGGATAGAGACAGAAGTTGCACATAAACCAGATCAGAAATCTGTAACACAACAGAAGTTCAGCGCACATAAACCGCTTTCAAAATGGCTGAAACTGGTTTAAGATAAACCTGGGTGGTTATAGTATCAGACTTAACTGATTTAGGTTAAATTGGTTTATTGAACTTCTGTCTCAGATCCCCTCCAGTGTCATGTTAACTCACAGTCCCCCAGCATCCCAGGATGCTTTGCACCTCCTGCAAACCCTCTCCCCCCTAGGTGGGCAGGCTAGCCTTGGCCCAAGCTGTCTGCTGCAGCCAGGCAGGGAGGTGTGCTTTAGCTCCCCCCAGCTTCTGTCCTGGGCCACTGCAGGCATGTGGCTGCATTTCCAGAATCAAAAGTGAATGTCTGTTTGCTTAGTGATTGGTTCAATCTACACAGCTTAGACTAACGTGCGAAGATTGAATCAGTTCAGCCTCAGGTTTTTTGACTGTCTGTACTTAGCCGTAGGAAGGACTTTCTATGACAGCTAATCTCTGAAGGGATAAAGTGGCTTTTGAAAATGAGAATAAAGCTCCTAAATCACTCAGGGCCGGGTTTTCATAGGTACTTAGGCACCTAAAGGCATGGGTATCTTAGGGCAGGGACTCCCAACCCCAGGGCCGCGGCCATAGGAGGGCTGGCTGCCGGACCAGAAGTGATCGTCAGACTGTGGACTGGCAAACTGCGGACTGCAAGTTCCTGGCATACTGAGTATAAAAAAGGGTTAGCTACCTGCCCAAAGTATGCTGGGCACTGCTGGTCTGCAGTTTGCCGGTCCACAGCTTGCCAGTCTGTGGGCACTTCTGGTCCGTGGCTTGGCGGTCCTCAGCATAAAAAGATTGGGAACCCCTCTCATAGGGTACCTGCAGAGCTCCTGTATTATGCATGGTTTTATTTCCCTGCCCAGCAGATCCTGTGGCTGCTTCCAAGTCAACCAGTGTACAAAACAAAAGCAAGACAGTGGCTGCCGTGGTCCCTCTGCTTTACCGGTGGCAGATTAGGGTGTTGTGTCTTGTGTCAGGGTTGATGGTAGTTTTACTGAGAGGTTAGATTATAGCTTTATACAGGATGGTTTAGATAGGGATGATCCCACGTCAAACGGGGTTGAACTAGGTGACCTGAGAGGTCCCTTCCAGGCCTGCTTCTCTCTGATTCTCTCTGATATGCCCATTAAAAAATTCTTCTAAAAACATAGATATGTCCCATGGGTGTTTGAAAATCTCCCAGGCAGAAGGAGGGAAAATACTGGGGGTGTCGGGGGGCTTGTGCAGAGCCCCCCATGCAGCGTGGCGCAGTGGGGGGCAGCAGGGATCTCTCCCCCACCGGACAGCACCCAGCGAGTGGGATTTTTTTAAAGGGCCGGGAGGTGGGGCAGCCATGGGCTGGGGTAGCAGGCAGGGGTTGGGGGGGACATAGGCAGGGGATGGGGCCTGGCAAGGGTCCCCCCATGGTCCGTTTCACCTGCTCCTACTTACTAGCTCCGAGTCCGGTTGCAGCTCCCTGCTTCAGCTGGTGGGGACTGCCCGAATTATCAAAGCTCTCCAAATCTTTTCCAAATTGATTCAGAGAGCTTAGAATCAATTTGGACCTTTTTACTGGTCCCCTGGTTTGACTTGGATTTGGAGATTCAGCCACCGAATCGGGTCAAATCTCCTCTGAATCGAATTGCCACCCAAAGCTTCGCACAGCCCTAGTACTCAGTGACCTCAGCCCATTTTGTTGCAACTTCATTGCTCTCAGTACCTGAGCCAACTAGATGACAGCTGATTTAGCTATGTGTACAGCTTGGACTGTAGTATACATCTCCCCTGGAGTTTGCTTGTTGGCTTCTTTGGGATTACCATATTTTTTTCCCTTACAGCACTCTCCAGAATAAGATACACACCTCATTTTTGAAAGGCAGAGCGAAGGAAAATAGATCTTTCCTTGTAAGAAACTGAGCAGCGGCAGCTAGAAAGCGAAGCCTGCTCATTGCTCTGCTCCCTGCAGGTCCCTTGCAGAGTTACCGTCACGTTTGCCCAGTCGACTCTAAAGTGGCAGAAAGTGCTGCTACCATTTATCCTTGCTCGCAATATGTATCCCAGTTTTCAGTGACTGGTTTTGGGGGGAAAGGTGCACGTTGTATGCGGGAAGATGCAGGATTTTTCCAACCGAATGTGCCTGTAAGTGTTTGCTGGATCAGGGTGGAAGTGTGTAATTTTATATGTGCCACCCAATGCAGACACTGAATTAGATGTTCAGCATTACTCATTGTAATGCAGTTGCAATTGGCTGCTTACCAGTTCCTTGGAAAAACCCAGCCTGTATATGAAGTGCCAGCCCTACAAAAAGCAACCAAACAAGTATATTCAGCTCTAGTGTTTCACTTACTGTAGCATAAGGTGTTACTTGTAACCATAGCAGTTAAAAGAAATCTGAAAGCAGAAGTACAGTTTTTATGTCAACAGGGTCCCTTTAAATTTCAGAATTTTTAGCTCTGCCTGCTTGTAACTTGCTATTAAATTGATCCTCTATTTAGTGAGAAACATTTCCTATACTGCCCTCCACCTTATTATCTTTCTCCTTGCTGCAGTGCAGTTATTTTTATCTATTATATATTGTTCTCAATAGAATTATTCTGCCCCCGGCCTATAGATAAGGACTGTTACTAAATTAATCTGAGCTTTTTCCTTGAAGGTTAAATTGCTGCCTTGCAAGTTGGTGAATAAGAAGGGTAGAGGCTTTCTCCCCTCCTCTCTCTAATGTGTACATAGTCTTTAATCCCAACCTTGCCATTTTTTGAAGTATTATTTTATAGTAGCAAGTTTCATGCTGAAATTCTTCATATAATCTTCTGAATTGGAGCCTTATTCTAAAGCTGCTGCTAGGTTGAATTAAAATGCAGAAGAAGAGGGTCGCTTCAGATCTAGAGCTGTGTCGTGCCCAACTGCAGCTTCAAGCTTGCAGCCTAAGCAGAGGAGGGAGCTACAGTGCTTTAAGCCCTGACTTGTGAAGGGGTCCTTGAGGACGTAGACATTAGGGCTGGAAGGGACCTCGGAAGATCATTCAGTCCAGCGCCGAAGCTCACTACACAGGTCTGTGTTGGAAGAATCCCTCTCTGGCTTCATCTCACCTCCCTCGCTCTCCTTAATCCCACCCTCGTTTAACCCCAAGAAATGTAAAGTGCTCCATCTGGGGAGAAATAATCCACAACACACTTACAGGCTTGGCGGTGCTATGCTTACTAGCACCACAACCGAATAAGATGGGGGGTCGTGATAGACCACAGAATGAACACGAGCCACCAACATGATGTTGTGGCCAGCAAAGCGAATAAGACACTGGCATGCATCTACCAATGCATCTCAAACGAGACTAAGAAGGTCGTCCTCCCTCTCTACTTGGCTTTGGCAAGGCCGCAGCTGGAGGACTGCGTCCAGGTCTGGGTGCTGTACTTCAAGGAGGATGGGGAGAAGCTCAAGAGAGTCCAAAGGACGGCTACGCGTATGATTAGAGGCATGGAGAGCAGGCCATATGAGGAGAGGCTGAAAGACATGGGACTGTTCAGCCTGGAGAAGAGGAGTTTCAGAGGGGACTTGGTGGCAGCCTATAAGTATATAACGGGCGCACATCAGGGCCTGGGGGAGCATCTGCCCCAGGGGAAGGCAAGGAATAGCAGTCATAAATTGCTAGAAGATTGCTTTAAATTGGACATAAGGAAATACTTCTTTATGGTTTGAGTGTCCAGGGTCTGGAAGAGACTCCCCCAGAAGTGGTACAATCACCTACTCTGGATATCTTCAAAAAAACGCCTGGACACCCACCTTGCTGGGGTCAAACAGTCCTTCCTGCCCAAGCGCAGGGGGGCTGGACCTGGTGATCTCGTGAGGTCTCTTCCAGCCCCTAACATCTATGCATCTATGGCTGGTTACTTTTGGGTCCCCTTTTATAAATAAGTAAAACAGCACGAGCAAAATAAATAGGTTTAGCCCAAGATACTAAATGTCTGCAAAGGTGGCAAATTTGTTTGAACAGTCGAGCATGCCTAAAAATGCCATCCTGGTGACATGGACATGGCAAAATCCGGTGGGTCAGGTCACAGCTTTGTTCCTTCTCTTGTCACGAAGCCGGAGAGGAATGGAAGAGCTATGAGCGTTATGCAGATACAGGCGTTGCTGACCTGAGGGGCCCTGTAAGCTGGTTAAAATGGGCTGTTGTATTTGGCTGCAGAAAACACAAAGCGCTTGGATTCCTCTCGTCAGAAGTAGGGACAGCTAGGGACAAAATGGAAAGGGGTAGAAAATGGGGAGAAATGTTTTTAAAACTGTGTAAAATGCATCTGTCAAAGCTGTTCTGCTGAGAAGTTGATTTTTTTTTTTTTTTTTTTTTT
>NW_017729014.1:18234491-18236370 GCF_001723915.1 Gavialis gangeticus
TTTTTTTTTTTTTTGCAATCAGCCACTGAAATGATGGTATATTTAGTCCTTATTTTACTGAGAGGGAATGGCTTAGTAATTGGAAGTTTACCCTGGGATATGTCAGATAGATAGCATTAGGATTTATATCCTCTGAGGCTGCTCTTCAAGTAATATAGTCGTTAGTCTATTATTATTTATAACTGAGCTTGAAGGGGTTGGTCACTTAAGTAAACCCTGCTGGATTGATCCTGCTAAATTCATATTTTTATGTGCATGCGCGTAGCAATAGCTATAAACATGGCCAAGATGCCGACACATACGTGGCCAGTCATGCCTATAATTAACAGTAACTCAGCACTTGCGCCTCCTGGCTGAGCATCTCAAATTGTTTTCTAGGCACCGACTCCTCCCCCTGTCACATCAGCGTTATGCCACATTGATATCAGCTGAGCTAGTCCCACTTCACAATAGCAAAAGAGAAGAGGGAATTAGAAGCAAATAGATTATGCGCGCAGCATGCGCCCTCTGAAGTAGATTAGCTCTTAGAAGTTAAATCGAAACCTCATGTGGGAACAGATTATCCCACACAGGCCTGTTGCAAGGCTTCTTGTACCTTCCCCTGAAGCATCTTTATTGGCCACTGTCTGACAATAGACCTTGAGCCTGAGCCAGATCCCCACTTCCAGATGGAAGGACAAACCTTCAGCAATAGGCAGTGAATAGTTTTGCACAGCGAGTCACTGTTGATTGAGTGACTAGCATTTGAATCCCAGTTTCCCTGTTGTATCCCCTGCTTGGGCCACCTCCCTGTGCTAAACCAAATGTAAGGGATGTGTGTGCCATGATCCTGCAGCATATTGTGTATTCTGGCTTCAGCAGGTAACTGAAGCAGCTGAGGATCATATCCTAACCCTGTTGTTTCCTCCATTCTTTGCTCACAGCGGGGAACATTGTTGCACGTTTGATTGTTCCTGTTAGGTTGAACCAAATCAAGGCCCTGCATTTGTTAGCAAACATTGGCAGTTGTTTTTCAGTGCTTGTTTGTGCAAACCATTGACTTTTCCTTTTAATTACTCAGTTGCCTCCCCCTGTCCCTTTCCCTCCCCGCCGCTTTTTGCTTTTTTCAGTTTTTTAATGGAGATGCTACACTTTGCCATGAAAGTTTCCAGCCCCAAAGGCTTTGGAGTTCTACTCGTGCATCGCAAGCCAAGCAAGTTTTCATTTTTTCCTTTTTCTTTTAGCTAATATACTGGTCTCAATTGATTTGCAAGTATCCTGTTAATATCCGTAACGCGCAGTAGGAGCACGGGGTATGTCATAGCACATCAGATCACTGACCCATCAGGTCCAGCATCCTGCCTCTTGTCATTCCAGATCAGTCCACCGCTCTGTCAAGTCTGACACCTTGCCCTCCGGCAGTGGCCAATATGTGCTGCTTCAAAGGGATATGGTGGAAGCAGAAATCTTACCTAGCCAGGCAGTCATTTAAGTCTACACCATTTCAGCCACCATTTATTTCTTCTTTGACTCCTGCAGGCACTCAGTGAATGCCTTGCAGCCTGAGATTCGATTACCACTCCCTATCTTAGCCTGCACACATCTATGAATGCTGTTGGGCTGCATGGCCACTCCTAATTAGCCATCAGATCATTTGTGTCTTTCAGAAACACATCCTCTATGACAAGTTAAAGGCTTATTCTGTTTGTCTAGACACTCGGCTTAATTTACTTGAATTCTGTCCCAGAGAAGCAGCAGACTTGCATGATAAAGCCAATCTTAAGGCCAGTCTATGATTATGAGGACCAGCCTGCTATTTTTTTTTTAATGGACTGAAAAAGCAAATTCCATAACTCTGTTTTTGAATTACTTTTTTATTTAACTACTGCTAAAGCTTTGC
>NW_017729014.1:18241370-18249329 GCF_001723915.1 Gavialis gangeticus
ACTCCCTATCTTAGCCTGCACACATCTATGAATGCTGTTGGGCTGCATGGCCACTCCTAATTAGCCATCAGATCATTTGTGTCTTTCAGAAACACATCCTCTATGACAAGTTAAAGGCTTATTCTGTTTGTCTAGACATTCGGCTTAATTTACTTGAATTCTGTCCCAGAGAAGCAGCAGACTTGCATGATAAAGCCAATCTTAAGGCCAGTCTATGATTATGAGGACCAGCCTGCTATTTTTTTTTTAATGGACTGAAAAAGCAAATTCCATAACTCTGTTTTTGAATTACTTTTTTATTTAACTACTGCTAAAGCTTTGCCATTCTATAGCATCTCAAGCTGAGTTAAATAAAGGGGATGCTTTTAAAAACAAAACTGGAAATGTGAGAAGAGTTGATGGGCTATACCAGATAAATCCTATGGGCTTTAAAGGGTTTAAGTAGGTGCTTAAGAATAGGCGCTTCTTTAGGTGCTTTGCTGAACTCTCCTTGATGAGAGAGAGGACAGAATTCAAACCTCCTGATGTATGTTTGGCATCTGTTCCCAAATCCATATTTGAATATTGCAAATGAACCTCCAACTTTATAGTTGGCTGAACCAAGTCTCGTTCCAGCTTTTGGGGTTTTCCCCATTCAGATCTGGGACTAAATTTGATCATTTGAACCCATCTCTAAGTGTAGCTCATCCAATCCTGCCCTTTAAAAATTCCCATTGATGCATGGGATACAGAATGGGGCTTAATAACATGCCCTCGCAACGTGACCCGCATTCAGGGAGACTGATGTTTAAGGGAGAACTCCGCGTGATTCATACAGACAAACTGTGTGCGCTCGATGTGACAGATGCAGAGGATGAAGTCGGCGTTTAAAAGGGAGGTTTATCTCTGCCGAACTTCCCAACATTCATATAAATTAATGTGGGAATGGGGTGGTTAATGATGATGAATATTAGAATAGCTTATTAGCAATGCTGTCCGAAAGCTGAAGTGTGCCTTTAAAACAAAAGTGTGTGCAGCAGCCTCTGGTTGGTAAAGATGGTGTCCCAAATTTGGTTTTCCACTGCATACCCTCAGCCCTGTTAAAATCACGCATATAATCGAGGATGTGATCTAGTGGATTTTGCAAATGGCAGCACATTTTACATTTAACATCATTTTTGAGAGGTGGCTTTTGTCCTGTTCTTTTTTCTCACCAACTCTTTTACCCGGGTCCTCATCGTCTTCCCCACAGCATAGAAATACTGGCAGTTTCCGTCAACCTTGCTTATAGCTCTGTACCTCATCCATCTAGAACCAGGCATCATCTTTCCTCCCTCCATTTTTTTGCTAACTGAGATTCACCATTGCAAGATATAAAGGGTTCAGGATACAGAAAAGGGGTCGACATTTTATATAGCTTAACGGTTCAATAGCAAGGTCTTAAAAAGTTTTGAGTGCGCCCATACACTGTTATGCGTCAAGGCTTCAACGTCTTTCTAATTTCTGGGAATTAGAAAGAAACTTTCCATGGAGTAGTTTATCCTGTGAAGGCCTAACACTGCACATCTTGGGCCTTCGTATGAAGGATCTGCTACTGACAGGCTACTGGACTAGAGGGACAGCTGATCTGATCCACTGTGACATTTCCTATGTCCCTGCGAAGAAAGGAGTCACCTCCGCAAGAGTGGGACGCACAAAGAGGCTAGCTGATTTGCCCAAGGAGAGGTCGGCGATGGAGCAGGGTCGTAAGCCCTAATGCCCCAGTAAATTGTGTTGTGTAGATGGTAGTTCAACGTGGGAGTGTCCTGAGGGTTTCTTGTGGATGAGTCCTTCAATGCAACAACCCTGTCCGCAGTCTTTGAGCCATAAGGGGTTGGGGTTTGGAAACAGGGGGAAGAAAACATTTCATCTGCCTTTTTTCCTTCCATTACCGTGTACCGTGCTGTGTGTCTGGTTGGTGCCTGCTGTCTCGAAGAGAGCAGCATTTGGGGGGTGGGGGTTGTCTGTGGGTCGCCCCCTAGCCAGCTGCAATCTCCCAGAATGAAGTCTCAAGTCAGAGTATCATTTCTGAACCACGGCGCTGCTGAAGCTGTGTTGCGCCGAGTGCAGAATGAACAAAGCTAAAGGTAGTGTGCAAAACAAAATCATTTGGTCACGACCTCTCTCTGAATGTGATTTGTGTGTTGGGGGGAGAAGGGTGGGGAGATGGGTTCAAGGCCTGGCTGAGTTACCGAGAGGGAGACTGTGAACAAATGCAGTGAGAAGGAGATAATATTGATTGAGCAACACAACAGCACTTTGATTTCCCTCCCCCCCTTCTTCCTTTGAAGATTTATTGTGTATTATAAGGTCTGATCTGGGAGATGCACGCTGCTTATATCTATGTGCAGTTTGGGGAGACAAGAGATAAAGAAATGCTACTTTGACCACAGGACCAAGACAAAACAGGAGTGTTCATCTGTTTAAAATGGTGAACTATGTTTAGCTTTCGCAGCAGTGCAACATAATCTGGAAGAGCTACATGAGCTGGTGGTTAAAGTGTCGGATGGGGTCCAGGGCTCCTGTTACTGGCTCAGCGAGGGCATTTGTCTGGTAATTGGAACAAAGACATGTCCAGCCTCTGTTCCCGGCTATGGAGGAAACATAGCTTCACCTGCCATTCACTGGGGCAGTGATGGTGAGTTGGGATTCTTTCAAACAATCCCTGGATGGCAAGTGTGGTCTAGCTGGGGGCATGTTGGTTAGTACTTGGATTAAAAGATTGAGAGCCAGGATTCCTGTTACGAGTCAAAAGCTTTTCAATAACTTGCATCGTAATTTTGGTCAAACCCTTTTGTCTTTGCTGTGATTCAACTTACATGGCTGAGAAATGGGTGCAGCTGCAGCTCTTCAGTTCCACAGAACTGTACTTAGACAACAACTATTTGCAGAGGCTTTTGAACTCTGCCATTCAGCTGCATTTGTTGTTCATAGGGTCATAGGAAAAGGGACCTCACAAGGTCTTCTACTCCAGTCTCCTGCTCAAGACAGTTGTTTATCATTCTTAGTCTTCCTAAGGCAAACCTACATACGGGGTTAGATGCTAGCTTCACACACTCCAGTTTAATTGCATGCTGCTAATTGGAGATTGGCAATTTAGTGCACTATTAATACATGAGGCGGTGGCTTTATCATACGTTTTCAGGCGTTCTGTAATTTCTCTGTCACTACGTACGGTAATGTATTCACTGCAGCATGACATAAAACGAGAGTCAATGAATAATGTAAAACACTGAATCTATATTAGATGTATTTTTTCTCCCTTTTTTTAAGTGAAAAATATTGATTTTGATTGGGTTCAGAGGTTTCAAGCGATGCAGGGTGTCTACATTTTTGAGTCTGTAATCAATATTCCAGACCTGGTTGCTTCCAGTGTTTGAGCATCATATCCTGTTCCCCTTCAGGTCTGCAAATTGCAGGCTTTCAGGTAAGTCTCACTTCATTTTGTAGTGATTGCAAGAAATAGATTTAATTAGCACACCAAGTTGCTGAAGAAGGGCTGCGTTATTAAGCTTCTCAGGAAAACAAGCCATGTGCAAGGGTGCTGTCCTTTGCCTCCACCACTAAGTACCTTGTCATCGCCACTAACAAACCCGGTAAAGAACTTGAGACAGGGTCTGAGAAAATTAAGGTTGGGGAAACGGAAGAGGAAATGCTATTGAGAGGAAAGGCAGGGCATACAATTAATATCTGTATCCAGGTTCCAAAGGAATTCTGGTCCATAAAATAAGCAAGGGGCTGCAAAATATGCATCTGGGTTCATGCTGAGTTTCTTCCAGATGCTGTTTCATATTCCCTCCCTACCCCTCCTGTATCACACACACTTTGCTCCTGGAGTTGAGGGAAGTCTCTCATTTTGTATTTGGAGTTCTGGTTTCGGGTTTGTTGCATGTGCATGTGCACTTGCAGCAATACACCCATACACAACAAATACCTATTGTCCAGACTTCAGGAGTAGTTACTGTGCTATGGTGTCTGAAGTAGTGATGTGTTTCTCTGTACTCAAAATAGGAAGTACCTGCAGGGTCTCAGCTGCTCTGTCATTATTAAGGTTGACCGTCAATGCGATGCCGTAGCTGGCGGGGCTAATCAAACAGTAGCATGCATCTACTGAGGCATCTCTAGCAAGGCTACAGATGTCATCATCCCTCTCTACTCGGCTTTGGTGAGACCGCAGCTGGAGATCTGTGTCCAGTTCTGGGCGCCACACTTTAGGAAGGACATGGAGAAGCTCAAGAGAGTCCAGAGGAGGGCCACGTGCATGATTAGAGGCCTAGAGACCAGGTTAGATAAGGGGAGGCTGCAAGACTTGGGACTGTTCAGCCTGGAGAAGAGAAGACTCAAAGGGGACTTGGTGGCAGCCTGTAAGTATATCAAGGGCGTACATCAGGGCCTGAGGGGGCATCTGTTCATCACGGCCCCCCCCCAGGGGAGGCCAAGAAGTAATGGGCACAAACTGATTGAAGATCACTTCAGGCTAGACATAAGGAGAAACGTCTTTACAAGTCGAGTGCCAAGGGTTTGGAGCAGGCTCCTCCCCGAGGTGGCACCGTCACCCACCCTGGTGATCTTCAGAAAACGTTTTGACACCCACCTTGCTGGGATCATCTGATCCCAGGTGTCTTTCCTGCCCTTGTGCAGGGGGCTGGACCTGATGATCTTTAAGGTCCCTTCCAGCCCCTAACATTTATGAAACTATGTGAGCGTGGCCACTCTTTGGGTCTGTAGGGGCTAAGGCCAAGGTGCCTGAAGTTGTGCAAAGCTTAGCCAGCCTCCACATGGAAAGATTCATACAGACCCTTGAGCTCCCTTTTAAACTGCCTTTTATCTGACAGAACCACTGGAAATGGGGCTAGTGGTAGTACCGTTCACCCACGGGTCCGCAGTTGCACAGAGCAAATAAAGTGTTATGCATCTGCCTCCAGTACTAGAAGCAGATCTTGTCCTGTGTATGTTCATACACGTGCACATGTGCGTGTGTGTGTGCATGATCTCATTACAGCCTTCAAAGAGTAATGGCATAGCACTGCTTCTGTTTGCCTGCAAAGATTAAAAGCAGTTATTTGGTCATAAAAATGAATCCCCAACCGAAGACAAAGATAGACAACCCAGAATGCAGTCGTAACAGATGTAATCTCATTAGGATGTTGCTGTAATGCGATGTAAACAGCAGACAATAGATTGAGGTTGCTTTATAGGATTTCTATTGTTATCACTTCCACTTTGCTGGTCTCCTCTCTCTGCTCGCATCCCTCAGTGCTACCTGTTCTCACAGAGCAGCTTATTTTGTGTTAATTTCCTTGAAGCGCAAATGCAAGTAGTAATGTCAGATGACATCAGAGCTTGCTGCCTTGTTATTAAAATCCACACAAGGGAAGGTAGGTGGTGTAATTAAGAAAGGCCTCCGGCACTCACGTATGGGAGAGGTGAAGGAACAGACAAACCAGGTATTGATTTGTTTGAACACAAGTTTGTCTCCTTTCATGTAAAGGAGGCTGTCATGCCGCTGCTCTCCTCTGTAGTAGGTGTCTATAGGCACTAGCATCAATGCTTGCACAAATAACTAGTGATTTTGAGTGCCCAGACTGACGCATCTTAAGGGTGGCTGATTGGACCCCTCTCACTTGTCTCATATTGGGTGCCAAATACCTGAAGCAACCCATCATCATTTATTAAAAGCTTGGCTTAGATCAACACTCCACTCCTGCTATGCTGCAAATTGTTATGTGACAGTAGTGGTTCCTCTGGGAGACCACAGCACACAAATGCCATAGTGATGGTAATTGGTATAAAGGTTTGTAGTAAATGGATTAAGAAACAGGTTTTCACGAGTGCTGGGACTGAACAAAACACCAGGTCTGGACAGTCCCTTTTGTTCGGGATAGTACAGATCCTACTGCAAGCTTTGCAAGTAGATTCTTTCTAACCTATAGGCATCACCGAATGCAGCCCTCTTAGTTGCAGGTCTGCAAAATGTTCACAGCAAAACCCAACCGAGGCAACAGTCGGCCAGCTGGGGCTTTCATTACAAACACAAAACTCAGAGCAAGCGAGTCAAATAATTCAGGCATTTCTTGAGTGGATCTAGGCCAGCTGATAGAGCATTAATCCAGGTGCAACATGGTAGATTCGTTCCTTTACATTTTGGGCTTATCTAAACAATAAAACCAGATGGAACAAATTTGCAGATCATGTTCCCTGAATTTTGGTGGGCTGGCATGGTAGAGCATTGTGTAGTCCTCACTTCCACGCTGTTGCAACAATTTCTTGTTTCACAATCCCTCCCCAAGGGCTGTATCCTCATGTCCCCTCCTAGCAAACATCCAGTGGACTTCTCGTGGCATTTTGCTTGGGTAAAGACTTCCGAATTTCTGTGCGTTTTTCTTGCTCTTTTTCTAAATATGCCTGGATTTGGTTGTCACATAGCTTATCAGGCTCACATGAAAAGGCCCCTCAGGGAATCATATCATTGAATAAGAATAACCATATGTGATGTATTGATCACTGTGGAACTTAATCCCTGAGGTCCGGTATTTTTCCAAGTGATAACAAAAATACTCAGTGCAACTATGGTGGTTCACTTATTACAACCCGATTCTTGCTGCTTTTTGTGGAGATCTGTAAGAGTAACGAACTCTTTCTGTTCAGGTGGGGGGGAAAAATTCTAGTTTTGTATGATCTAATATGCTCATCAGTCTGATACCAAAATAACCTTTGGCGCATCCTTCAGAAATCTCTCCATTTCACGGGATAAATGGTAATCTGCTTTAGGTTTGCAGGGATCTGTCAGAAATCCCTCTCATAGGATTCACATTCAGATGCACTGAAAAGCGAGCCCTGTGGTCATGCAGAATTGTAGGTTCAAGGACTCGGAAACCACATTTGGATTCTGCTCTACAGCTGCATCGCCAAACGTGGGATGCGTGATGCCTGAGAGAGAAAAGCACACAACCTGGTCATCTGAAGGCAGGAAAGGGCATTAGGAAGACTTGAGTTCTGATGCTAATAGGTTATACAGCAAGGCCCCACTCCCCGAGTTGTATTTTATTAACTTTCCTCTATCAAAATATTGAGAGAAGCGGTTGCCAGTTGCTACTTTGTTAATTATTCCCCCGCACACACCTCTATCTCAGGTATGCTTTGGTCCCCACAACCACAGTAGCTGACTCTTTGCATGTGTATGGCTACTGGAGCCCTAACAGATGGGCACAGATCTGTATGTGCTGAACCAACTGTGCAGCCAGCCAGCCAATTTTATACACTTGGAGCTGTCACATACCAACTTCTGTAGATACAACCATTGCATAACCAAAAACGGAGGCAAGATTTTAGCTTTCTCAATAATAGGCTTGCACGATCTGGGGGCCCACAGTATCCTTTGCAATTATGGTAGCATGGCTGTGCGGGGGCTGATTGAGCAAAGCCACAAGTAATACAGGTAGTCTTACTATTGTTTCTAGGATCAATCTGAGTAAAATTTATCGTGAAAGAGATGGCAGGATCCACCCTACTGCCTTCTGCTTCAACTACGGAAACGTGCTGCCATTTTCTCTGCAGTGGAACTGCCCCGTTGCGTTTTCATTAACCTTAGGAGAAAAGAAGAGGTGAGGATCTGTCAGGCTTGATGGAGATCACAGAGAGGAATATGCTGTTTGCAAATATGACACGTAACTGTTAGAAGAAACTGCCATCAAATGTTTCTGGGTTAGGACGAGCATGGGTAGTGGGCGTTAAGCATCTTGTGTGCGCATCATTGAAAACATATAGGGCACTTAAACAGATACGAGAGATTCAGTATCTAACCCAGGGGCGGGCAATTATTTTGGGCAGAGGGCTGCTTAGTGAGTTTTGGCAAGCCATCAAGGGCCACATGACAGGCAGCCAGGGCATATAAATATTAATTTTCTAAATTTTTTAGGGGCCCCGCAGGCTATATAGAAT
>NW_017729014.1:18254329-18258804 GCF_001723915.1 Gavialis gangeticus
AGATCACAGAGAGGAATATGCTGTTTGCAAATATGACACGTAACTGTTAGAAGAAACTGCCATCAAATGTTTCTGGGTTAGGACGAGCATGGGTAGTGGGCGTTAAGCATCTTGTGTGCGCATCATTGAAAACATATAGGGCACTTAAACAGATACGAGAGATTCAGTATCTAACCCAGGGGCGGGCAATTATTTTGGGCAGAGGGCTGCTTAGTGAGTTTTGGCAAGCCATCAAGGGCCACATGACAGGCAGCCAGGGCATATAAATATTAATTTTCTAAATTTTTTAGGGGCCCCGCAGGCTAGATAGAATGGCCTGGCAGGCCACATCTGGCCCCACGGGCCACATTTTGCCCACCCCTGATCTAACCAAAATGTACGTGGCTGTTACAGTGAACTCTGTCATTATGTGACCCCCTCCCTTACTTGCTTTACCTTTTGTCTTTCTAATTTCTACCAGTTTTCATTCTTGCTGACATCCTGCCACACTTTTAGCTTTTCCCATTCCTTGAAGTCTCCCTATGCCTGAAGAAGGGCGACTGCACCCAAAAGCTTGCCAAGAACTTTTTTTCCAACTACTCAGTTGGTCTAATAAAAGGTATCACATCTACTGAAAGAACCGTGTCTGCAAATAGTCATGCTAAAGTAAACTTTGCTAACACTTCCCTTATTTACTAAGGTGGTCCTGAAGAGGCTGGATTCTTTTGATCTGATTTGGTTTCACTTGCTTTCTGTTTTTTGGCTTGTTCAGCTTTTTTCAAGGGGGGAAAGAAAATACTTAACAAATGTTGAGAGAGAATTTGCTGGCATGAGTGCACCTGTGTTTTTCCCACCCTCTTGTAGCACCAGTTCTTTGGAGCTTGCTTGAAGATCTGGCTGCATCTTCAGCTAAGTGTAAATCAACCTCCGTATAGGTTGATGAAATGAATAGGTTGATAAAACGACACCGATCCACCCCAGCCGATGGTTTGGCACTTATGCAGCAGGTGAACAAAACACAAAAGCAGCAAGAAGCTAGTTGAGACTATTCATGTTATTAACAGGAAGCTAAAATGCCTTGCTGGATCAGGGCAGCAAAGTTCAAATCTCTAGGCTAAATTGCAAATTTTTACAGTTGGGTTTCAGTGGAGCTCCAATGAATGGGACGCAGGGGCTGGTATTTTATTACCATATTTAAGTCCCAGGCTGAACCTGCAGTGGTGAATTTTGTCAATGCTGAGAACTTCAATAAAACTAAAAGGCTCTAGAACAAAATGTTTTCCTGGAAACGTTTCCTTTTGGGGCCTTTTCTTTCTCGCTTTTCTAGTTATCATCCTTAAAGTCTAATTGGAATGTATTATATGCATTTATTTTTTTTTTTAACCAAATCCTCCGTATTCTGAGCTTCGTCATTTATTTTGTGGGCCATTATCTTAGTCTTATTACAGTGTTTTTAGCATGTGAATGCGAATATTTTAAGGAAACCAGAAGCCATTAGGCATAAAATTTTATGATAACTACCATAATTCTTATGACAGAAAAGTGTGATGAGTTCAGGAAATGGTACCAAATTAGTCTGTTTTCTGACAGCCTGTAGATTGTAATTGAGAACCGGGAAAACAGCACAACAACATTTGTCCTTTCTTGTTGCCAGCACTCTAATGAGGAATGGAAATGAACCAATCTCACAGCTCTTCTGTTAGCTAATAGTGCTCTATGCTCGCGGTGTAGGAAGTCCTTTCAAAATAATTGTGGACTGTTGGTTACAGTGATGTATTTGTGGTACTTTTAAGTGCTGACTCACAATGCACGGGGCTTTCAATCGTGGCAATTTTTTCCCCCCCGTGGCATTATTAATTTCTTCTTTGTCTCATTGTTGCTGTGATTTGTATTATGGAAGTGCCTGCGGGCCCATACTAAGATTTACGGTCCTGTTATGTGGAGAACTGTGCAGACTTTGCTCACTGTATTTAGACTATAAGCTCACTGGAGTAAAGAAAATATTGCTACTCTTTTTTTTTTCTGGCCCTTCTTACTTAAGCGATTGAACCCAAATCCATGGTAGTTAATTTAACCCAAATGTTAATTTAATTTTCTACAGATGGACTGTTTCCCCATCCAAAAAAAGCACTTAAGGCCATGCTGAATTTCACCCTCCGAATGGTCCCATTGAAGTCGGTAGGTCAGCTTGTTTAATTAGCTGTAAGCATGTGCTGACAGGCTCTGCTGGATTGGGGCCCAAGTATGAGATTCAGAAATTCCCGAGTTTTCGTCATGATTGACTCCCTCTCAGTGAAATTCGCAGAGCCACTTTAATCCCAATTAAGCCCTGTTTTAAGGGATTTAATTAATGCATAAACCTTGTGTATCTGTGTGGTGCTTTAAAGACGGAAAACACCATATGCCAGACAGTGCTGGTGTACAGGTCTTTAAGCTGACAGTACAGCCAGACTCGTGATGATGCAGTAATTCTGCTTCTCAAAGGATTTTGACATTTGGGAATTTGCTTTAATGATGAATTTTAGCAATTTTCAAATCTTGAAAGAAAGACCCTGCCTCTTACCCCCAAGGTAATATGGATTGTTTGAAATTTTTCATTTGACCAAAAAATAAAAAACTGTTACAGTCTTGAGCATTTCTTTGTTTCTGTTAGCTGGCAATTCATGCATATTTTTTTTTTTTTATCTGAAAAACTCTAAATGAAAATGCTAAAACAGGGTGCTCTGAAAATGTTAAAATCAGATTTCCAGGATGGCAAATATTTTCCTCGATTTGGTTTCTAAACAACATTTCAGAAAATTGCCATTTCACAAAGCATTTTGGTTATGCTGGAACTACACTTCTCAACGGAAAATTGTTTGGCCATTTTTTCCACTGAGCTGTAACTATGACCCTCTTACTAAAAACGGGTATTATCGCAAATGGTTGTAATGGGCTTAAATAAATCTGCAGACAGCACTAGCCTTAGCACCTCGGGCCTGGGAGAACTCAAACATGACCCAATAAAACATGGTGCGCACTAAAAATGAACCCAAGAAGTCTGGAGGCATCATGGCTGTGTCCTAGCAAATATCGACAGGAATCCACCGATTCAGACTGGGGACAGGGAGGGTCCTAGCTAATGTCACGGCATCCTTTGGAAAGGTCAGTGAAGGATGTTGATTTTGAAAAAGAGCTTTTGAAACCAGTCCCGGGACTGAAATCCTTCTTTTTGTAAGGAGCCCAGTGAGGCAGACTTTGTCCCTGCTTCCCCTACTGATGGGTCTAAATCCAAATCTAGGCAAGTCTGACTTTCTGGGGACAGAGGGAAGTTTATCTCGGTATCTAGCCAGTCCTTGTCCTTTTTCTCACCTGGCTGGAAAGGATTGGCGTTGTGTTAGCAGTTTTGTGTGCGTTTGTGATACAGCCATCTGTCTGCTCGAGGTTGGGCTGAAATCACTGCCGCATCTTGTCCTGGCCACCAGACAGCAGATGGGCACTGCCAGCATGGGTTGGACCCAACCCAGCGCCATGTGCCCGGTATGCCATTGCTGTTTCCTTGATTGGGTCAATCTACCACAAAACCAGCATGCCTGCTCCGTTTTAATTCCTACCGTTCCTCTGATTTGTAGTAGATGGTTTATACCAGGGGCGGGCAATTATTTCGGGGGGAGGGCACCTTACTGACTTTTGGCAAGCCATCGAGGGCCACATGATGGGCAGCCAGGGGCAGGTAAATATTAATTTTCTAAATGTTTTAGGGGCCCTGCGGGCGGGATAGAATGGCCTGGCAAGCCGCATCTGGCCTGCAGGCCGCATTTTGTCTACCCCTGGTTTATACATTATCAGTCTTTCCTCTTGTTCCAGACGTCGTCTTCCCTTAGCTCACTGTCAGCCCTGGGATCCAGAGCAAAGACTCCCAGTAAACTGTAGTCAAGGCACCTTGCTTCCACGTTGGACTGTGAGAGGATTTCTAGGTCTCTGGATGTTTCTAGAGATGCACAGATTTTCCATCTCAAAGCAAGCAAAAATGCATGAATTGAAGCATTCTTCTCTAATAGTAATGCGCCACAGGAAGCCCCAATCTGGATTGACTGAGGAATTTCTAAACAGCTGGTGACTGTGTTATCAGCATCTAATTTCTAAAGGAGAAAGTTGCTCTGGAAGTCAGGTTTGCCAGCTCTAACTCAGCCTGGTTTTGGTTCAACCTGCGTTACATAAATCCTGCGTTTCAGTCTCACGGATGGACGCCCTCGACCTAGCTTACGGGAGGGAGCTGATGTGGTAGAGCGGGATGTGAAAATGTCTGCGTGTGATGTGATACCTTCGCTACCAGGGTGGTGTCATGCAACATGGAGCTGGCAAGCCAAGCTCGCGGTGTTGGTCACGGTGGTGCGGCCGGGTGGTGGCAAATTGGATGCGGACAGGTGGGAGTTTTGGCGATGGAGTCTGAGCGGCACAGGAAGCATAATGGTTCCTTAAACAAGATGGAATTTATTTAACTTACGCTTAGATGC
>NW_017729014.1:18259362-18269397 GCF_001723915.1 Gavialis gangeticus
CTCACAGACTTCCGCTGCGCACGTCAGGTACAGAACTTCTGTGTTGGCAGCATATACTTAGGATTTTTCCGAGACAGGTGGCCTGGCAGCCCGACTTGACTCCTTGACTCTGTTACGAGGGACATATAATTGCATGTTGTCTGTGGACCTGCTCCCAAAACTTGCTGAGCTTCTTTGGGCAACCTTCAACTACATTATTTCTGTGGGCATTGAGAATGGCACTTAGATGATGTGCATCTTGCAGGTGCATGGCTAGATGGAAAGAGCCTGGAAGATGGAGCTCATTGCTGAAAGTGCTTTTCCTTTTGGTTAGTTCGAGAGGAGCCCCCTGCTGCCCTTCCAGTTTGAGAAGTGGGATATGGTTGGGCCAGGCAGATGACAGCAGAAAGGGATAAAGAAGAAGAAACTTTGCACAGGGCCTGTGTTGACCATCCCAGGATTTGGTCAACACAGGGGTATCGAACCACCAGGCCCAGGGCACATGCTGGCCCCTGCCCCGTGTGCAGCATGCAAGCCAGCCCCAACCCTGCACGTTGCATGTAGTGTGAGTGCTGGACCTGATCTTATGCATACACACCAGGCCAGACTCGTGTGCCATGTGCCATGCACAGGGCTGGGGTCAGCACGGCAGCCCATGGGCCAGTGCAGGGCATGTGGCATGTGGGAGCAGTAGTAGGCAGCACTGTGGGCTGGACCTGGCTCGCAGGCAGCCTCTTTGACACCCCTGGTTTAATGTATTCCTTCACATCACTTTATAAGTACTTAACGCTGTCTATGGCATTGCTGTCGAACTCCTAAAATAAAACCCTTCCTCCCTTCTCCTCCTTTCCCTCAAAGACTCTAAGATTTCATTTGCAATTTATCATCCCCTGCTCTGGGCAATCACTTGAGAGCGGCCCGTTTGGATGTTTATCAGCGAGCCAAAAGGAAGCGCGGCTGTTGTGAGTGTGCCTGTTAATTTGTGGTTAACTAGGGAGTGTAGCAAGGAGCTCTGGGATGCTCAGATGCGTCAGGCGGAGCTGTCACTTAAGCAGCGCTCTGTGCCCGTAATGACGGGTGTCTTCGCAGGGAAATATCTTAAGGTGGAATTTCTGCTGGAGTTGCCAATGCCTTGACGAGATCGAAGCAACGTTGGTATTTTGGAAGCACAGAGGTTTAAAGATTAAATGTTTAATGAGACTCTGCTAATCTGCCGTAAACCCTTAAAAGCCGGTTGATACCCAGTTAATTAGCATGTGTACTGGCGTTCTGAAAGCAGTCGGTAACGACACCGTAGTGAGAACTACAGTGGAGGGAGCGAGGCCTCTCTACAAGGCAAATGTCTTTTAATAGGTTTTATTTTCCCTTGACTTCTGCAAAAAGGCAGAATTGAGGTATGTTCAGTAATTAGCTCCTTTCAGGTTGCACGTAACATTCAAGGAGCAATGTTGGAGGGTAAAAATGGAGAAAAAGCAAGAGACCAGAGAAGTGTTGAGGACCCAGGAGGGAGGGGCTGGCACATGGGAAGCTGGAGGCGATATTTCCAGTCCCAAATCGACAGTGGCTGGAACCTGCCTGGAAAAAGAAAGCAGAGCCTGGTGGGAAATGCAAAGGATGCTGGAAAGTGTGGGAGAAAGGTTGTACTTGCAGGGAGGGAAGAAGCACATGGCCAAAACTAACTGCTGCTGCTACTGGGAACAATCCTGCCAACTGTGGGGTGGAGGGGCAGGACCTCAAAGGAGAGTTCAGCCAGAACTTCCCAGATTTCTTTCCTGGTTTCTTCTTTTGTGGTGTCTTTAGGATCATCCTGAAGTCATTACAGGCCCAAAGTTGTGGGTTGTCATTCCAAACCCAGGTGTGTTATGCTTGGGAAATGCTGCACGGGTTTCCGGTGCTCCGTGCGGTGATGGGAAGAAACAAAAGGAAATTAATATGTAAAGCTTTGGTAAGATTTTAAATACCTTAATCTTTTTAGGAGATGGACTGTATTTGTCACCACTCAATGGTATGAATTATTTGTCGCTGGGGATTTTTTTTTCTTAGATTTTTGTCTTCCACTCCACCACAGCAACCCTAGAAACCTGGGGAACAATGCTGGTAAGGATAGTGGGTGCACACATTTATATTCTATGGAAAGGAGGCCTTTGGGTTCTGAAGGCAAAGAGGACAAGGTCTTGGCTTTGCCATTGTTGTGTCATATGTTCATATATGTTTATTAGAAATTCTGCTTAATTTTGGTTTTGCAAAACCCCCCAGATAATCAGAAGCAGGTCACGTTGATCTCAAATCCCCAACATTGGAGGTTTAGAGGGTGTTGGATTGTGGGTTTTGATGTTCATCCTGTTCCCGCTTTCTGTCTAACCCCCACTGAAAACACAGCCTGTCATCTCCACTCAGCCTCCCTGGCTGTGCGTTAGAGAGGGAAAATGTTTTACCATCTACATTACATGCCTTTTAACACACTGATGCCTGCTCTTTGTGTTGGGTACTCTGCTTGTTAGTATGTCTGTTAGGCCTGTACGAAGCAACTAGTATTCACAGTTTATAGTTTCTAGGGTTGGAAGGGACCTGAGAAGATCATCTAGTCCGACCCCCTGCCATGGCAGGAAGAGCACTGGGGTCAAATGGCCCCAGCAAGGTGGTCATCCAACCTCCTCTTAAAACCCCCCAGGGTGGGAGCCTGCACCACCTCACTTGGAAGCTGGTTCCAGACCCTAGCCGCCCTGACCGTGAAGTAGCGCCTCCTGATGTCCAACTTAAACCTTCCCTCCGCCAGCTTGTGACCATTGTTCCTGGTCACTCCTTGCGGCGCTCGGGGGAACAGGGACTCCCCCAGCGCCTGCTGATCCCCCCTAACCAGTTTATAACAGGCCACAAGATCCCCCCTCAGCCTTCTCTTTTGAAGGCTGAACAGGTTCAGGTCCCGCAACCTTTCCTCATAGGACCTACCCTGCTGTCCCTTGATCATACGAGTGGCCCTCCTCTGGACCCTCTCGATGCTGTCCACATCCCTCTTAAAGTGCGGCGCCCAGAACTGGACGCAGTACTCCAGCTGCGGCCTGACCAGTGCTGCATAGAGGGGGAGGATCACCTCCTTGGACCTGCTCGAGATGCATCTGTGGATGCACGACAAGGTGCAGTTGGCCTTCCTAGCCGCCTCCCCACATTGCCGACTCATGTTCATCTTGGAGTCAGTAATGACTCCCAGATCCTTTTCCACCTCCGTGCTTTGGATTCAGCTGATTCGGGGAACAGTGATTTGATTCGGTGATTTGAACCACTCTCCCGAATTGATTCAGGGAAGATTTGAGATTCTGGATGGAAAGGAGTTATATAAGTGAGAACAGTGATCTATGCCAGGTTTATTGCGGTTTTACTGGAGGTCCTGCCTAAATGATCCACGCTAAAAGAGACAGCAAGCTATGGTGGGAACACAGGTCCAGGAATCAAAAATTGATCTGACTTCTAGTCCTGGTTTGGATGCTTGATGGGTTGTTTTTTTTCTTTGTTGTTGTTTGGCATCTCATTTATCTTCTGTGCCTCATTTTACCCATTTGGTAAAATGGGATTAAAGCTACTTAGCTGAATACCTCTACAGGAGGTTTTGGGGACTGTAGTCATGCACAAAGCATTTTGAAAAGGAAAGTCTCTATATAAGGGCTAAGTAGATCCCTTATTAGAAAGGCCCGAAAAATTGAATAGGGGTAGCATCAATAAGCTTCTATAAAAAATTAGCAAGGTCTTATAGAAATCACACTCATTGATATTGGAGCTCAGCCAGTGCTGTCTTGGTCCCCAACCCTAGGCCATGATGTAGACTGGAATCCTTGCTGTCGGTTTTATGAATGTATCTATAGCTGAGATAAATTCTGTTAAATTCTATAGACCATTTAAAGTAGAGTTGGTGAGCATTTATACATGTGCTCTGGGAGTCGGGGGGACCAACTTTATTAGTAAGTGGGGAGGAGCAGGGGGGACCAACTCTTTTATTGGACCAACTCTATAGTTGGGAGAGCTGCTGGACAAGCTTTTGGCATCAAATGTCATTCCACAAAACCTTTTATTTTCACTTAAATTGCATAGTACTTTTGTAGCAGAGAGCCATCGACGTAAACCTTTTTGCTCTGCACAGCCTTTGTGAAAGCTGATACAATTGAATGCTATAGCTTGAAGAGACACTCAACAGGTCTCAGGGCCGCCTGCTTTTCTGCAGGCATGGCATTTCAATCCAGACACTGTGCACTTCACTTGCATTCAGGGGAACATAGGGGTACAAGATCTGATTGACATGGGAGAACATCCCAAGCAACGGAGAGCGGAAAGGCCTTGAGCTGGGGCTGCCGGTGTAGACAGCATGTTGGTCAATGGGCTGATATGAGAAGAAGTCTGAAGGTGGGTCTCAGGGATGAGTAGGGAAGGTCTTAGATTTAGATGGGAATCTGCAGTTACCTGAAACAAGCTTTCTAACCTCGTACACTGAACTCTGTGCCATTGACACCACCAGGCTATGGGAAGCAGTGGCGAGATGTAACAGAGGCTTGCAGGGCTGGTGGCACATGGCGATTCAGCTGTGCTCTGTCAAAGCTGAATGGTACCAAAGAGACATTTGCAAACCTCCTGGACACACACAAAGCCCACAGTACTAATGTTGAGCTGGAATATCTTCAATGTCTATTCACCATCTAATCACACCCAGCAAAACCTCTGAGCTATTGCATTACAGATCTAGAGCAATAAGGCTTCTCCCCAGCAAGGTCCCTGCTCTTTGAGCTCTTCCTGAACGTTAGAGGGCAATTGTGAGATTTTTCTCTCTGGTTTCTGTATTGCAGCTAAAAACCTTTTCTGTTCCCTCTGCTCTGCAAGGTACTGAGAGCCAGGTAATTACAGCGCTCTGGGGAATAAAGCATGTCTAGACAAAGTGGATCTAATCTTGCATTGATGCACAAGGGTGCTTAGCTTAGAAGTCTTACCTCCCCTTTAGCATTTATGGGTCTAATGACACAAGCCCCCACTCCACCCCTCTGCTATAACTCTGATCAGCAAAAACAGAAGACACGTAGGATGGGAGCAGGGCAGGCAAAGCTAGACAAATTGGATCGGAAAGGCTGCAGCATATTTTATACTCACAGCAGCTGCAAGCCGCTTCACTGGCTGTTGCAGTTCCCAAGGTTGAGACATTTGAGGAGCAGGCTTTGATTGCTAACAAATGCTGCAGCAGTCCTGGGAAGGGTAGTATGGCAAGTGGGGGCCCCGTTCCTCAAACCAGCATTTCCTTGTCGTCTCTGCGTGGGGGCCGAGAAATTCATGAGTGCTTCATCTCCCCACAAGCACAATACATTACATAGGTGGAGCTGACATGTTAATTTTCTTGCATTGTAACACACCCAGTTTTATCTTTGGGGCATTTTTACTGTATTACTTCACCACATTTTTTTTCCCTGGAGACAGACTGATAGAGTCATAATCTCCAGTAAAACTTCCAGTTGATAATACCCTTGGGTGAGGAGGCAGCAAATGAGTCTCCTTTCACTTAGACTGGTGTAAATCAGGAGCCAAGTTCATTTTAATCAAGAAATTGCAGCCAGTGTGAAAGGAGAATTGGGCTATAGGAATTAGGATGCTGGTGTTTCTGTGTCCCAGACTTTGACTGTGCCACTGACTGTGACTTTAAGGCAGTGACCTGCCCTATGCCAGTCCCTTCTTGATGAAACAAGGACAATAATACTTCCGAGGGCCTGTTCCATCTGAATGTCTTTGTCTGAAAGTACCAATTTGTCCAAATCAAAACGTTCTGTGAAAGTATGCATCGGTTTCAATATAAGTTCATTGTGAACTCAAAAAAAAAAAAAAAAGTTCTGCCTGGTGTATGAAACCCGTCAATTAAAACACCTTTTTAAAATATATATGTATAGGAAAATAGACATTTCTTAAAAACTGAAATCAGAGCAGAACTTTTGGATTTTATTGGATTTAAAATTAATCTTTGGGAGTTGGGGCAGCGGGATCTCACTTGTGGGAAATTCAGAAAGATTTGGTTTTGTTTCATGGGATATTTTTGAACCGCTGTACCGGATATTCCCTTGACCCACAACGTGACTTCTCCTGAGGTTCCCCATGGTCACTGCCACCAGGGGTATTATGAGGATAAAGGAATTCATGTTTAGGAGGAGCTTTGCTTAGATGAGAACTATATGAGATGCAGTATATAAATAAATGTACAAGCAGATCAACTGTTCCCATTAAAAAGCTGCACAGGAAATGAGTTCTGAGTCCAAGGGGACTTATCACGGGCAGTTGCCTTCCTCTTTTGTGCTGTCCCTCTAAGCCGAGTGCTAAAGATCATCATTGTGTACTTAGAAGTGGAATTTTTCAACCCTTCCTTGATCTGGCTGCTGGCACATCTTCCATCTTTGGCTGCTGTCCCCACATTATTAAACAAACACAATCTTAGTTTTCTAGTTGTCTCCATCCCAGCCCTTTTCTGATCTTCTTTTATTCTAAAAATAATTTGTGCTTCCATAGTCTCTTCCATCTAAAGGTTTCAAAGTGGTGCATAACTGATGTAAAGAAGCCTGAAATCTCTTCTCTGTGTTGTATCGAGTATTACCATCCAGAGACAGAGGCGCACAGCAGAGATGATGGGGCTTTGCCAAGATCATGTAGTGAATCGACAGCCATGCCTCGTTAGAAACCAGGAGTCCTGAACCAGTTTGGGATCCCTGTCACAATGGATCCTCATCTCAGCTGGCCCCTCAAGCATGAACATCCCTGTAACCCCTTTGGGCGACTGGCACAGGACAGGGTGGAAATCTGTTGGTGGAGTAGCATAGGACTTCAGTGGCCCACTTTTGTGGTTCATTAGGCCTCTTCAGACTGGCAGCTCTCACAAGCACTGGACTCACACGTTGAATGCAAATTACCAGCAGATGTTTGAGTTGGATAGTTTTAAGCCCTGACTCACCTGAAGTATCTTTCTTCCTTGGTTTGCCAAGTGAAGTTTCTGCCATTCAGCAGCTGTACAGACAATCACTGATTCAGCTGGAAAGCTTAGACCGATCACGAGGAGCTGGGGCATGATTTTGCTGAACACAGGCTGTAGCTAATGCATCAGCAAGTGTTTCATTCCCTCAAATGCCAACGAATGTTTTTGCCTAATAAAGGTGATAGCATAAGGTGTTTGTAGATCCCTGAGATGATGCCTGACTTGTTTCCCCATTACAAAGAAGTTGGTGGTTTAGATCAAGAACTCATTGGATCCAGGTCACATTGGTTGTGCATGTCCTGGAAAATGTTAGTGCAAAAGTTCCTAATGGGACCGCCAGCTGCAGACTGGGCCTTGCATGGTGGGCAGGGGCTGCAGTACTGGCCAGTTAGGGATACTGGACAGAGGCAGGAATGAGCAAGGGCAGTGATGCGAGAGGTAGTTGTCCAGACAGGACAGAAGGTGGCAACCTAATGAAGACAGAGGTAGGAAGGAGGGCCTGCAGGGTTGTGGCAGTGCTGGCGTGGGCTGGTGATGCAGTGGAGCATTTGAACAGCAGAGGTTGCAACAGGTGAGGGCACTGAGTCATGCATACGACATAACCATTCGTTTAGACAGCACTCGGACGAAGCTTTGTTTGTCATCGCCTGTCCTGCCCACCCCGGTGGTATGCTGTGTTCCCCCGGGCAGCGAGCTTATGGCCAGCCTGCCTGCTATTCGTTTCATTTTGTTTGGGTCCGTGCAAGTTCATTGCACCTGACTGGGGAACAAAAGAAAAGAAAAGTAGGAGGACGGGAGGAGCTCAGATCCCAACCCAAGCCCTGCTCCGTCGGGCACTAGCTCACTGTTGGCACTCGGTTTGTGCCCTGCATTTGCTAAAGCACATTAATAGGATTTCAGACTTGAAGATTTCTCCCATAAATTCAGAACCAGTTTCCCAGAGAATTCCTGCTGCCCTTCCTTTTCCAGAACAACAAGGACTCGGAGCACTTTTTGAGATATGACCCTAACTCTTAGTAATCTGTGTTCCTTTAAGGGACAGAGAAGGCCACCAGATTAAAATACCTTGCTCCTCCGTGATGGATTTTTACTTCAGTTTCCCTGCTTTGTTCATCCTCCCGCTCAGCCCCTTCTACCTCCTGAAAACAAATCTAAGTGCCCTGCGATTTCATAATCACGAGTTGTCACTTTGGGCTGCTGCTGGCAATATCCCTGCTTCTCTTATATTGCTCTTCTCTGCTGCGTTTCACAGCAGACATTAAGCCCTGGCTCTGACAGTGGCTGGTGTCTTCCTTTTCCCCATGGGACAACCTTTCTTTCACCACTGTGCTATTTAGTCATATTTGTGTGTCAGCAACAAGCAGGAGCCCTTGTTTCTGTAAAGCATCCAAGATCTGATTGACAGGAGCAGGCTGCAGGCTCATGGAAAAGGCCATGTTTCAGGCGTTCACAAGATTATGTTTGTGTGCCGCTCGCAAAGGAAACGAGAGCGCTAAACCGGCTTGTAGCGCAAACTGGGCTTGTACGTAGATAGGGTCCAGTCCTGGGAGGTGCTCCGAATCGATTGCTGCTTGGACATCAAGGTACTTGGAGGGTACTGAGCGTCTCAGAGGGAGACCTCCATACCTTTCTGGGTTGAGTTTGACCCCCACACCCACTCAAGTCAGCACTGCACAGAATGAGCCCGTGTTTTTCAATATATCAAGAGGATAATGAGGTAAATAGCAGGCCAGTTCTTTGCTTTATGAGACATACAGAAAAGCCAGAATGCAAATTTTAATTCCTTTCAGGCACTTGGGCGTGGGATTTACATTCAGCCCTTAGATCCATTCCTTCATGCACTAAATAAACCAACAGTGCAGGCAGCTAAAAGCCTAGCAGGGATTGCAAAAAGTGTGCATCATCATTAGTAGTAATACAGTATTACAGTAGCACCTAGGAACCCGACTGAGATTGGGGTCCTATTGGCATCAGCATCATGCGGTCTTAATTCCTGTCTTGAGGAGTTTGCAGTATAAAGAAACAAGAAACAACGGGAGATTGAGAAGAAAAAGGTAAAGAGCAGTAAAGGATTTGCATTAAGTCACACAGCGGATCAGGGGCAGGACTAGAAATTCAAGGTCCTGGTCTAGTGCCCTCCCAGGTAGATCGTGCTGTCTTTAGGCCACTTCAAATTAATCCAAGATGTTCTTGCATTAGCATTGTGGGGGAAGAATATTCTTTTTACTTAATCCTTTCCTGCCACTGTCCCTTTTAACAGGATTACAGGTTTTTTTTCTTTTTTTTTTCTTTTTCTTTTTTTTTTTTTTAAAGAATTTGTGTCCCAGCTCATTAAGGTTACCCGTTCAGACATGAAGATCATGTTGGTTTTAAATGTCATCGCTGCACTTGAACAAACCAAAGGATAATACCGTTCCCTTCACGTTTTGTTGGCCTTACAGCTGCGCCAGCCTCTGTAGGGGAGGAAAAGTCATGCCAAACTGGCTGTATTACTCAGCTTCAGTGAAGCAGAGTGGAGGGCGAGGGAAAGGAACATTTTGTTTTTAAAAGGCCCTCTGATTTTCATAACTCCATCCATGGCTACTTGGTGTTGGCTTGAAATCATTTAGACCAACTTCTGCAAATAGTTAAAAATAGTTAAAGAAAAGAAAAAGAAAAAAAGAAAAATGCTGCTTGCCTTGCTCATAGGACTGAGGATTTATACAGGGGTAATGCTGAGCCTTTGGATGAGGTCTCTGCACTGGGATTATAATTCCAGATTAATTATGTAAGTGTGCATGCGTGCATGTGTGTGGGTGAACACTGGGATTTGCGTGCACGTGTGGGTGTGATTTTGCTGGCAGCCCAAAGGAGTTAGGTACCCAACTCCCATTGAATTTCAGTGGGGTTTGGATCCTTAATTCCCTCACATTCTTTCCAGCACTCCTGCCCACAGCTTGGGAACAGGGATTATTGAGTGCAAAAGCAATATCATGTCCCGTTACGTAAATGGAGGCTTTTTTTTTTCCCTTTCCCCGTCTTGGGGGGTTTGCCGGGTCACCCAAAAAAGGGAAACACCATTTTCTTTCCTCAGC
>NW_017729014.1:18274397-18279439 GCF_001723915.1 Gavialis gangeticus
CAGCACTCCTGCCCACAGCTTGGGAACAGGGATTATTGAGTGCAAAAGCAATATCATGTCCCGTTACGTAAATGGAGGCTTGTCATCTCCCCTTGCCATGTCTGTGGAGCTGTCCTGGTCAACACAGAAGCTGTACATCCTATTTGCTTCCCATAGCCCAGGTGGAGATTTTTGGAAGGGGAAAATGAAGTTCATCCAGGAGAAGGGCATTGCAAATGCAGACCTCTTGAAGCATTTCACAGGCTTCAGAGCACTATTAACATATAACAACTTCTGAGCTGTTTTTACAGGACAAGGGGAAAAGCTGTGCAGGGTAGGACAGGAAGTGGAGAGATGCACAGTATCCATTTGGGTCTGTGCTACAATTTAGGCAGACTGGCTGTGAACACCTGTTGACATTAATTGGGATGTAATAACCACATGGAGTGGAGAACCCACCCCGGTGTGTTTTCGACTCCCTTGGCAAGAGGAGAAGTGCTGCTGTGTGGTAGTGCCGAGGATCCAGCCTCGGGGCCGGCACCAGGGAGTTCTTGCTGCGTGTCGTTAGCTGCTGGACGGGATCCTCAGAGTGCGACCTGCCTTGCAAAACAGGAGTATCCAGGTCACAGGAAGTCTGCGTGGTTCAGTTGCCTTCTCTTACTGCAACCCATAACATTTCTCATTGATGTCTTTATTATTATTCCTTCCTTGGGCACAATGCCTGTTATGCAGTGGGAGTGTTGACTGAGTGAGAACATGAGGATTAGGCACATTTACAACCAGTTCTTTGTTGCAGGCTGGGCAATGGAGTTTGTGCCATGTGTCACTTCCAGAGCTCTTTATGTCTAGATTTGTAGCACCTTATTAGACTTGGCCTCGTTGCAAAGTACTGATGACCTCCCTATAGGTAATGCACTGATTGGCTGGACAGGAATCAAATGACATGAATACACTCATTAATTTTAAGCTCCCCCAGGGTTGGGACCGTCTCCTATTATTTGTTTATGCAATGCCCAGCACGAAAACATGATCTTAGCTGAGGAACGTACTAGGTGTGGCCATGATAATAATCATACACTGAATGTACCCATTCATCTTCTGTCTTTGGCTTTACAATAGGCTATCAAGTACTCGAGCAGCTGCACCCTCTTCCCTCTCTCCATCCTCTTCCCATATGCATCCAAGGCAGTGGAGATGTGGGTCCATCCCATTCAGGCAGGTTGCAGGACACTGATTTAGTTACTCCATCAGTGCCGAGTCCTCCTCCACGCGTAAATCACACTCGGGCTGTCTTCAGCGCTTACTACAAGCCCTTTGGCAGATCCTTCTCAGCTGCTTCATGATCTGCCGGTCCATCTGTCTGTCTAACCTGTAAACCTGCAATCTGTGTTATTGCTCCGTTTATCTGCCCCTCTTTCCTGCTCATCTTGCTTGCCTTTATTTTCTTTTGCGTGGTATTTAGTCGACTGGTTTTTCCTCCGTTTCTTTTCAAAGTGGCCTGTCCCTGAGCTCTATTCCCTGGCCATTTTAATTGTCCTCTTCAGACCTATAGAAAAGCCCCCAGTATTCTCACTGCTTATCATTGAATATATTTCAAAATGTAAAATACCGATCAGGGATTTAAGGGGAAAAAACCCACAACCTTTTTTTCCAGAAACTTTCTTTAAAAATAAAACTTCTACATTTTATCTTTTTTTTTTTTTTAATGAACCATTTGAAGAGGACCATAAAGACAACGAAGGGACAGGACTGAGGGGGAAAAAAGGGGTTTTAAAAATAATATTGGTCCCACTGAAAACAGAGACCATTCCAGGTTTTTAGCGTAAGGAACTTGCTGAAGTTAGGACTAGGTTAAATTACTCTGCTTCTTAAGAAAAGCATGGGCAGGTTTATATAGAGAACTACAGGAGAGTCCTGACCCTCCTGGTCCGCAGGGCACCTTTCTGACACAGTTGTGATGAAAACACAAATGACGACATATCGGTCTGACCTGAAACTTCGTTGCCATTTATTTCTTTGGCAAAATTAGTTCCCAGGATGTGGATGATAGTCTTCTCTCTCCCATTTCCAAGTGGAAAGCTCACCAAGGTGCTACGGCCTGCGACTGTCCAGTTACAGGGGTTAATGCTGTAGGATGCTCTGCTGATTTGGAGGATGGTTATTTTGGTTTAATTTGCCATGTGCTAGGATGTCTAGGGCAGGGTTATTGGTTAGCATTAACTAGTACTGTTTGTTATGTGTACCACAGTACTGCGTGGTGGTCCCTAAGGAGATGGAGACCCGGTTTTTCCCAGCACTATAAATATGCAGTAAGTGGCAGTCCCTGGCCCAAAGAGTTTAGGACCAAATCCCACACCACCCATTCAGTGCTTAAGTGTGACTCTAGTCTACCCTGTTCAGGACCTTGAAAATCCATTAATACAGGGCTGTCAAACTTGCCCTGGGTTCTGGGCTGGATCTGGACCATGGGGCTTTTCATGGCACTGCATTGGGGGTCCAGCATTGGTGTTGGGGTCAAGTGGCCACAGGCTGAGCCCTCATTCCCCTGCTCATCTCCGCTCTGCTGCTGACAGCAATGTCCATCAGGGCCCAGGGGCCCTGATTTTTGTGACAAGCCATGTCTCCTAACCCCGTCTCCCAAGTATTGGTAATCCAGCAGATAGAACAGCATCTAGGCTGGATCCGGCTCATGAGCCACATGTTTGACACCCCTGTATTAATGCATCTGCTTTCCATCCTCTGCCCCATAACTCATAAAAAAGCGTCAAGGAGGTGGAGGACCTGCCTGACTGTGGTCTGAGCAAATTTTGAGGGACTTGAGCACGGTGGAAAAGAATTGCAACTCGGTGCTTAATTTGAAAACAAAAGCAAAAAAAAGAAGAAAATAAAAGATGGGGAGAGGGGTGGGAAGCTGGCAGGATTATTACCCTTTACAGACAGGTATGTGAGGCACGGAGGTATGCTATTTTACCTTAGCAAGCTGAGGTTCATCAGGAATTGACTTCGAATCACCTGAGTCTGAGCGCCGTACCTCAACCCCAAGGCCACTCTTCTGCTCTCTGCTCCCTCTGTCTCTGGTCACCTGTCTTCCCCCTCACCATTTCTCCTTTAACTTTGGTCTTGAGCTTCATTTTGGGGCGAGCTCCAAAATATTTCAGGGCAATTCAGCCCAAACTGCCAAATCCTTCCGATTTAGGAGGGTATCTTTTCACCCAGAACTACAGATTGAGCCAGAAGTGTATGTATCTTGGCTGAAGTTTTTAGGTTTTCCGAGTCTTGAAAACCTTTCTCTGAACTTAGCTATGAATTCAGTTCCCTGCAGACTCTGATTATGCTGTTGGTAATAATTTCCCACCCACCTTGCCCAGCACAGGCACTAGACCTGGTGTGCTGTGCTCTCTGATCGAACCTGTTACATCTTGCCTGTCGGTGTAAAACCTGCCAAGGCGTAATACCGTGGGGTAGGCAGGAGACATCACTGGGGTAATTGCCTGGCTTTTTTACTGCTCTGCCTGCATCTGACTAGTGGCTGTCGTGCTATGCTCTGCCAGACAGATTTCATTGCCATGCATGTGCTGTTCAGGTTGTATAACATTTGTTTACAGCGGCTCCATCTGCCTGTGACCTCCCCTCCGGCTTCCTGGACATCTGAAAGCTCACTGAGCTCTCTGTACCTATTTGCCTATAAATAATTATCAAGGTAATCTCATTTAGGGCTGGACGGTGGGAGCTGCAGATGCTCAGCATCTCATAGGATTTGGCCTTTCAGGGTTCAAAGAGTACATCCCAACCACAAGTAAAGCCCGAACTCTGTTAGCAACACCCCCGTCCCTCAGTTATGAACTGTCACCAAATCCTCTGAAGCTCGTTAGGGCCATTGTGTTCTCAGGCGGTAGCTCTGCTTTGCGTTTTTGAAATGCCAGTGAGATCAGCAGCAACCAGAAGAGCATCTCTCATCACCATGGCGACTTCTTCATCTCGGTTTCTAGCTGGAGTAACCAATGGCTGATCGATGCGGGATTCTTTCGCCCCCCCCCCCAAAAAGAAAAGAGCAAGAGACCCTGACCCAAAAGACTCCGAATGGGTCTTGACGCAGGCCACCACAGGATTGCATTCGCAAAGTAGAGCCCATCTACTCCACCTAGAAATCCCAATCGAGTAAATAGCAAGCCCCATCTCTAGGCTCTTTCCATTTGGGACCATTAATCAGCTAACCAGTTAGGAACACACAGCCATTGCTGGAGAGTTGGCACCGTTAACTTAAAAAAAAAAAAAAAGCAACCTCTCTGCAGCCTTTGCTGGCCAACTAGCCTTAATGACACTGGCAGCACCAGTACTACCCTACTCCCTGGTCTTGTACCTCAGATGTGACTAACGCCTGTTGGCCGACAGAGCTTCACATTTACTCAACAGGAGCAAACACGCCGGCCCAGGCCTCGTGCCAGCCTTTGTCACATGGCTGTTCCCCCGTCCTTGACTCGGCAGCATGGTATCTGTGCTTTGGCAGCTCTGCATATCTGCATAATTGTAAAAAGACAGATATTGCTGAAGAAGCAGAATGGCCTCTTGATTGGAGTGTGATAGTGCAGTTGGGTGTGGGGCGGTGAGGGTTTGATCTCTCTTTCTGCGTCATGGGGAAATTCTGGGCTGTGCACAGGTTTCAGTAGGGGAGAACCCTTGACTTTGGTGCTCTCTACAGTCTGCCACTGCTAATGTGGGACTTTTATTCCTGCCCTCTTAAATTCGGGTCAGTGAGGAGAGGTGGAACATCAGGAACTGGAGTTACAGTTAACTGGCAAGAGCCTGTTTCCTTAGGTACCCATTTATAGCCAGTCCTGAGTATAGGGGGTTCCAGGAACGCAGAGGACATTTTTAGAGACTGTTTTGCAGGGATTTGGGAAGTGTTGTCATTCTTAATGCAGGAGCTAGGTCTGCATAGGACATTGGGCAGCTCTCTGTGCCTCATTCGCCCCAGCTGTAAAATGAGCATTGTCATGATGACACCCTGCAAAATTTTGCAGAGTGCTTTGGAGAGTCTTGGGTTAAAAAAAAAAAAAAAAAAA
>NW_017729014.1:18279512-18320964 GCF_001723915.1 Gavialis gangeticus
AAAAAAAAAAAAAAAGATGTGCAGAGGAGCACAGTGGTATTATCTTGCTAACTTAGAGTCAGTTTGGTTCCCTCACAGTCATGAATGGGAGATGCATATTACCCAAGATAGGCATATGACGGAGGTATGCAGTTTATCCATCAGACCTAGTAAAATCCAATCAGAGGGAACTAGGATAATAAGCTTCATTTCCTCCTAAAGGAACGCTGACATAATTTACCCTGAGATGCCTCATTCTTGTTCACTTGGAAGGGATTTTATATACGTATGTGTGCGTGAGTGTGTGCGTGTATGCGTATAAAATATGTTAATACAATATATTAGCACTGTGCTAAAATAAAGGCATACGTCTTGGCTCACAAATGCTAAGGGCCGTATTCTCATCTCCGTTCCGGTGGTATGAACCCATTGAAGTAACTGGAGTTCGAGTGTAAATGAACTCAGAATCCACCTTGTGCGCTTCTTGTTTTGTTGGGAGCAGGCTGTAGCGCAACCCCACACGGAGAACCGCACTGCAGGCTGACTCAGCAGACGTGCTGGGGCTTGATGCGGCATGTGAAAGGTTGCTCAAACAGGTGGAGAGGAGGTTACACAGGTTCAAGAGGTGTCTTGCAGAGTCAGTGGTCTGCAGGTTCTGAACACGCTTCTTCATTGAGGTCTGCTAGTGGCCAGCGAGCATCCCACCAGCTATGCTGTGGGCAGGTGCTGTAGACTAAAAAGTTTTCTTTGAGAGTCTGAGAGGTACCCGAGTCTAATGGTCGCAACACAGAGGTGCAGCTAACCAGCACACACATTGGAGGAACACTTTTTCCTGAACTACAGGTAGAATTACTGAGTGGATAATGCCCCAAACAGCATAAGAGGGCATCTGGTGTAATTCCAGTAAGTGGATAACATCTAAATCTGCTCCATTTTCAGATGTACTCAACGGTACTGGTGGCAGGCCTGCCTCGGTGCTGGTTTCTACTTTTCCTATTTGTTTTAAAGCACCCATGTTTGTGCCTGCAGTAGAAACTGGCCTACAGCAATTCAAGGCAAATGCTGTTGAAAGCTCTGGTCAGCAAATCTCGGGTAGGAAATGAGAGTGAAGACCAGGAGTGTCCTCTGGCACTTGAGGGAGAACAGCAGTCCTCACTAAGGACCATTGGGGACCAAATTCTTGGAGGACGTGGGGAAGCAGAAAAACAACAGGACCGGCAGCAGGGATTAAGGAGAAAGAAGACTGACAGGGAAGGAAGAAGAAGGATCACTGGTAGGGAAAAAGAGATGGGTAATAGTGATAAAGAATCAGCATGAAAGAGAGGAGGAGTCAGGAAATGATGAGATTGAGCAGCTCATTAACAGGTGAAGAAAGGATCAGGGGATCTGAGGAAGGGAAAAAAAGACCCAGATTCATTTGTTCCCATAGATACTGGTCCAGTTATTCATAGATGCTCAGGTCGGAAGGGACCTCAACAGATCATTGAGCCTAGGCAGGAAAGAGCGCTGGGGTCCAGCCCAAGGGTCTTTGAGAGTTATGGTCCTAAGGAGAAGAGGAAGAAGGAGGGATGGGGGATGACAGGCCACGGGAAGGGGAATGGCAGCAGAAGGGAGCAGAGATTTGAGATGGGGTTGAGAGAGGCCTGGCAGAAAAGGAGGGGAAGTTGCAATCAGGAACTTCAGCAGTGTCACTGGGCCTGGCTGGAGGAAAGGCAGAGAGATGCTTTGCTCTTTTGTGGGCATGCCCTTTCGCTGGGCAGGGTATTGTCAGATACCTAAGGAACGTGCCACAGCATCACTAACGAAGGGAGCCGGTCACCACCGAGACCCGGGTGTTTTGTTTTTTTTTAACTAGATAACCTTACTGACAGCAGGCTGGGGATTGATTGCTGCTAGTCCAGTCCGTGGCTGCTAATACGAGGAGGTCCCTTGCCCGCTAGCCCTGCGCAGGGGGAAGCCGCAGCTCTGGAAGACATGCAGGCTGCTCCTACTGAAAGCTTGAGAGGCAGGGTATTAACTCTCCTTTGTTCAGCACTGGAAACTCTAGGGAGCTTAGATTATTTTCCAGGCTGGCATCTGGTCTCGGGAATTTGAGTGACGTCAAGTGTGAGGGAGTTGTGTGCCACCATGTCAGTACCCAGACTGGAAGTGCCAAGCCAAACACCGCACACCAGCCAAGACCATGCAACAAAGGCAGATGGTAGGAACTGACTCATTAAAATGAGAAAACAAAAGCAAATCCCCCTTCTGGACAGTTTTATGAAGAAACAGAGCAACACTGTAAAAACCTACAGTATTTTTCTAGGCTGACCTTTACTCCTGAAGTTGTATCTGCTTCATGAGAGCAGCTGTGATTCACACAAAGAAAACCCCGTTGTAAGAGGATGCTGTGAGGATGCAGGCCATCTTTTTCCATTTTCTAGAGAGGATCTTGGCAGGACTGAACTGCAGACAAGGAGCTTCTCAAAGCAGGCCGTCCACGCCATCCGTGGAAATTCATGAGATCATGGCTGCCTGGCTCCATGGGCTGGCAATGATCTCCGTCCTGTTGACTTCAAAAGGGGCTTGCAGCTGGGGACGTGCATTTGGGGCGGTGGGCTCAGCGGCCAAAGAAACTTCGGTTGAACCATACAGAAAGTATGGTTCTGCTGAAATGGATGCTTTGCTAAATAGTGAATTTTACCAGATTTCCGTGTTGCGGGGGGAAGGAGGAAAAATAGCGTTCTAGCAGCGTTTAAATATCTGATGTGTACATTTTTGGAACAAAGCATTTTAGGGTTTCAGTTGGCCTCTTAGTGGGGCCATACGGTGTCCTTAGATACTAGGATTGTAGGGCTGGAAGGGATCTCAGGTCATCGAGTCGGGTCCTCTGCTCCCACGGGCAGCATGACGCGCCGTCCAGTCCATAAACTGGTCAAGTCACTAGGCGTCCTTCACCGCCACCGGTCCTACTGGGAGGCTGTTCCAGACACGTGTTCTCTGATGGTTAGTAACAGTTTTCTCATTTTCTGCCTGAACGTTATGCCTGGCCAGTTGATACCCACTGGTTCTTGGGTCGGAGCAACTGTTCCTCCTCCTGATGCATTCAGTGATGGAGAGTAGTGATAGTCCCTCGCAGTCTGGGTTTTGCTGGTTCAGTCTCCTCCGTTCCCCTGTCTGCCCCTCCAGTTCCTCTCTGTCCCTGTTCCAGATTGAGTAATGGTACACTGGCAGGAATGAAACATAGCAGCGTGATTAAACCAGTATTTTGGGCCGCGAAGCAATGAGTTAATAAGACTGTAGAAGGAGCAGGGTCGCGATGCTTCCAAGCCCATTTTTCTTCCTGTTTCAGAAAATAAATGTATACATTTCTAGAGATTAAAATGAGCAAGTTCTCTCCAAAGTCCTGGGAACGAGGATGTTTTGAGTGGAAACTGCCATTTGACCTTCTCCCCTAGCTGTCTCCAGTCAACCTTTTTTTGCTTGCTTTCATGTCAGCATCGGGTCGGGGTGACAGGTCATCGTCTGACCTCAAGTCATAACAAAGAAAGGGAGTGGGGCCTCGTTGGGGAAAGCAGTAATTCCACATCCTTGGTTTCAAAACGGCGGATCTCCTTGGATGTTGAGACATCGGGGATTTTCTCTTTCCCTGTCTGCCCCCTTCCTTTAGCTGGTAGCTGGTTCATAACCACAAACAGCCATGAAAATATGGGTGGCCTTCAGTGGGATTACAGACTTATTTACAAAGAGCAAAATGATCTCACATACACAGCTGCTCCAAAAATGTGAGATGTCAGCAATGTAGCATGCTGGCTTGGGAATATTAGTCTTGAAACTCCGGCAAAGCTGGTGCATAACGAATCCTCTGTCTGTGCATCTTGGCCACTGTGTGCACAGGAGAAAGCACGTGCGGCAAGTGCTGAGAGGTGATGAACCAAAATCGTGCATGCCACAACTCTGAGCTTGGGGGGCGTTTGGTTTTGAACCCCGTCTCTGAGCTCTGCTGACTCGGTGACGATGCTCCGGCAGAACCGTGCAGGAGGCATCAGCAGTGTCCTAGATCTAGATCTGGGAGCAAACATCCAGCAGGAAAGAAACGCCTCCCAGCCACCCACAAACTGTTTCCAGGAAGGCCGTGTAGAGTTATACTCCCCTTGCTCTTGTGCGGTATGATGGCGGCAGATTGTGCAGTAACCACCCCAAATTATCCTGATTTAGTTTGCTAGATGCTGGACTCCTGCTGACTGTACTTTGCAGGCTGGGAGAGAGGCTGAAGCCTGCTGTGCATAAACATTATCCAGCCAGTCAGCCCTCCTTTCAAAGCATCTGGGTGGACCCAGGGGAGAAGGAAGCGGATCAGAGGCAGATAGCACCCTGCTAGCTGGGGTCAGGAGAGGCTGCAATAAGAGTCGAGGTGGGTCCTGCTGTTGTATCGCTCAGGTGTAAGGAAGAGCGCTCTGAAGCTCCCAACTCTGATTCTAGGATAGATGCACGCGAGGCTGCAGAGAGGCATGTCTGCAGGGTCCTCCCAGAAGGGGCAACTGGGCGATAGCTGCAGCTGGCTCTATGGTATTTGGTGATGGTTTCATTGTACTGTATTTATTGTATTGATGGAGGAGGGCTGGCTCATGTTGAAGTAGCCAGGTGCTCTGGGTGCCTTTGCTCAGTGCATGAGCTTGGACATGTCAACTCACTTTTCTCCATTTCAGTTTTCCCACCTGTAAAATGGAGCTAATGCTTCTGCACAGGCGGTGAAGCTAAATGCACCACGGTTTGCAGAGATTGGTGACTGGAAATAGAAGCAGAAGGACAAAAGTCTGTGTGCATTTGGGTGCAAGTGGATATTGTTTCAGCTCCTAGGGCTGAGATCCTGGGGGTTTGCATTTGGCTAAGGACACTGGTCTCGGGACTCTCAAAAAACATATGGATATTTTCCTTGCTGGGATCACTTGATCCCAGCTGACTTCCTGCCTATGGCAGGGGGGCTGGACTCGATGATCTCACGAGGTCCCTTCCAGCCCCTAATGTCTTTGAAGTCTATGAACTCACTTTGCCTAAGGAGAGAGTGACTTCACTCCCGCTAGTAGCTCTGCTCGGATGTCCCACAAGAAGCCACACCTGTCAGCCAGCTCCTAACACCAGGCCTAAAGGTGTTTGTGCATGAGTGGGGATGATAAAACAGGTGTATCACTTTGTATGCAGCCTGTGCCCTATGGGCTATGCTCCAGATGATCTGTGTGATCTTCTTTCAGCCAATTACTGACCAGCCTTGACCGGCTAGCAGGACAGTAGTGCAAAACAGGGTCACCTGAGCCCATCTGGATTGTGTTTGCCCATCTAAGGGCCTCATCCATCCAATCAATCAATATTTATGGCTCCATCTTTGCCATTACAAGGAGCACTAAAAAGATAGACATAAATCTGTGCATCCAAAGTGCATCTGCCTGGTTGTCCACCTGTGTGACAGGGCAAATAAATTACAAATAGGGTCTGGTTTTGAGGACAAGAGCTGTAAAATGTGCAATACACAGCCCAAGGCATAAAAACAACTAATAGTAGGGGATATAATTAAATCAATGGGTGTGCGTAGGGGGAAGCACTAGAAATCTGCTTGATTTTTCAGGTGATGCCTATTCCCACTGTTCTCTTCCTGCTCACATACTGCTTCTTTGGCCTACTTTTACAGACACCTTAACTTACAAAAGCATCTCCCCCTTCCTTTCCTCTCTGTTTTTGTTGCTGTAATCCTTTTTATTCCCCCCCCCTTACCTTTTCTTTGCCCTCCGTTCCCCTAAACCCACTCTTGATACATCTATTGCCCTCTGATCTGTCCTGTCCTCCACCGTCAGAGCTTTCCAGGCAAATGCTGTCTGCTCCCGAGATATGGCGTATAACATGCCTCACTTGGCATATTAACCTAAGTGAGGATGGGGGAGCTGGGGGAGGGGAGGGGGCAGTGGGAGAAGGGGGTGCAAACCATTGAGTTGTGAATGGGAATTTACCCAGTGTGCATATGTTCTCCTACATTGCTTATTAGCTCGGTAAATGCCTCTTGTAGCCCATTTGAGTCTGACTGTACAAGCAGGGCCATATACTGCTTTAGAGAAACTTGCTAGTGACTTAGAGCTGATGAAAAGGGGCAGGTTGTCACCCCCAGTGATTTAAAGCCCCTAGTGAATAGAAGCAGGGCTAGCAGCACAGGGCCGTCTCCTCCCCCCACATGTGTGGCTTCACCAATGTACCAACCTTGACCTTGGAGAGACCATGTCTCAGCAGTTTAGTCCCCATGGCCTGTTTTGAGACCATGCCATGAGTGGTAGGGGTGGTTTGTGCTGTGGAAGTTTACCCAGTAACAACTGCTGTGTGAAAAAGCAGTGTATTGCACATACACAGTCAAACAGGCAGCAGGTGGGAGCAGTTTTCAGTTGCTTCCAAACTGTGCTGGATTCAACCAACAACTCACAAGGCTCCATATCACATGGCCGCTCTTCTGAGTCATTTATTCTCTCCAATGCAGAACTGCATTACGCCTTCTGGTGACTTAGTTTCCCCATCCTTGCTACCAGCAGCGGATCTGTACTACAAGTAGTAAAAGTATAGGGAGAAGGCTAGTGTTAGGTGCAACCAGCATATAGCTAGGGTTTGGGGGGCATAAGGCAAACAAGCTGTGTTGTTTGCTTTTTGCATCCTAGTAGCATTAATGTTTTAAAAAAGCACCTACATGGTTTTGACTCCTGCATCCTGTTTCTAAAGTGGCTGAAGCCTAAGCGATGCTGAAAAGCAACAAGAAATAGAGGCCAAAGTACCTGAGGCCACTCTAAGAGTTGGACTTGAGTCCAGGTCCTTTAGGTGCTATTGGAAATTTAACCATAATGATAAGGGGCCTTGTTGTGGTAGGCATGATGCAGACACATGGGGAGAGACATGTCGCAAATAGCTCTGAGCGCAGTAGATAAGGCAGACAGAAGTGTAGAGTGGAAAGGTGACTTGCCCAAGGCCAAACGGTAGCTCAGTGGCAGAGCTGAAACAGGCCCATGTTGCCTGTCGAAGCATCCACTAACCCAGGCAGCCTCCCAGGTTACTGATCAATCCGTGTTAGCCCTCGAGCGACCTCCCCGGTTCCAGGACAGGCGCAGCAGACTAGAAGGCATATTCTGATGATAGGATCAACACTTGTTGGCAGCAGCTTGTCAGGTCCCCAGTGCTACGTTAGTCCCAACTGGCTGTTGGGAGCAGCAGCTAAATACATGGCGTGCAAATTGTTCCCAGCGGAGAGGCTCCTGTAAGGAGTTGTTTCTCTTACTAGACATTGCTGCAAATGAGCGTGGACTGGACTGGGGTTTTTTTTGTGTGGAACAAGGCTGATCTCAAACAAAATCTCTCGCCCCTGCTCCCTGCAGCACCTCTGCTCCAAGGTCATTCCAGCTGCCTGAGGACGAGCTGGGAAATCAGGTGTTAGGGGAGGGAGGGCAGGATCCTCCCCCGGGGAGGGGTTGGGCACTGCACCAGGTGGAGCCCGCCGAGCGCTCGTCATTCTCCAGTCCCTGCTCTGGGCACCTTAAGCAAGGGGCTGGGCAAGTCCCGGGACAGGAGGCCACACCTCCGTGCTGTGACCTCATGCACAACACGCTCAGCAACCTGCGAAGGGGTCAGATTGCAGGCGGCACAGGTAGAGCCCATCGCACTTCCTGCCCTGCCGGGGAGGAGTCTGGGGGAAGGCAGGGAGCAAGGCCGAGGGAGAGTGACAGCCGGCGATCTCTAGCCATTCGGGGGAAAAAAACCTCCCACCATGAAGTCGGACAGAGAGGAGAGCAAGCCTGGTACGTGCGTGCCACCGGGACGCCACTGCCCTGCCCAGGCTAGACGTGGGTTAAGCGAGGGCTGAGCTTGCGACTGTGTGCAGTTGAGTGCAAGGAGCCGAGCGAGCGAGTCTTCCTTTCAGGCCTCGCCTATTGTCCAGCGGTGCTTCCCGCGGGTCGTTACATTAATTGAAACAGTCTTCCAGTCTCCTTCCTCCCCGCTTCCCCTCCTTTCCCCTTCCCTCTTCCCCTGCAATCCTCGGTGCTCCTATCCGGGCAAAGCTGCGTATGGAAAAGGGAAAAAAAAAACAAAAAAAAACCCGGTCTGTTAAGCACAAGCATGTGTGTGGAGCAGATGTTGCAAGGGAGTCGTGTGGGAAAGTTCTTGCTTTTAAAACTCACAAACGACTTGTTAATTTGCTCGGGGATGTTTTAACCGTTTGCGGGACTGCCCTTGACTCTCGTGGCATGAGGAGGAAGGCCCGACGCCGGGTGTTTTGTTGAGTACAGAGATCTTGAGAGGCGGGTGTGCTGCGATCCCATGAGCTGCAGGCCAGAAAAAAAAATAAATCCCCAGATTTCAGGTAGGTGCGAGCGCTCAGTCGCTAGGTTCAGGATTGCAGCGCGGCGAGGGGAGTTTTAATATCTGCTCTGAGGAGTGCTTGCCTTTAAGAGAGTGGGAGTGGCAGAGGTGCACTCCTTGCCTGAGCTAATCTCGACTGGCTTTGATGCTTTGATTTCGATGAGTGTGATTGTGGGTTCATTTATCTGTGCAAGGTTTTAGGGTTTGTTTTTTTCTGAAGTGTTTAAGACCACTTGTAAGCCCGGGCTCACATACTGCCGAGTTGTTCGCTAAGTGGCTTAGAAAGAACTGGCTTCCTTTGTAAATTTTTTTTTTTTTCATCCAGGAGGATGAAAGATTGACAAGAAATGGGGAATGGCTGCATTTTTCCTTTGGCACTTCAAGAGATATAGAAAGGGACATTACAGTGGTAGGATGGCGCAAGTGGTGTTAGGCTGTTTTGTATATAGTTAGCTCGTCTTGCATCGCAGTGGAAACTGGAGAGAAGTTTAAGTTCATAAACTGGTTTGTGAATGTGCTGCCAGTTTATAAGCTGACCCCTCCCTTTGATCAGGATGGCTGTTCGGGAGGCGTTCAGGCCGGGGCTATGGGGAGATGAAGCTGAGGAATTTTCTCCAGCTGCCTCTCGGAAGTACTTCCTCTTTCACATGCTGACGAATCAGATCAGCAATTAAAGAATTGTGGGGGGGTTTTGCAAAAAACTAGTTGGTCTAATAAAAGAGATCACCTCTCCCACAAGTCCCGATTCCTTTTGCCTCTAGACCAATACAGCTACAACCTGGATGCCTGATGAATCGGATTGAAATTTTGCTGCAAAGCGCTGCTCAAGTAAATCCTCACCCAGTGTAACTCAATATACCTTCATTGATCTGACACTTTCTTTGCAAAGGAAGATCGCTATAAGTGTCTTTCAGGTTTCTTTTTCTCCCCTGTGCTCCTCCAAGCACCCTCTCAAAATCGAGTCCTCCAGTAGTGGACTCTGTCCCGCAGCACGAGAAACCTGCCAGCCTTCACTTAGACCCGGAGGACGGGGAACAGGTAGCTGCAAGCAGAATCTGATTGGTTGAACTGCGGATATACGTGCTTGGTTTTATTGTTATTGTTTAAAAAAAATGTGAACGTAGGGAGTTGGTAAGGTGTCAGGTGAGCATGATATAAATAACTTTGCGGTGCAGGCCATGGGTTTGTATAGTGCCGCTCCTCCTACTGAGATACGGTCAGCATGACTAGTAGTGCTGTTATCTCCTGTGATAGTGCGATACCGTGCTATGTTATCGGGGGGTGCAGCTGTGGTCCGAATAGTCTGTGTTGTAGCTACACATGTGTATCAGTATAGATAAATGCACATGCTCTCTGAATACAGTTTCTGAAGAATCGTAGGATGCAATTTAAAACAATTTTTTTTCTTCCTTAAATCAAAGGATTGTGACAAATCTGTGGCAAACTGTGACTTCGTGTCCATCACCCTGCTGGACAGCTTGTTCACTTGGGACTTCATGGCAATAGTGGAGGGAAAAACATAGACATTAGTTCCCAGGAAGACTTTTACCATTTGAACTAAAATAAAATCCTCACTAATTCTGTCTGTCTAGGTAATATGGCATGTATGAGGGCACTCCAGCTCCCGAAGAGTAGGGGGCAGGAGTAGAGATGCGCACGTTCTTGCTACCGCATGTTAGATGAAGTGGTGATGTATCTGTGACTTTTGCAATAAACCCAGGCAGTGCTTTGAACAAAAGTATATAAGAGTTTTATATTCTTAAGAACTTGTAAGAAGAAATGTGGCTTGGGTTTGGTTCTCCAGACTGGAGAGAGACGCTGTACATAGAGGTGTCTAGAAAGGTGGTAAGATGCCTCTGTTAGTAGTGGTTACAACACTTAAACGGGCACCTGTTGAGTAGACCCTAACTACTGCCACTCTGTACTCCAGACACCTAAACACATTAGCAGATTTGGCCCTTCATCTGTAGAGACCTTTGTCATTCATCTCATTGCTTGGGATGAGAAGGACTAGATCAAATTTAAATCCAGGGGTCAAACCCCTCCAAAAAATCTAGTGGGCCTCTGCAGCTTCTTAGTTGCTCTGGTAGTGAGCTCAGCATCTGCTTTTCAAGAGATTTGTAAGCTGTTGGCTCTTCCTCCTTCTCCTGCCTGACCCCATCCGATGCTGATCTCAAAAGCAATAGAGGCTGCAGAGCACTTTCCAAGATAGGAACTGGAGTTTCTTTTTCTTGTCGTGCCTGATCCCGTTGACCAGACTGAATCCCTTCTCTTTTTTCTGGAATTGGTTACAAACGTAGAAGACTTATTATTAGCATCACTCAGTCTCCTTCCCTCTGGACTTTCAGCCGGTCTCAGTTTAAAAACAGGCAAGCTGGATGTGGAGACGATGCATCTAGTTCTGGTTTTGTGATCCTGAATGGAAAACAAGCTAGGGAAAAGCTCAGTCGTTAGCCAAGGGGAATATCCTGGCAATTCATTGCTTCCTTGAGGTCAATTAACTTTTTGGAGCCTTCTGGCCCAGCGAAGCTTCCTCATCAAGTGGATTGTAAATGCCAAGGATGTTTGAGTGATCTGATCCTTCCGGGTTTTTTCTCAGCTCTGTTTGGCTGCCTAACAAGCCTTTTGCCCCGTTTCCTTCAGAGGTTTTCCCCTGGAAACTCCTCCCCTGCGTTTCAGCGTTGTGTGCGAGATATTTCATTCCCATCCATTTTTTTAAGACCCTTTTAGGGCAAAGCTGATCCCAAATGTCGTGTGCCTTTAAAAATAAAAAATTAATTTATCCAAATGAATCCAGGATACTGACTTTGACTACAAAGATGCTTCTTTTTATCTGCTGCACTGTGATAAGTCATGAGAAGCTGGAAGCTAAAGCTGTCTAGCCACTGACTAGTGGCAAATATTATATTAAAATTTCAGCTTTCAGTTGGGAAGGGAATGTATCCCTTTATCCTCATAAAGGATATTGGCTGTTGAGATATTGGCCGTTTGCAATAGTGTCAAGCCTGAAGTGGAAGCAGGGCTGAATGCAATATAGAAAACAAAAATGACATGATTTTGTATCCGTGGTAGAACCAGACTGATGGGACCAAGACCGCTGCTTGAATTGCATGACCTTTGGTGGAGCAGTCATCCGCTGTGGTCAGGGGATGCTCGATGCACTCCTGCGTGTACATTTGGTTGTTTTTCAGAAGTGCCATAAGGCTCGAATGGCCTCACTCTGTTCTGCCAGGCACCAAGCAGCACAAGACATTCTTGAAAACGTTGCGTCTTCAGCCAATTTCACATCTCGGGAACTGGAATTCTTCATAGCCAGAATTCGTGCCTCCTCCCAGGCTTCTCTCTTTTCATCAACTGAAGCATGTATTGGAGCTCCTTACCTGAACTGACTGTGGCATCCTGCACGATAGGCAAGGTTGCCTTTAATTTCCATCCAAGGTATTTTTTGGGCTTAGCTAGAATCGTTCCCTGTCTTTTTAACATTCCCTTGCTGCTGTTTTCACCTTTTCTATTGATTTCATTTAGTTTATCCCCATCCGTAAGGCATTTGTATCCTCCTCTTGTGAAATCCCTGCTCCCTTTCTGGATCCAGCACAGTAACAAATACACTTATTCATCTTGAAAAGCTGCCCCTGGAGCACTGCATTCTCCAGTGCGAGAGTGATGATAAACTTTTCAAAGCCCTCTTGCTTTAATCCTCCCACTCTGCATGTGATGTTGATTAGGGAAGGTGGAGGAAGGGGCAGCCTTTTCCCTGTGTTTGTAGAAAGGAAGAGTGGTCCAGTGCTTAAAGCCCTAGCTTGAGAGGGCAGGTTCAGCTCCCCACCTTGCCAGAGATGCTTGGTGCAGGCAAGACGCTCGGTTTGAACATGAGTTGCATTGCAGAGATGGGGAGGTGCTCGTGCACGGCAGCGTTGGGGACACACAAGTACGGCGGATGGGTTTGAAGAGCATCTGGTATGGTGAGATTTCCAGTTCCCAGCAAGACCCTCTGGGCTGCAGCCCAATAGTCACCTTGGCATCGATTTAACTCATGCTTCCATCACCAAGGGTCACTTTTCTCCTCCTTGCCAACTTGTTGCCCATATACTTCTCCCATGTTAGCAGCTATTCTCCTTTCTCCCGCGTGACAAGGATCAGCCTCTCTGCGACATACTTCTTTTGCTCAGCCTTTTTTCCAGACAGTTGAAAAATGTCAATGCCCGGTGATACATAAACCTCCTATTCCCGCCTGTGAAAACAGACACTCTTGGAAATCACAGTTATGCTTCTTCTTGCTGTGTTGCCAGCAAAGGTGTCTTTGTTTTTTCATTATAACTATCTCTATTTCTTTCTCAGGGAATTGCATAAATGCCACTGGGTTCTCCTCTGGACTCTTTTGTTGAACTTCTTCAGCAAGAGCCATAACCTTTGCTCCCAGCAGACTAATCATTGTCCCATTAACTTGGCTTTTCTTTTTGGGCTTTATTGGAATGTCTATCTACCCCGGGCAGCTTATGTCTCTATTTGTCTTTGTCTTATTTATACTACAGATGTGGTCAGGAAAGCCATCAAATATACTGTATCTGTGCAGTAACTTGAAACCACATGAAAACTGCTGGGTTTTAAGTTTCCTTATAGTATCACACCAAGGCCTAGTTCAAACCAGATTTATGGGTTTGCATTGAGAGTAGAAATGCCTCTGAACTTCAGAGGAGGCGCACTTCCTTTGTGAACACTTAATTAAGCCTCACATTTACTCTGTCAGGTCATGTACTGTCTCTACTCCCATTCCACAGAAAGAGAACTGAGGCTTCAACAGGCTAATACATCATTTATATACAGTCATAGGGGAAATTATTGCAAATATAACCTGGATCACCACCGTTCTTGCAGTTTAGCCACAAGAGCGGATTTCCACCCCTTCGTAAGTGGCAAAAGCCAAATTGGACTAAAACAAAATGGGGAGACCATCTTAAAAGACCAGTTGTTGAATTTTAATGTGTGATATGCACGCAGTAAAACTGCAGGCAAGACCTACAAACCATGTCCATGGCTCTGTATAATGTGGTCATGACAAAACAGTAACGCTGTAAACTGACCTGTCGCTGCTTCTTTTTTATGTGACACTTCACAAGCTTTTTTTTCTGCGGGTATTGTCTGCTTCACCGCCTCTGCTTGTATTGTGTTGATCTGAGCCATGAACTGTGTACATGATTTTTCAGCCACTGAAGAACACTTAAACAAACAGCTCCAACTTGAAGGGAGGAAATGTCTTAATCAGCATCTTTGGAATCTGCACTTGGGCAGTAAACGTTGCATTGATGAGTAACTTGGCTGTATTTTCCTAACCTCAAATAAACACCATGTTCCACGCACTAGCAAATTACTGGGTGCAATAAGGAATATTACACCTTCTCTGTCAAGCTCATCTCTTTGCTGTGATGAGAGTCCATTATGAAAATCACGACCACTAATGCAATCTTAAAAGAAAAAAAAGGGGCCATCACTTCTACAGAAACCCAACCGCAGCACCGATGTACCAGTATAGCAATGCAGAGCTATCATGGCTACTGTGTAAAACCCTGTGGACTAGGCTTTAGGGTCTTCAGTTCCTGGCTCTGCTACTGGGTGATGCCAAGTCACGCCCCTCTGTGCCTCAGTTTCTTCATCTCTAAAATGGGGACAGTCCCCCTTTTCTCCTCTGTAAAGGCTTTGAAATATACTGATGAAAAGTGCTGCGTAAGAGCTGGGTATTAGTAGTATCCAGGAAACGAGGGAATGCAACTGCCCAGACTTGTTCAATCAGCCCAAAGAGTAAATACCAAGCAGAAATGGAGGAATTCATCTTGAGTCCAGGTTTCGTTTGGAGCCTGATTCAACAAGGTGTGCTTAAGCCTGTGGTCATTTTAAGCTAAAGTAGCCAATAAGTACCACGCGGATTTGAAACCTGAATTCTAAAATCATGAGCCTTAATAATAAGGATTGCTTTTAAAAAATGCTGGTGCTGTGACAGTATCCCTTGGTTCTCAACCCATGGTTTTCCTCTTCATAATTCTTCTTTTGGAGCTGTCCCAAGGGGATAGGCTTGGAGAGGGGGAGTGGAGGAACGAATGGCTTTTTCAAGCTAATGCTTGCAAAGAGATGAGAGTCTACCTGCACCGGCTCCTGCTCATGTCGCCCTTGAGACTGCATGGCTCGTATCATGTTATCTCTGCAAATTTAAGTACGTTAGGCAAACAGGAGATGTGTTGAGAATCTGGGATGAACATGTCACTCGCATGTAGTCTAGGGATTAAACCTCTTGGTGTTCATGTGCTGAATGACCATAGCGGGAGCCCCGGGTAAATGCAAGGGCTTTACCACGCACTAAAGACCCGTCAACTTAAAGTTAATCGCCTGATGAAGCAAGAGCACAGAGTAAGCAAAGGATTTAATGGGTGCCCCCAGCTATTCGGGCAGCGTAGCATAAGTGGAAGGGACAAACTATGCCACCTCCTTGGTACCTCCCTCCCAGGACACGCTTTGAGCAGACTTGATGTGATGAGTAGCCGTTCTGTGACCAAAAGGTCAGGCACAACGTGCTTAGCCCAGATGCAGCTTTAATGGATGCGTCAGTGATTTACCTGTGAATCAATTTAAGCCCCTGTCTGTGTGGCAGGATCTTATTGAATATTTGGGTGACAGCTTGAATTGAAATTGTAAAAGCCCCCGGTCACATCCTACGGTCTTTCATCAAGCAGAGGAACTAATGAATGCAGACCCTTGTTTTTATACTGCTAGCTTCAGGGTTGATTCTTTTAGGTACTGAAAACCCTTGATTGCTTTTCAGCCTAACAGAAGATGCACACGCTGGCATTTCCGAGGAACATCCGCACTCTTTGAAAGATGCCTTGGGTAGCCTAGTTACCTGGCTCACACTTCCCCCAGCTGTGGCACGAAGCCCACAGACCTTATCGACAGCTTCGTAGGAGCGAGACGAAAATCGAGATTCGAACCTGAATCCCCTCAAGGCAGGGAATGCTCTGTGGTCATGCCGATATGGTAAAGTGCTGCAGCTACTTTTGATAGTCGTCTTATACAGGCATCGGAGTCTGCCAGAGCCCTGCCAGCACAAAGCTTGAAACATTTAGCCCAGTGAACCATCGATCGCTCATACCTGTGCACGCACTACATCCATTTTTTTTCCAGTTTTGAAGCTAGGCAGTGCTGAGCTGAAGTGTCTTGGTGCAGATATTCTTCTCTTCTTCTCTCTGGTTTAGCAGGGAGAGATCAGAGGGAGTTTTTAGCAGCATGGGAAACTGGCTTGGGTGAGCCAGACTCAGCTGACTGATGCATGGTCCACACTGCAGGCTAATTTTCCTTCTGTGCAATTTTCATTCAAGGATGCTAGTTTGACAAAGATGGATCAAGTAAAAGGAAAATCTCTTGCAGGTGTGTTTTAAAATAAGGAAAACGTGTGCAGCAGCCGTAGCAAGTGAGTTTGCTTAATCGAGGCCTGTTCCAAGACCAGTTGAATTCAGTAAAAACACTTCCACTGACTTCAATGGACTTTGAATCAGATTCATAATCCACAAAGGGTGGGTAGGTAATAAGGTTAACTTGGGGTGTTTTTCCATTAAAAATTTCTTGTGGCTTCATAAAAATAGCCCAAAAGAATTGAGGCTCAGGGTTTTGGGCTGCTACTTCAAACGCTCTTCATCTTCAACGTTTAAAAAATCTGTTATTTACCTAGATAAACCTGTTAACCAGCAATCGGCACATAAAGCATTCGATATCTAGAAAACGCCATGTAAGATGCGTAGCATAAACCAATATTTAAAGAGCGCTTATTTTTTTCAAGGTGAATTGTAGCTTTCATCATCACCTGGTCTAGAAATGTTTTTCATGTCCTAAGTAGCCATTTTTGACATTGTCAAGAGTTTTTATGCACACGTTGGCATGAAGGTAAGAGCTAGTCTGCATGAAGGAATTGACTGACATGTAGCTGTAATGGAATAATTATTCCCCCTATAGCTATGCTGCCATAACCCCTACCTGTCGTGTGGGCATTTTCCTTTGGAATAACGACGACGCTCAGTTTTCAAGCCCATAGAAGAGAAAGTGTGATAGCAAGTAACAAATGCATAGTTTTTAAACCTTCTGCTCTCCTTGGAATTTTTCTCCAATGGCTTATCAGATGTGGAAGTGTGGAAAGGAGTATTATTCACGCGGGTGAATTAGCCGTGTGAACTAGGGCGCTCTTGAGTTCTGCAGTCAGCTGCAGCTTGAGTTGCATGTAGCAGCTTTTTTTTTTTTACATTGATTTGTCTAAAGTTTGCACTTGCCTCCCTTTTGGAGGGTTGGTTGGAAATGATGAGCATTACTGAAAGCATCGCTACAGGTCTGAAAAATAACAGTCACTCACTCACTCTTTTTAAGATGATTCAGTGGTTACAGAACAGAGGCAAGGAAAATGGTGCGATTCTCTAAGCAGAAATGAGAGGGAAACTGTCTCAGACGGAAATGCAGGCTGTGCACAGTGAGAAGGCTTTGCTTCTTTTGGAGCAAACCTGTTGTACATCCCGATCCACTTTAAGATAACCCTGGATGTGACATCCCACGTCCAAGTCTTGCTGCACCCTGTTGTATTTCTGACCTCATGGTATTATACATGATGATGACAAGTCCTTTCCACTGCTCTGGAAACTACCTCAAGGATCATATGAGCTTGAAAAGTGCATCAGGGAATTCAAAAGTGTCATTATCCATCTGCCAAAACAGGCACGCTCTGATTGTTGGTACAGATTTTCAGAAAACAAAGCCGAAATTTAAATTCCTAAATAATTAGCCTCATTTCCCCAAAGCCCTAGGGATCTGGGTTGTCGCTGGAAGTTGTTGGGTGTTCAGCGTTTCTGCAAGTCAGATCACTTTCAGTCATTCTTGGATTGAGTTTGGGAGCACTCTTTACCTGTTAAAGAGAAAAAGAAAAAAAAAATCCCCTTTGCCAGCTAGTTATTCTTTTACTGTCCTTCATGCAAATATAGTCTTGTTCCTTCACGACCCTGTGAGCCTGCGATTTCAGGCCGAATGAGATGGAAACTTGTTGGGAACCAATTACAAACATATGGTCCTTCTTGGATGTGAACGAGAAAAAATGCTTTGGGAAAAACAACTGAAACCAGTTAAGAGTACGTACAATTTTGATCAATGAATTCCGACCTGGCTGCGATTTATTAAAGGCTCATTTAATTCCATCAGTGCCTTGCCTGACACAGGACTGAGTGAAATGCGGTGAGTCAAATGTTTAGCGAGGAAAGCAGCATTGGAGATGAGCAACGTAGGTTTTACTGACATAAAAAAGGGGCATGGGGAAGGAGGGGGAGCTGACCCGTCCCAGACTGAGGGCTTACATACATCAGATATTGTGGCATTGGTGCAGCTGCAGAAATCTAGCCACCAGATTTGAGTGCTGCTTTGATCCGGTCTCTGAACCGTTTTTGGCTTGTTCTTGACTAATTGCAGTGCAACATGCTAATAAGAAGCCGATGCCTCCTGTAAAGCTCCCTCTGTAGAAACCATTTTAATTATGCAGTACAGATCACTGTCATTTTCCTGTCCTTTATATTTTCCCCCCAGGGGCGTTTGCATGACAGCAGGAGCTCTTTATCCTGTGTAATGGCGTGCTTTTCCCGCTGCAGTTCTCCACCCTGCATCTCTCTAAGAGGTTCCCAGGGTTTCTCATCCATCTCGGGAGCTTTTCTCTCTGGAGGCCCTGGGGCTTGCCTCTTATGGCCCCTTCCTGGCGTCCATCTGCCTGTGTGTCGGGAGAAGGAGACGGCAAGAGGTGTCGGTCTGCAGCATCCGTCTTGAAGGATGTTACGGCGGTCCATCAAACCTGTACACCGCACTCTTGGCCTTCTCAGTGTAGGGCAGAGGTGGGGACATGGATGCGCTATCTGAAGGCAGACCTCTTTTGAGGAATAATGCTGAGAGAGAAGCACCTGTCTGCAAGAATGGAACGCCCAGGTCTGGCGTGGAGGTTTCTTTGGCACTGGCAATTACGGAAAGGCCGGGTTGGGTCCTTTGCGCCACTTTGGTTTAAGCTGTGGGGAATAGGAGCGTATCAGCTAGTATTTCAGACCCCCCAGCCTCCAACCGAGGAGGGGAGCAATATGTGGTGCACGTGGCAGCGGGGAGAACACAACGCACTTTAAAACAACTACAGACTTTAAGTAGGTGTCAGCTGCATAGTAGGGTATGGTACACCCTTGTCCCTAAATACAGTGCTTATTTCCTGTAGGGTATTTTTTTTTCCAAGGCACAATACTAGAGTTTTGGGTGTCCGAGGCGAGTGTTTGTTCTTATTTTGTTCTCTTTTTTTGGTACCATGATTCCTGTTCTTTGTAGTGGAAGACCTGGAGACTACCTCTAGGGCATGCTAAGCTCAAAAACTCACAGCTGCCTGTTGTCTTGGGTTCAGAGGAGCAGAGCTCTCATCTTGGAGTGAACCTTTCCACCTCCTGGACTCGTGCAGGTATAGTAGGTAGCATGCTCCAGCAGGCAGCCTTTGATCCAAGCCGTGTTAGATCAGACTGGTGTGCTAGCATACCTTCCTCTAGAGCGCGGGAGCCACTGGTGCTTTTCAGATTACCATTAGCCATGACCCTACATCTGGGTTTTCAAAAGTAGCACGGCTTCTTTAACTCCCATGTTCCCATGAAGTCAAAACTATGTTCTCTGGAGCTCTTAAAAACTCACATTGAAGAGGTGATGGATCAGGTTTTTATGCCTGTGTCTGTCTATTGAGGAGAAAAGCCCCAGAAGATCCTTTGGACTGAAGGAAGTACTGTGTTATTTTTTGTTATATTGAAAGAATTGATTAACTTGCTTGATCCTAAGAAAATGTAGAGGCTTTTCCTCCTCCCCACTATGTTGTATGTGTTGTGTTATACTCTAAAAGCTTTTTTAAATGAGCGTATTTGCCTGCATATAATGTGCACCCTTTCTTCCTAAACCAGCTGGTGAAAATTGGGGTGTGCATTATATATAAAGAAATACGGATCCTCATAGGTCCAGAAACTTGACATTGGCACGGCAGCGGCTGCCACTCCTCCCTGGCCACCCAATTTCCAGCCCCATGGGGAGTCCCTGGCCAGATGACATGGCCCCATCCACAAGATCTGGAGCCACAGCCCCAGCCCCAGCATGGCAGATGGGGCCAGAGCTCCCTGTGCCCTACCCTGTGTGCTGAGCTGATGGCAAGCTCAGGACGGAGCTCAGCTCCTTGCTCCTCAATTATTTACCCAAAGTAAGATCTTTTTGCCTTCATGCTGCCTTTTCAAAAACAGGGTGTGTGTTATATTCATGGGCATTATCTGCAAAAAAAATACGGTATTTCTCCAAGACTAGACTTTACAAGAGGTGCCACTGGAGTTTACGTTAATTTTGAAACCCGTTTAGCAATTTCCTCTGGGGCAATGGAAGTTGAGATCTTGCAGAGGTCGACGAGGCTGTTCCCATTCTCGGTTTCATAACTGCTGCAGGCATCTTCTCCGCACAGTGAATGCGATCGCAGCTTGATGTATTTTTGCATGTGCCACATGAGAGAATGTGCCTCTGAAAAGGAATGGAGGTTTTGTTTTTGTTCTCATTAATACTCAACATAGCATCATAAGAAAAGGAGCATATTCCTTTCTTTGAGAACCTCCTTGTTTTCATAGTCTTTTATACATACCCTCTGTCTTCCCCCATGCACATTTTCCTCTTTCTTGTGGTGGAACACTGCAATCTGCGTTAATGATCTCTGTTTCGCTAAGTGATCGTAGGTTATATGCAGCTCCCAAGCAATACCTAACACTTTGCAACATTAAATTACCCGTACTAGGAGACCACCTTGTTAGAGTAAACAGGGATTTCTCCAAACTATTGTCATTTGCAGTACTGCTCTTTTCTAGAAGACTTTGTAGAACTCAGTACCCATGTATCGTATGTATTTCTAGTCCTGTATTTCTGGGTCTAGGCATTTCACCCAGAGGATTTCATTGCAATCCGAAGGGCTCTGAATAGATGCAAAGGTCTAGACCCTAACTGTAGAATTGGGGACCACTTTGTGCTTATGTTTTTGTTTCTTCCCCAAAAGTACCCTGTATTTTTTTTTTTTTTGGCATTGTAATTTGAATAATTTACATAAACTGTTTGTTTGGGGCTTCATCTCGACTCGCTGGCCCCAAAGGAGATTGTGAATAACATCATCCGTGTCAAGAAAATCGTGTCGGTTCAAGATGGGAATAGGTGAGAGCAGAGTCACTAAGTGCTGTGTTACCGAAGTTAGAGGGAACTTCCTGGGAGATTTCCTTAGACCGTTTCAGGTAAAATCCGTGTGTTGGGAATTTACACACGTGTGGTGAAGCTCGCTGCATGCAGCACATGGGGAGAAATTGGGCATTAGAAGAAACCATTTGACGCTTGAGCCAGTGTCCACTGAAGTCAGTAGGAATCATTACCTTGGGTTTTGGAACAGACAGCTAACGAGTAGTGTAACTTAGCATCGTCTGGGATGTAAAAAAAAGATGAGGCATTTGTGTGCGCACACATATAGGCCCCGAGTCAGGAATGATGCTTAAACTTGGGTTTGACTTTAAGCACATGCTTAAAACCCGCTCAAGTCACACGTGCAAGCCTCTCCCCAGCCTGGCACTATGTTGTGTCTATTTTATGCATACGTACCTTTAAGTGTCAAAATACAAATACTTTTGGTCATTTATTCTCCCATGTATTGCATGCTCTGCTGTGCCAGTGATGAAAGAATGTAAGGTTTCCGGGGGCTGCAGAGATTTAGCGCCAGCCAAAGGCATCCATTACCGCTGTTGCAAAGTCAGCTATGAAGACTCCCAGATTCGAATGGACAGTTCATTTATCCCAGAAGGAGACAGCCCACAAGGCAATTGTAATAACCCTACATGGCAGGAAAAGTTGCTGAGCTGTTTCCAAGTCAGTAACATTCAAGAAATTTAAGTATTGATCAAATGTGCAATAGTCTGTTTAACCTGCTGCGGGAATTTCATGAGCAGGTCCCTGTCTTTAAAGTATTTGAGACGAGCCTGCAATAAAAGTCCCCAAGTCAAATCTCCCAGGATTTTGAGCTTGTTCAGAATCCATTTGTGGGTCCAAAATGGCATGCTTGCAAATGGGACAGACCAGACTGCCTGCAGATTCGGGGTTCATTTCCACTTCACTGGTTTTGGCACATGTCTCTGGCTGCTTTCAATGGTATTTCACTTGTATAGACCTGATGGAGTGGGGTGGAAATTCGGACCACAGGGATATAAGGCCAAACCCTTATTTATAAACAACAGGAAAATCCAAAATCAAATCCGCACGTGATGCTTCCAAGCGGAGTCCCTTTGCAAGGACTCTTTCTACAGGACCTGCAGGTCTTTTCTTTGCCAGAGTCTTCCCCAGGCTGACTTTGTCAATGATGCTTATGCTTTACACCCAGGAAAAGGTTTCTAGTTTGTCCTCGTTTTCTAAGGATGCACTGCTGTGGCAGAGGCCAACTCTAATTTTAGCTTAGAATGAAAGTTATGTCGGTATTTTCCCCAGCTGAAAAACCATATCATCTTTGCCGCAGAAATCCCATCGTTTGGAGGAATATTTCCCTGCGGTACAACGGAAATACCATGTGGGCTTGGAAAGTAGGTCCTGTTGTAATGAAAACCATTTTCTCTGCATTTGTGTGATGTGCTCAAATCAATCATTTCCCATGGAAGAGCTGACAACCAGTTTTGCACAGTGCAGCTCATAATTACTAGCTATTGCGAAAATTAAAAAAAAAAAAATGTTTCAAAGGAAAAAAAGTTTTGTGTATTAAGGGTCTCTTTCCCACTGAGTTTCCATTGCTGGAGATAGAAAAGTTGAGTGTAGGATTCGTATTGCTGCTGGCAAGCCGGTAAGAGAACAGACTGTAGGATTGGGGTAACAATGATTTAAGGTCAGCGTGGAGGATGTCTGTCCAGATACCCCATGCTATACAGCTGCTATAGCAGGGGCGGGCAGTTATTTTGGGCAGAGGGCAGCTTACTGAGTTTCGGCAAGCCATCAAGGGCTGCATGACAGGCAGCCCAGGGCAAGATTAATATTAATTTTCTAAATTTTTTAGGGGCCCCACGGGCTGGATAAAATGGCCTGGCGGGCCGCATCCGGCCTCCGGGCCGCATTTTGCCTGCCCCTGTGCTATAGTATGCTGGCTCTAAGCAGAGGTGTAGTGTTATGGACAGTCTACACACCAACTTGAAGTGAAATTTTAAATAGTCACTGTACAGACGCACTTACTTCAGACTAAAAGTGGCTAATACTGATTCAGATTATTTTGATAACAAACTGCCTTTTTAGGAAACAAGTTTAGTTATTTAAATAGCTGCAAGCTTGTGTGCAGACTAGCTGTATGCTCATGAGGACTAAGTCCAAGATCCTCACCAGTATTTAGGAGCCTCACCCCTATTGATTAGGCCCAACGCGCTTGATTCGGTGTCCTGTGAAGTCAGCAGGAGCGCTCTTGTTGACTTGTTTGGTGTTTTGAATCCAGCCCTAAATTTACTCGGGACCTTAAAAAATGTACGACCTGAACTAAGTTTGACCCTAAAAGACTTGGCAAGCCTTTAAATATATATATTTGTACACTTTCAAAATGTCTGCAGTCTTGAGTTTGTTCTTCTCGGTATAAGTGGTCTCCCCTTGCTGGAAATTCTTCAGTAATTGTAGTGTGGGAAAATTCACCAGCGGCAAGCTGTTTTTCCCCTTGGCCCACGCCCCAGGATCAACTTCCAAACAATGGCTTTGATTGCAGCTCACTTGGATGAGAGTGACTGTTGCTTGTGTTCCCCTGAAAAATCCCAAATGCTGGAGGTTGGGAGCTGAATTCTCCCGGACCCTCGAGAACCTGCAAGGTTACGTTGGCCAGGGAGAACGAGCCGTCACGTCAGCCTTCGGACGGACGTTTATTGTAGCTCTGCTAGGAATTCAGGGCGAGCTTTTGGGCTGAAATGAAATCCCCAGCCTGGAGCTCAAGTGTTCCTAGTTAGTGATTTTATTGCTAAATAATTTGCAGAATGGGTTCTTGCCAGTTTTCAGAAGTGAAACATTTGAAGTATGCAAAAACATACTTTATGTCTTCCTGGAGCAGCTGCTCTGGTGGGGTGGAGAATAATCTAGCCTATTTTCCCCTCCCTCCCTCCTCTGTTCTCTGTGCACTTTGCACTAAAGCAGCGTGTGTTGTGCACAAACTGAAGCTAACACTTAAATAGTCACTGTACAGATGCTTAACAGTTAAAGATGCTTGTGAGATGCTGACAGCTGAGTCTCCGCTAGATCTTTGGCATACACTTTCTCTTGTTTGCCCTTTTGTATATAGTTGTGGGGGGGCAAATCTGCCCAGTGTTGCACACCTCTTTCTCTGTCCTTGGGGTCAAGAACTTAACAGCATTCAGAGGAGGGAGGGGTATTTACACGAATATTTCCAGTGCTAAGCCTTAATGTGGGGAAGGGGAAGGGAGCGTGCAACTTCGGAAGAGAGATAAAAACTGCCTGCTTGAAGCCAATCTGACTGTGAGGAGTTAGAAAGAGATCTGCACGGTGTGGGACATAGCGGGTGCATGAACTCCAGGCTAATTATACAGTACATCAGGAGGGTCCGTAAGTTATAATAAGCATCTTCCTAAATACATTGTGCCTTTCCCCATCCTTTATCACATGTAGGCTGAAGGTTCGCTTCAAATAGTAAGACTGCGCCACTGCAGACTATGCAAGCAGACAGCAGCCTGGTCCTTCACATGCCTGATTCAGGCGTTATGGCCCGTGGTCAGCTCCCTTTTGGTAGTTGTTCATTTGAGCCCGGCCTTGTCACCCGTTTGCAATGTTGCATGCTCTTAAATGCGCCATCCCCCTCCCAGGTCTGTCAGCTCCATCCTACAAGGTTTTGCTGACTTTTCTTTTTCCTGGGGCTGTACCACAAGGAGCTGTCCAGTGCAGTTACATCCTTGAAGTCAAGAGGGCTTCAGACATCAAAGTCAAAAGTGTTTTCTGTGCCCCCCTTCAGAGTGGAGGAGGCAGGGGTCAGCACTCCCCTCCTCCACAGCATGTAGTACCAGGGCCCCCAGTCTAATCTGGCCATTGCTCATGTGTGCAATGAGGAAAATGCACGTGCTTGCAACCTATGAGAGATGGCGTTATTTGAGATCCCACAGTGGGAAGGAACACGCAGCAAGTCTGCACGAGAGGGAGGATAAAGTGGGGCTCATTTGGTAACTTTCTGCCCCGGGAAGGAAAGACTAGAGCAGCTGCCTCACAGGCAGCAGAGAGAGCGCCCTGTGTTTAACGGCGCAGGATGCCACGAAGAGAACAACCTCTTTGTAACATGCTTTGCGACAAAAAACACTGGGCGGCTGTGTAACAATCATCCCCTTTCAGCCTTGCAGCTACCGTCCCTTAGATGTGTGCAGCACCAGAGAACAAGGGTGAGATTTTGCCCCCGAGCCCCCCCCACAGCAAGAGCCAAACCTGCGCATCAGGATCTTATTCCTTGGGACCTGTGCTGCCATCTGGACGTGGCCGAGGTTACCACGAAGCTTTAGAGGGCCGTGACCACAGGATCAAACTCTTAGTTCCACCACCCGAGCCGGCATGTTGAAACCAAGGGCTGCTGCACCAATCTGAGTTTTTTCCTAACTATATTTAGTGCTTTTATTTCTCATAAAGGGGAACATGGCACAACCCTAAAAGGACATTTTAATCAGGCATTAAGGTTGGTAAAACCACCTGTCTTGGAGGATCTGCTTTTGTAAACCCATTCTTCTGTATGGGAACAGCAGTCCCCAGCATGACATAAGAGTTGTCCATCTGTGCATTTTGTTTTCATAGATGGGTTTTTTCCCCCCTGCGATACGGGTTCCTGATAACAAACTACTGGATGCAATAGAGCAAAGGTATGTTTGAGCTCTTCAGCAATCTCTGCCATCCTCCGTTCCAGTTAAATTTTAAACTATGTGTTTGCATCAAGGTGGTGACGGTTCTTTCACAAGGCTGCAGACCGAGGGGAATATTCTGAAAAGGCTTGATTTGCCAACAGCTTGTTTTATAAATTTTAAAAAAAGAAACCAAAGCCAGGTTTTCTGTATCTCCTCTCTGTCCTTGCTGGATCTGGGGCCCTTCTGGGTAGTGAGGTGGTGGGAATGTGAGCGTGAAGATAGAGCGGAGTCACTGTAACTTTAAGATAAAAGGCTGATGGTTTGCAAATGGGCACCAGCTGCAAAATTGGAGTCCTGGTTTTGAATGTTGTATCCTCCCAGAATCTCGGGCAGGGAAGGGGAAATGTAATGGTCATATCATTTGACAATCAGGGAGCTTCCAGTTTCAGTGGGATGCTGTTGCATTAACAGTCAGACCCTGTATCTGACTCGGAGACCTTTGCATCCTGTCTCCATGTCTCTCCCTTGGGATACCCCCAGCATTCACAAGTTGGTACCCCGCCGCACAGACAGCCTTGACTCGTGCAGGTGCTTCTGGTACGGAGACTTTCTTCAGTCTCCCCAACGTGTGGACTATACTTGAATAAATTAGGGGGAGGTCAAGTGGATAATGGAAGATGCTTTCACTCCAGATGTGGACTGCGCCAGGACTAAAAAAATATTGGGTGTTCAACTTTACCCCCTTCTCCATTAATGCACCTTTGTGCTGCTGTGTAGTGGCTCAGGAGCTCTTTTGCGGGGCAGTTTCAGCTGCTGCATGGGCAAGTGTCAGGACTTCTTAGCCCAAACTACATTTCTAACCGCACAGCGCTATGAGTAACTCTCCAGGATCCTTGGGGTTAATTTCCAAGATGCTGGGCTGAGTCCTATGCATTCCTTCGTGGCCCTGGCGAAGGCGGACTGCGGGCCCCTCTCTTTGAATGAATTGCAGCAGATGTGTGCCAGCTCATCGTCACCACCACCCCGATGACAGGCTGTAGCGTGTAGTTCGCTCGCCTCCAACTGGGAAGCTTTTCTGCCCTCTGTCACCAGTTAGAGGAAGCAGCCTCCAAAAAGCAGCTGTTTGAGTGTCATCTCAAGCTCTAGAAATATGCTGTTGTGAAATTATTGGTGCCCCTGGTGACCTGACACTTCTGCTGGAAACAAAACAGGGAGATTTATTTTTTATGATCATTCAGCTGCATTTCCTAACAGACCCTCAATGAGGAGAGATGTGAGCATGTGAAAAGAAGAAGAAAAAAAGCCCTGAATAATTACAGGTATTGTGTATGTAAGCATCACTTACATCTTCTGTGAAGCAAATATCCTGCTATTTAAGCTTCCAGTGGGTGTGGAAGGGGAAAACTTGAGCTTGCAAATATGAATCTAATTTTAGAGCCAGAGTTCTTGAATTCCCAGGCTTTTTATTTGATATTCCTTTCGATCCATATCCACCCACAGCCATGATTTTTCTCCCCACAGTAAAACTGTGCAGAACTGTGTTTTTCAGTTCTCCCATCAAACCTTCTATACTAAGCCATGTTGCCTACACCATTTTTTAGAAAATAAAGCATCATTGAGGCTTGGGAACATGATTAACATGCAGTGCATGCAAGTATGCAAGTCTCTGCTGAAAAGTGCTTTGAGAGGAGAGGGATGAACAGAACAGCTTCAGCAGAAACTGTGGCTTTTTTGTTTTTCTCCCCCCCCCCATCCCCAAAGTATAAGTAAAGCCTAAAACAAAAGACTTCATCCAGTGCACAGTCTCTAATACCCACACAGCATATTTTCTTTGGCTAATATGTGCTAGTCAGGTACACAATATAGTAGTAAAGTATTTTTAATAGGTGGTTGGTGACTATTGAACGTGGACCATGCTCGTTTTAGATCACCAGTCTCAGGCATAGACTTTGAGGGGATGCTCCCGACCTGGCCCCTACCGCCCAAAGCACCGACCTTGGTTATTAGGCCTCTGCTGTTCCTCACTCAGATGCTGAATGCTGCATCACCTTGGGAAAGCCAGCTCTGCTTTCTGGGCCTCTTCCTCCCCTCCCCTCCCGTCTTGTCTATTTAAATCCTCTGGTCTTTGGAGTAGGGGTTTTCCGTGTGCATGTATCTGCACTCTCCCTTGTGCAATGGGGCCCTGCTCTCCATCGGTGCCCTTAAACTTCACTTTAATATAAGCAATCAGAGCCACACGCTGCACCTCCGGGATCCATTATCATCATTCAGCATTATCCTAAATGCGGATCACACCTCGCAGGCAAACCGCACATTTAAATAAATATGTATCTAAAGAAACACAACTGGAAGATCTCTTTAGAACAGAGAAGAAGCCAACGCAGGTAGTAAAATACCTTGAAATGAGCATTTACTCGGCAGTTTTAATTAAAATTGGTGTAGATATGTATATCTGTACAATTAGCACTCGAAGGGGGAAAAATCCCAGTGCGTCTCTGTGCTAAAATGGCCCAGTACATCAAGACTGGGATTGCTTATTCTCTTCTAGATTTACCAGCTCACTTCCCTCTGTAAGCAAGAAATCATGATTTCTTCTACTGCAGTCAAGTGTTGAAGTTTCCAATCTGCAGTTTGGGAAAGGACAACACACCTTGCATATCTCCTCAGGCATTGCCTGTAACAGCTTCCTTTTCTTCTGCTGTTCTCTCTCATAATTACTCTTACATCAATGCATTCCCATGGCTTCAAAAATCGCTTCAAAAAATGAGAAGCCAGTGACAGGGCCATCTGCCAGAATAAGTGCATTGCCCCTCGGTGTCTGATAGCGGAGGGCCCACAGTTCTTCGTATACCCCAAAGCTTTGCGTGACCAATGGGTATTTGGATGAAATGGGTGGCATCCTCCACAAAGAAAGCGAATATGAAGCACATCCTCATAGGGTTATACAGATGTCAAGAAGTGCTGGAGAGGGCTTATGGAAGGATGTCATTTATTTAAAATGTTGATACCAGATACCAAGGTCTAGGATGCTGGGCCCTCTTGAGTGACTTGGCTTCTATTACTGGTTCAGCCATTTATCTTAGCAAGACATTGTCCATCTCTGTACCTACATGTCCCTTTCCGTCTTTCCTCTGGCTTGTCATCAAGATGGTTCACTCTTCGAGATATTGGTCGTTGCACCCGGCGTAATGTGCCCTGCTCTCACGGAGGGTCACTCAGAAGTTGATTGCTGATGGAGAGTGACAGATGGTGTTTTCACCTGGCTCTGTAGATGGTAGGAGCATGCACATGCCCACGCCAGGGGAATGGTTTGTTAGTGGTTGTAGTCGATGCTTGTAACATCAAAGATCTTTTGGGGGCATGTTACTGCATTATATCTGGCCTCTGGGGCACTGTGATTGCTTCCTGCCTCTGTGCTGCGGTGATGCTATGTTACAACATCTGTGCTGCCTCCTCTTGTGATGTGGTTGTGCTGTATCTGTGATATTGCAATATAGTTTTGATGCTGCCCTTGTCCTGGAAAATGAGGACTGTGCATTCACTTACAGAGTGGACAGTAAACTGTTTTCAGAGCGTCCTGGCAGTGTCAGAGGAGTGTTTGGACGTGAATGTGCAGCTGGTTTCCAATCCTGGGAATAGGCTTTTGAGACAAGGGAAGGGGTAGGGAAAGCACTATGTTACGGGAGTGATTTTTGGTACCTGTGCATTGGGAAGTGGAAGCCATGCAGCACTACAGCTGGCAGCCAGGTGTGGTCTAGTCCCGGGGTGTCAAACTCGCCTCGAGACCTAGGCTGGATCCACACCACGAGGGTCCTTGCGGGCCAGATTCAGCCTGAGGTATGCAGAGGCAGCTCCAGCCCCGACCCAGAGCATGTGACAGTAGCCCTGGTGCTGGGCACATAGCACGGCTGTGGCTTCTGCCCTGTTAGTAGAGCTGGAGCCACTGCCCCATGCCCCACAGTGCCACAGCAGTCCCAGCTCCAGCACGGGCCATGCGATTGTGTCTTCATCATGGCATGGCAATGGGGCCGACAGCTGAAGAGGTAGGGCAGTAGCAATGGGCACAGCGCCTGGAGGATGACTGACGGGGGCTGTATCAGCCCTCACTTGAGCCCAAAGGCCCCAGACTCTGTGGCAGCCCCTTCCTCCCCCTGCTACACACCCCAGTTTCTGGCAGCCCTTGATCTGCAAGTGAAATGTAATGCTTTAAATGTCGGCAGGCAAAGTAGAAAATGCAAAGTTGTCTAACGACCAGAAAAAGGGTAAGAATCGCGCCTGAAACTTCAGGGGCCAGCACCCTTTTCTCAGCTGCACCAGCATAAATCTGAAATGGTTTCACCGATTCAGCTCCCAGCTGGAGTTTTTCTCTCTGAATTTGTTGCAGGTAGAAGCAATTTTTCTGTGCCCCTGGGAGGAGGGAACTTTTGCTTTGCAGCCAGGCCAGTCCGTGGAGCAGATCTGTGTTTATGCTTTTGTATTTTTGTAATTGGATTGTTCTAAGATTAAAAGATCTGGCTTCATTAACACTCACTACAGAGCAGGAGAAAGTTTCTTACTCCGATCTTGCCAATCTTCGTGCTGCTAGTTCCCAGCTGATCGGCCCCAATGGCCAGGTTTGGGTTGTTACGGACGCTGGAGGCTCAAGTCACAAGATGCCAAACCTGCTGTTAAAATATGCAGGCTCACAGATGGAGCCCGCATCTCGGAGGGGGTCTCGTGAATCGAGTGCTCGGTTGGGGCTGATGCCAGCAAGGGCAAAATAGCCTCTTTATCCACCAGAGTCGTCAGGTGATACGCGCTTTGATCGTGCCTAGGAAATACCGCGCTGCTCTCCTTCGGGCACCGGTTCAACTTCCAGGACGGCTGGGCTGGTGGGGTGAGGTGCTTGTTGCGTGCATGCCTCTTGGCTTGCTTTCATTGCGTGGGGAAAAAGCTTGCGGGCTTTCAGTTCAGATGTGCTGTTTCTTCTGAATTATGTTGCGTTTAACCCCTCCGTGTTTTTAACCAGCCAGGTTGGCTCTTGGGTTAAGTGGCAAATGCTCGTATGGACAAGCTGGGAATAAAAAAAATAAATAAAAAATTGCCAGGATAGGAGGCTGCCAAAAAAAGAGAAGGCACCAAGAAGTCCTTCTCTGTCACAAGCCCTAGGAGTTGAAAGCAGGCACTTCTCGCAGGTGATGTGTGTATTCAGTGCACCTACAGGATACCTTCCTCCTGTGCAGAGATCTTTGCTCAAAGTTTCTTCCTGCAGATCCCAGTGGCGCACACCTGCTTCCCTCACCCCCCACCCCAGATAAATGTTAGGTTCGGTAGTAGGGCAGCGAGCCTGACTCGAACACCCAAAATAAAAATGCACAATGGCTATATTGCAAAGTGATGGCATACCTCAGTAGGGGAAAGAGGGGCAGGACTTCCAGGTCCACTGGCTGACTCGGTCTGACTCCTCCAAACTGTATTGTGCCCCCCTGTTTCTCCTTCTCCACCTCCCTATTGCTTAATCTGGAGAAGAGTAAAGATAAATATTCCTGTCGCACGAGAGCACTGTGAGGTTTCGTTAGGGTGTGTAAGGGCAATAAGTGGTGTTGCTGCTGCTTTAAACAGAAGAAATATGTTGGATGTTTTGGTCTAAATAAATTGCTTGAAATATTTCTTGCCTGCTTTATTGCTCTATGTAACAAATGGGCATCTTACGGTTTGGAAATCAACCCCTCAAAACCGTTTAAGATGGCAACAGTCCTCTCACTCCAGCTGAGGAAACTTAATTGGGTCTCTGCTCCCAGCATGGCCACAAGTGGTATCTCAGGACCCCTGGGTGACTCTTGGGAGCCAAAGGAAGGGAAAAAAATGACCTCAAACATGGGTTCAGACATGGACAGACATGACCTTGTATTGCAGAGATTACAGTCGGGTCTGAAGGACACAGTTCAGTATTTTAATCTTGTCCAAATTTCAGCTTGGAAGGGCTTTGATGTTGCAATTATGACCCCAGGAGATCAAAAGGGAATCCACTAATCTGGGCTCGCAATCAGAACAGCCTGCGACTTCCCTTGTGTCCTGAGCAACTCCTACCTGTCTGCTGCCAGAGCCTGCGCAGAGGGATGCCAAGTAAGGAGGGACGGTCCTATGGAAAAGCAGGGTCGGTCTGCTCCGTAGCACGTCTTTTTTTTCCCCAGTTGTGCGATGATGAACTAAGCAATGATATAATATGCTCATTCATAACCGCACAGCTCTCATTGAGAGTATGGCAAGGTCCCCCTCCGAACGCTGCTGGCTAGATAGCCTGTCCAGTCCTCGTGCAGCGGGGCTTGGCAAGAACCATTTCTTCCCTTTTGCACCTTTCGTGCTGGGGCCAAGCACGACTTCTGTGCTTGAACTCATTGCAGCCATGATGATTGCAATGGCAATCAAACAAAACGGGGAGAAAGAGCGGTATGTGGTGGGCTGTTGTAGCCAGCAGGGTGCGTGGGACCACACACTGCATCGTCCTGAGCCGCGGCACAGCAGATATGCATCAGCTCCAGCAAGAGTCTGGAGTTAGTCCAGTCTTGCTCGAGCCACCCTCCCACAGGCATAGCCGTTTCCAGCTGGCCTCATTCTGCTCTTATCTTCCCATTTGTCTCTGGTTTCCATAGCAGTGTTAGGGTGGACCTAGCTACATGCACCCCCCTCTTCCTGATGCTACTTTTTTTTTTTCTTTTAATAAAAGTGGCCCGACTGTAGCAGAAAAGGCCAGTCAAAAAATAAAAGTCGGGCTGTCACCGAATGCCACCTAAATATAGAGGACTGTGGATTTTAACTTCGGGGGGCACTGTTCTTTGTTGAAAAATGTTATCGCTGGAGCCCGTGCTGGCAGGTTTTCATCCGCTGTTGAATACGCTCATTGATTTTTCTGTTTTGTGTTGTTGCTGTTGTTCAAGGGGTTACCCAGGGCCAAGCCAAACTTGAAAACGCTCCCTGTTGAAAGAGCGGCTTCTCGTTTTTTGGAGGCCTTACTCATTCATTGTTTTGAGTGATATTTATGAAAGTTTTCCAAAGGGCTTGGGGAGCGAGCAGGGGGAGGAAAGAGAAACGCAGGTATCTCGGTAATGGAAACCGAGGGCAAATTGAGCCTAAGGACAGCAGAGGTAATGTATTGCTGTGAGTACAGCGACTCTGAATATTTCATCTCTAACCAGCAGCGCATAATTCTCTCCCTGTATTACATACCCTTTAACAGAGCACTACAAACGTGCCCTGGCCTGGCTTCGTTCTGCTGCGATAATGGACTTACTTCGGTATCCGTACAGTATTGTCTTGAATCCCATTATTCAGCTGAGGAACAAATCTGTTCCAGTGTATCGCTTTAACCTTTGATGTATGAGGGCTTCCTCTTCCCCCCCCTCCCCACCGTCTCCCACATGCTTGCAATATTTATGACTTTTGATGTACTAGGACACCCTAGCAGCCGCGTATGGTACAGTTGCAGCTCGAAATGCATCGTTTTATTGCATTTTGTAGCAGTGGCTTCACATGGGTCTCTCTAAAGACGCACATTTTATAAATGAGCCACTGAGAGCACTTGATCTTTGTTGCTTTGACTTCTAGAGGCTTTTGGCTAACATTTAGTTGGGTTTTAGTTGGCTACCAGATGGCTGTTAGTGCAAGCCATTGTTTTTTCTAGTGCCAATCCTTTCCTCTGGGTTGTGACTAAACATGTCATTTTTTGGTGGAGCTGGGATTTCAGGGATTATTTCTGGATTTGCTCTGTGGCCATTTCTTGGCCAGACATCATGCTCTGTTTCCATACTCCGAGGGGTTTTGTTTCGAAGGGTTAGTCATGGTCAGTAATAAACACAAAAGTATTAGATACAGATGTGCAGGATAAGAGTTCAGCCTGACAAATGTATTTCTACCCAGTAGGGAAAGTTTGTGTTTTTCCTACCCCCACCGCCTCTAAGGTCTCTGAATAGTTCAGTTAAGATTCTTGGGCAGAATTTATGAACGCGCAGATGCATCTAAGCCGATCCATCTCAGCAAAACTGGTTTGCCTTGAATTGGCTAGAGTGACGCTCAGTGTGTTGTAGAGTGGGTTGCAAGTTGGAGGCAAGATCTACGAGGAATGGGCAACTACCATCACCTAGATGAAGTGAAATCATCCCTATCTATAACCAAAAAAATGTATTTAAGAGGTCTTACATTGATGGAATTTAAGTATAATGGCCGGATTTGTTTAAATGACTGGGCACCCAACTAGGGGCATTTTTAAAGATGCCTTAAATATTCATAGATGTTAGGGGCTGGAAGAGACCTCTCAAGATCATCAGGTCCTGCCTCCCTGCGCTTGGGCAGGAAAGACTGCTAGGGTCACCCAAAACCAGCCGTCTCTTGAAAAACTTGAGCACTGCTGCTCCAAAGACAAATTTTCTCTCCCTGATCATGGTTTATAGGGTCTTTAAACTCAAAGGAGAGAGGGATGCTTCTGGAGGAGAACTCTGCGCTCCTTTGTAAGCATCCCTCTGACACGCATGCCCAAAACCATGTCCAAACCCACACAACCCAATCTCGATTACACTGAGATTCATAGTAAGTTGGTGCTTTGGGGGAGGGGGAGGGATCAAAATGACTTCCTGGCTAAGGGGGTTCCTCTCGGCTTTGCCGGACAATAAATAGCATGTGTGCAAACCAGGAAAAGCGGTGTCGTCGCGAGGTATGTGATTGCAGTCCGGGCACAGGGGTTTGATGGTTGCACGGGCAGATCCGACGTGATGATGCCTGTTACCAAATGTGAATCTGCTGTCTGCCTGCTGGAGTGACTGAAAACTTGCCAGCGCCGAGGAGAGCAGGCAGTCACTTCCTCGCATTGTGTTCTCTCTTCCTCCAGTGCTGTTACGAGAAGAAGTGTCCCAGCTTCAAGAGGAGGTTCACCTGCTCCGCCAAATGAAGGAAATGCTGACAAAAGACCTGGAGGAGACGCATGGCAGCAAGTCGACAGAGGTGCTCTCTGCCACCGAGCTCAAGGTCCAGCTGGCACAGAAGGAGCAAGAGCTAGCGCGAGCCAAAGAAGCCCTGCAGGGTAAGAGCGAAACCCTCCCTTTGTTTCTGTACCCGGGTCTCTCGTGTCCCGCTTGTTGTGGGTGGCTCTGTCGCATGTCTTTGCTGTCGTCTCTTTTCCTTCCCCTTTTTCTGCCTCGTCGTCCCCTTCTCTTTCTCTGCCGCCTCCTTCCCTCTCATCCTCTCTCTTTCCCCACCGAGAACATCCTGAGGTTCATCCCAAGATGTTGGCTAACAAGGAAGGAGAAACTGAGCCTTTCCTTCTGACAGCAGGGTTTACAGTCGCTCTGGAGCCTCCTGCTTTTATCCAAGGGGAGTTGGAAGAAGCCGAGCTGCTTCTGAAGAGCCTTTTACACTGAGCTGATGGGGAGGTTGTTTGCAAGGAACCAGCTCGAACAATTTGGCTCTGAGCAAGAGTCCGTGTCTTGTCTCTAATGTAATCCCAGTGGCTGAATTCCCTGTCGTCAAGGGCATATTCACTTAGCTTTCTGCCCCCCTCTGAAGGGTGTTTTCCACTGGACTGGGCAGTATCCCAGTGTTGTCCATCTGTGCATGATGCCTTCTGAACCCATTTGCTCCTGTCTGACATTAGACAGGGCATGTAAGGGTGAACATCACTCATGGCAAGGCATTGGCACATAAGTGTTTGATTTAGGCTGGCCTGGATCCCAAGGTTTGCTTTTTCTTTTGATGTAATCAAACTGTTCCTCTTCCTCGTTTCCTAATTGCCCCCGCCCCGGAGGTTTGCTTCGCTCTCCTTTGGAAATGGAAAGCGGTGTGCATGTGTGTGTAAGGAGGGTGACCCCTCCTAGCAGAATGACCGACAGGCTGCTCTCCAGCAGGACAAAGCCATGCTTTTCACCACTATAGGTGTCATTAAAAAAAAGACACATGTCTGTCACTATTATTGCACTCTGCATCAGTTATGAGAGACAATTTGCCACCAGTGTCAGCATTACCAGGAGTGGCCAGAACCGGCCTGTACATGGATATGATCCAGGGCATTATGTTGTGTTTCTCATGCTCTCTGTTTGTAGGGTTGCTATTAGCTCCTGTATGAACTCACACAAGATGGTAAGCACAGTGGGCACCTCTTCCCAACTGAAGGAAGTTGGTGTGGGGCGAGGAGGTGCAGGCTCTTCAACGCTTTTCATGGGTGTGGCAGCCTGCTTCTACTGACGCTGCCTTTATTCATCTCTTGCTTGTGTGCACGGCTATTGTGAGCGCGAGTGAGATGGGGCAGCCGCTCCCAATGACAACACAAATGAAATACCGCTTCTGCCCAGCCCATGGGGCAGCTCCAGCTGAGTCCTCTCCTGCTGCTTCCCTGCAATTCTGGGCCAGCTCAAAAACCTACATCCCTAGGCGCTGCATTTGGAGGTGCAGTCTCTTGAGCGTCACTAAACGTGCTGCTCTTTTATTTCTGAGCCAGCACAGCTTACAATCATCAGCAGCACCAGCTTATTTATATATTTTTCTATAAATCTCGGTCTCTGGCAAATTGATCCTCTCGCACATAGGGAAGTAAATACTAGATTCTGGAATTCCCATTTAAAAAAAAATCTGTCTCCTGACCAGGAAAGATGGTTGGCAGAAACATCCAAGCTTGTAGGGTTTGTAGAGTGTGGGCAGCTGCATGTCTGCAGTGGATTTGCTGCATAGTAATGCTGTTTCATCAGTAAAGCGTTGAACCAATTTTAAGGACTGTACAGTAAAATGAGAGAAAGATCCAAAAAAAAAAAAGGGGGGTGGTGGGAAGCCCATGGAGAACCAAGTATAGTAAATATAGGGCAATCCAGTGACTGAAGCAGGCAGGCCATGTGGTTAGCATGATGGAGGACAGGCCAGTCTCTTGCAATAGCGTTTGGACCAAAGAGAAGATGCGAGGGATCAAGCCAGGCAAGACCTAAGAGCTCATCGTGTGAACTGCTGGCAGTGGGAAACATATGAAAGAGAGATGAGGAGAGACCTCGAATTGTGCGAGCTTCCTAGGACCTCTGGGAGAGCCGCCCAACTTGCATCATTCTGCTGGATTGCTCAAGGTCCTGGGAGCTCTGTTGCTTGATGTTTAAAAGGAGGCTGGTGAAGGCATTTGTGCATGGCAAAAAAAGCATCAGATGAGTGTTGGCCTTGCTGGCCTGGTCTGAGCCACAGCAGCGCTCTCTGGCTTTTGCAATGCTTTACGGCGTGAGAATTGGCTCGGGAAAAATCCAGGTTGTTCCCATTACCTGAAGCTGGGACTGGAAAAGCATTCCCCGGCCAGACCACATTGAGCTTAATGAGGTGAGTGAATGAAAAGGACAAAGAAGCTGAAGGGCAGGGATTAAAAACTGAGGCAGCTATGTCACCATGGGGATTTCAGGGGTGATTGCTTAGCAGCTGTTCTGCATCGCAGCAGGGGGAGTGCGGGACCTCTCCTTGCATGCCGGAGGTGCCGAGAGGGAAGTGGCATAAAGCTAAATGATATTGCGGAAGGTACGCTAAGATGACGATGCTTTCCAACAGGCTACAAAGTTGAGGGACTAAATTGCAGGCAGGTGTAGGCTTAATGAAACCTGCATAAAGGAATTTATGGGCCTGTAATATGAAAAAGCTGCAGTATGTGTCTTTTTTTTAAGCATTTAAATAAAAAAAAAGATCAAGCAGCAGCTGTCACGTGCCACCTGCTTGCTGTGCCGCCTGAGGCCTTGTAGGATAAGAGCACTGGAAAATGTGCACCCTGGGTGGAAGAATCCTCAGCTTTCAAACTAAAAAAGGTGTCCCAGCAATGTCTAACAAAGCACCGTTACTTTCCCCTTCTGCACTTTTCTTTCACATAGCGTCTTTTGCCCAAGAATCTCACTTGCCACAAGCATTAAGGGTCACAACAACCTTCAGGAGGTTGGGCAAGGATTATTGTTTCCCTTTAGGGGGGAAAACCTGAGGCACAGGAAGGTGGTGGCTTCTCCAAGGTCCCTCTGAATCGGATCCTAGCAGAATTCGCCACTGTTGGCTCCCAGCCCTGGGCTCTTTCCTGGAGGCAATGCTCCCAAGAGAGCAGGGGCTTCATTACACTCTAAGTTAAAATGAGCAAAGTACTAGTGATTTTCCAGACTGGAAAATCTAGATCCTGCCACCAGATCTGCTTGAGACCTTGCAACAGTCTGCCCGTGTGCATCTGATTCCAGAATCCGGCTGGGATCAAACCTTGAGATCTGGAGTCTGCAGACATTTATCTTCACTGCAGCACTTACAGCGTTCTTCTGTATCCTGGGTTCTGAACCCGAGGGACGTATTAAAGTATATCAGGAATTTTGGGATGATTTTTTTTCCCCTCCAGAAAATACCTTCTTCGTTGTCATCGTCGTCGTCTTTTTTTTTTTAACTGAATATTTTTGTGGGAAAGTTTGTTTTTACAACGTGCATCAGGAAGGTTTCTGGGCCGGAGAGAGAGAGGCTAATTCTGTAGCCCAGTTGGCATGGAGTTATCAGCTACTTGTTCTGCTCAGTTTGGAGCCGGGATTGAATATGGGCATCCTACATCCCCATTAGCCCATATGGGTTGTAATATTAGTTTCTCTCAGTGGAGCCTTTCCACTTTGTAAAAACATTCATTGGACCGGAGAGAGCTCGACTGATTGACTCCCCAGCCTGGTAGTTGGGGCAGTGATCTGGGATGTGGAAGACCCAGGGCCTTGAACCCGGGCTTCCCACATCGCAGCTGTGCTGCCCGGTGGGTTAGGTGGGGAGGGTGTCTCATGTCTGTGGGTGGCTTTCCATCCCAAAGCAAAAAACCCACAAGCTTAGGAAGATCTCCATTTCATCCCAGTGCAGAACAAAAACCAATCTGAAACCTCTCAATGATTGCAGGAAGAGACATTGTGTTCTCTGGCAAGCCGTAGTCTGGTTCCAGAGGGTCATTATACCCCTTTTCTCTTCCTTTCTTTCTTTTTCCCACTTTAATCACTACATGGGAGGGAGAGTCCTATATTTCTTTGCTGCTATAACATGGGGTCAGGGCATGGAAGAAGCTGAGAACCGCTGTCCTTTTAACAGTGTGGTAACAATTACTTGCATGTGGTCAAAATCAGCATGTCAGTAGTAACCACTTTATCCACCATTCATTTTGCCTGGAACTCGAAACCCGCAGAAAACGATGATTCACATAAAGGCTAGTCACCAGATCAGGCATTTGCTCTGCCTCCAGATACCAGGGCTGAGCCTTGAAGCCGTGACACAAGCTACAGTTCACAGGTTTATGGGCTCTTGAAAGCATCCCCGTGAGCTGGAAACGGAGGGTGAAGGGATGGCAGCTTGTGTCCTCCTGCCTCGAGCATCCCTCGGATGGAATAGCTTACGTGTCCCAACTGGCAGGTGCCCGAGAAGGCAGCATAGTGCCAAGAACAGAAAACTACCTACGCCCTGCAATAGCTCCACAGCAGTCGCTGCCTGCCCGCAGACCAGCTCTGTCTGAACAGATGGAGTCAGTCCCTTGCATCGACAGCACATCCCGATCCTTGTTAGCACACGATGTCAAACAAATGCAGCGAGACAGGAAAAGAAACACGATGCCAAAACTCCTAGTGCACGCTCATTGGTGCGGTATTGTGATGTGGTGGGTGGGTAGTCACAGCACAAGAAAATGCTGCAGATATGCAAAAAGGTGTCGGCTATTAATAAACAGGAAAATAAATCAGGAAGTGCCATGTCTTATCCACAACCGGCAGACAGTCCTTGTTGTTCCAATCCACCCAAATTAGCAGGGAGGGAAGAAAGAAACCCTTTTCCCCCCTCCACAAATGCTGGCAAAGCAGCAGATCTAAATATAATCTCCAATCCCCCGTGCACCACATCCAGCTTTCACTCGTCAGTTTTAATTTAAAGATTCGAAAGAGACATTGTCAAAATTTCTTAGGCTCAGAAGTTGAGTGGCTTTAAATTTATTATGAGTTTGTGAGCAGACTGGACCCAGAGCTCAAAAAATACACATCTGAGATCCATCCTCTGTTGGCCACTCGAGGAATTTGCTAAAAGGGCCTTGTTCAGCTCCTGGTTTTGACAATGAGGGAATAGCCCAGATTCCAGGAGAAATGGCCACTGAATTTGGATGAGATCGATTTGGGAAGTTCAGATTGTAGGATGTTATTTTTCCAGATGTTTTCTATCTGTTATTCTACTTGAGGGGATTGGAAATGGTGAGCACTTTTGAACAGCAGGTACAAAGCACCGCATCCTGTTCTAAGTGGTACTTATGTGTAGGGACCTACTTAAATTGCGCTGAGATCAAACAATTTTTGTGGGTTGGTCACAGCATAGAAAGCAAATTGTTCAGTATTTCCCAGCCCCGTCCCTCAGCACTGATCGGCAGAGATGCCCCGGCGGGGTGAGGTGGTGGCCACTGGTTTGTCTGCTGCCCTGCCAGCCAGCACCTTCCTCTTCCTGGGGAGGCTGCCAGGCCCGGCTGCTGTGCAGCAAGGACCATTGGCTCCCACTGGGGAGCCAGCATTTTATTTTTATTAATTTCTTTAAAGTTGATCCTGTGCAATCTGCAAAATTACGAATTTAAGTAGACCCCCCACTTCTGTGTCTAAAGTGCAATCCTGTTCCTCCCTGTTCAAGCACTTGACCAAACATTCATGCAAAACATGGATGAGTCCTCCTCCTCCTCCTTACTGCCTGTTGTGCCTTAGCCTTTAGGCAAAAATGAAGGTACATTACCAAAGCAGACACGCTTAACAGTTTTTCAGGGACCCATGCAGGGTAGACTAAGATTGCACTTAGAAGTCTAACAGGTGGAATAGGATCTTGAGTTGACTAGCCCAAAAATGGAGGCTCCAAAAATCCATGGCAGCTTCTGGGGGAAAAAACAAGGTCTAAATATTGTTGTTTTACTCCACTACTTCGTTGCTACTGATAAACTACGAACAGTGGCAATAATGTAGATGCTTAATAGTCAAAAATCCCGACCAAGCACCTCCGCATTCAGGAACTGGCTTTAAAATGAGAATTTGGGCGTCTTGTACTTGGTCTTTGGTTTACAGCGCAGTAGGGTTCCCATTTTCAAGCCGTCTCTGCAGCCACATGGGGCAAAATCCTCCTTTCTTTTAATCGGATGTTTGCAAGAACTTCTGCCATAACACAACAACAGCAGCCCACCACAGACTAAGAGATTTGCGATGGTAGGGGATGGATGCTTTGTAAGAACCACAGGTTTTGGAAGACCTGTAAAGCCACTTTGCAGTTGCTGGTTAACAGGATATGACCATGTCTCCTCATCAGTGCATCTCTGTTTTCCATCCTATTACATTTGCTTTGAACTCCAGTGTGATTTTTCTAGTGCTGCATTGATGAGATGGTGCAGCGAGTTGCCTGGGCTAGAGAAAATGCGATGCAAATTGCAGCTGTTTGTTTTAAAGCCACATTAACGAGTATCAGCTCCATGGTGGCAATAATGGCTTGGAAATCAGTGACTGTCAAATGAGAGGGAGAAATGACAAAACAGGGAGGAGAAATCAGGACGGATCCTCAGCTGTTGTACATAAACAGAGTCCTATCAACTTCAGTGAAGCTTAGGAGGATATGGTCTGTAGTTCTGCTGCAGTTAAGATCATTATAATGAGTAAAAATAAATATTTTATAGTCTATTTTTAATTATTAGAGAGAGGGACAGATTGCTATCTTCAGCATTGCCCCATTTAATCAATGGGAGTTGGGGCAAGCTTTGAATGAGACACTAGACTGGGAAACCAGCTCCTCTGGGGGGTGGGGTTTCAAGACCATCATGGCTAGGAAGAGGCTTGAAGGAGTGGGACTGGAAAGTATTTCATGTAGGGAGACAGGAGAGGAGGATCCAGGGAATAAGATGAAGATGCGCCAGTGCGGAAAGAGGAGACGAGGGCAGTTGTGTTTCCGCGGTCAGTGGATGAAGATGGAAGGTTTTGGGCGATCTAATCCCCATTTGGCCTTGATCCGCTTTATCTTCATCTTGCTGCAAAGACAAGCTCAAAAGTCCTCTCCTGCACAGCTCATGGATGCAAGAGACCCGGAACATATATAGTTTCATAGTTTCTAGGGTCGGAAGGGACCTGAGCAGATCATCTAGTCCGACCCCCTGCCATGGCAGGAAAGAGTACTGGGGTCAAATGACCCCAGCAAGGTGTTCATCTAACCTCCTCTTAAAA
>NW_017729014.1:18321052-18324560 GCF_001723915.1 Gavialis gangeticus
CTTCTTAAAACCCCCCAGGGTAGGAGCCTGCACCACCTCCCTGGGAAGTTGGTTCCAGACCCTAGCCGCCCTGACTGTGAAGTAGCGCCTTCTGATGTCTAACCTAAACCTACCCTCTGCATATGGTGATATGGGTTTGACGGCAATCGCTTGTTCCATCCCAGTGCAGCTGAGAGGGTGCTCACCTAGCCAGAAAAAAAGGCTAACCTTGGAGGAGTGAGAGTAGCTCATCTGTGAAAGGTCCTTGTAGTTCTGCACATCTGTGCTGGAAACTCCAGGGGGTGGAAACCAGAAACGGCGCACAACGCCGAGACCGGCCAGGAAACGTGCTTCACGGCGGGCCTAATCGCCTGCGGGTTCAGGGTTCGTCTAAATGCCACGTGAACTTTTTTTGGCTCCACTCACTAACCTTCCCCTCCCTGTCCTTGCTCTGATCTGCCCTGAGAGCAGCTCTGAGGAATGCACCATCCTCTCTCGCCTGCTGCTTCCCCGGGTTATATTGCGCTTCCAGGAATTCCTCGCCGTTCATGCTCAGTGTTTGGCTTGGGAAGACAGCAGCTCTGACAGGGAGATTATGCTGTTTGCTTGTTGTATTATGCATTTTGCTGCCTTCTATCTGTACGTGCATGTGTAATTGTTTGTCACCCAGTGCGCGGACGTAGACATCTCTATAGAGCAAGTGCACATCTGTATATATGCGTAAATATGTGCCTAAAGTACATGGTGGGGTGGAGCGAAATAACCAATTTTACCAGCAGGAGTTTAGGAATGGCATATTTTTCAGATGAGGGAGGTACGCAGATCATTGAGACAAATGCCAATAATACATTTATATGTTGCCATTATATGTTTGGCAAATGCTGAGTAGGTAGAAGAAAAGTCTTTTTGGAATTGTTTTTAACAGTTAAGGCCGTGAGCCTTCAGTGAGCTCCTGCACGCTTGAATGGACTAACTGCAGAGGTGCAGGGCTCCAGGAAAACACTGCCAGACCGACTTAAAAGCCGTGAGATCTTAATAAACGTGGGATCTTATGGGGCTTAATAAATAGATCAATAAAGGGAGGGCTCATAGGGAAATTACGAGTTTGTTGCACTGGTTTTGCTCACCCAGATGAGACTGTAGGAACTGGGCCTTGGTTTTAGCACGGAAGAAAAAAGACCACATGACAGCAAGTCACCAACATGATGGTGCACAGCAGTAATAAATGACTAACGACGGGGGGGTGGGAAATGAAACAGTCTGTGAGACTGAGAGGTCTCTAAAGTTTTCCACTGAAAAAGCTTTTTTGCATGTGAAAAAAGTAGCAAATATAAATGAATATGTTGTAGAAAAAAGTTCAGATCAAATGCAGGCAAAATTTTCCTGGTAAAACTTCATTAGAAATAGATTGTCCAGCTGAGTTCATTTGTTCATGCTTTTTTTTTTTTTTTTTAAGCGCTGGAATTTTATCAATGTTTAAATCTTTGCATGGGGGTGTGTGTGAGTGTATGTCTAAATATTTTCATAGATTTCATAGACGTTGCGGCTGGAAGGGACCTCGGAAGATCATCTAGTCCAGCCCCCTGCCTCATGGACAGGAAGTCGGCAGAGAACATAGGATCCCAGCAAGACAAGCATCCAGATGTCTTTTGAAGGCGTTCGGAGTAGGTGCTTGATGTTTGGAGAGGTGCACTCCGCTTATGGCACCTGTTTGTCCTTGCAGTGCTTCACCTCCTTGCTTACCTAGGAAGACCTCTCTTAGCACGGTTGCAATGCAGGCTGCCCCACCGAAGGGATGTATGGGAGGTCGGAGAGGTGGGGCTGCAGTGCGTGTTGCTACAGCTGCTCTGGGTGACTGCAGACAGCAATCCCTCTCTGAAGCCCCCCTGGTTTTTAGTTATTTTATGGTCTGTTTTTAAAATGCAAGTAGAGACAGGGATTCTGCAGCAACCAAAGACAGTCTGCCCCAAGCAGACATGTTCAAGTAATAATCCACTGGAACCCAAGTCATGGTGACTTGAAAAGATGCTTTGGAGGTAATTTGATAGTTTAGAAGTAGTCCTATATCGGAAGTTTGCAGATACAAAAGGGCTGGGATTAAGTTACAAATGATCAAGTTCCTGTATTACCACTAGTTAGAAAAATGATGTCAAGCGGTAATCAGTCTTATGCTTGGTATATGAAACTAGACAGCCATGAGAGAATTATCTCCCAGAACATGATTTACTGCATTGTACAGCTGTAACACACTGGGCAAGTTGATTTGACAGATGGCAGGGTAAACGTGCCCCTTATAGACCAGGGGTCAACCCCCTGCAGCCCATGGCCCAGATCGGGCCCACAGAGCCATCTGAGCCAGCCTGCAGACCTGGAGCTTATGTTCCTTTCCCCTGTTTTCGGCCAAGAATATTGACTAAATTCCACCTGAATTCACAAATAATTTATGGTCCTTCCTGAAACTGATTGTTGCTGTAAACTGATTGTTCATCAAAAATCTTTCTGTCTATAGTGATAGCAGAGTATCGCTTGGCAGTGGGCAGTGGAAGGCAAGTTCAAGATGGATGATCACGGTAATAACCTGTGTTACAGTAACATCGGATCAGGAGCCCGTTGTGCTGGGTCCCGTACAGGCATAGAACAAAAAAATAGTTTGTTGCAAACGCTGACATGATATCTGATGAACCACGCGCCAATCTTAGGTAGTCCGTGATGAACGCTGCACAAATACTCCAGGCATTTAGCAGCAGGGGGCTGTAGCAGCAGTCGCTTTCCCACGCTGATGCTAGGAAAAATGATGGCAGCTGAGTCCTAGTGTTTTTCCATCCTCTGACTTGAACTGGGTCGGTCTGGCCTGCAGATGCATAGCTTAAGCTTTCATAAGTTGCAGCTTACTTCATCAGATGCTGCCTGAAACATTATCTGAAGCATTCCCCTTTGCTGGTATGGTCCTGGGCCTGCCGCAGAAGGGGTAAGTGGGTTATATGGGCTCAGGCAAGTAACGCACTAGTCCACTCCAGTGCAAAGGAAGACAGTTTGGCTCTGTGGAAAAGAGGATTTAATTTGTGGGTTGAGCAGTTCTAGAAGAGGAACCTAAAAAACTAGAAGGAAGGTTTGCCTTGAATTTTATCTCCTTGGTATTTCTAGTTTTAAAAAAAAAAGCTAGATTTGGGGAAGCAGGTGATGTTGCATTTTGCTTGCTTGTTAGACTGAGTTTGTAGAGCAGGCTGAGAGACATCCCCTCTCACAGGTGTTGTCTTCTGACCTTCCAGTTGGGGTGAAAGACCAGATACAAGGCTGACTGGATCATTAGAAACCGCCACAAATGGATGAGACCTAGTTTTAAAAATTCACAAAAAGTTGGTGCACCATGCTGAAAAGCTATGTGAGATCCCCCCCTCCTTCCCTCCCCTGCCATTTCCAATCAGCAATCCCCTATCTAGCACCAGAAATTCTTCTTATTAATCCCTTAATACAGGATCTTGGACTCAGCCAAAAGCAAAAATAAATGTGAGTTTTATAAGATATATGC
>NW_017729014.1:18329560-18336533 GCF_001723915.1 Gavialis gangeticus
CCACCCCAGGCAAATGCTGCATTAAGAGACACTTCATCAGCTGTATAGGACACCCTTCCTGGACAGTGAAGTAAACAGAGGAGTCCAGGTTATACTTTTTTTAACCAAAAAATCCTAAATTGTGTGCTGGCCTTTGCTGAAGGGTGTTAGCAGGGAACCCCCTGTTACTGCCCAGCTTCTAAAAGGTGGTTACAAGTATTTCTGTATCTAAAAATTAAATCTCTGTGGTCTTAGTGCTATTGAAACTTTGCAGGACTCCTTTAACTGCTGCAGTCTGATGTATAACAATAACATCTAGAGACCCCTTTCAAGAACTACGCCTTTTTTATGCTTAATTACGTATATAAGCCGGGCTCTCAAGAGCCTGCAGTCTAATCAGCAAAGAATGGAAGTGGTGGGAGGAGGGAATAGAAATGTAAGAGGAAAAGTGACTTGCTTAAGGTCGCAGAGAATGGTCAGTGGCAGAGCCACTTACAGATCCTGACTGCCAGCCAAGTGCCTTATTCACCTGGCCACTCTGTCTAGGAGATGTCAGTGCCAGAGCAAAAGAAGTCACCTGCATGCCCATAGCTGCTGTACCCATTTAATGCCAAGAGGCATTTGTAGTACCCGGAGAGATGCAGCTTCCAGTAATTAGTAGGGAAACCGTACAGCAGCCTTTCTGAATCAGAAGGTGCAGCGAAGCAGGGCAGGATAGATATTGGATAGCTGGGGCTTAAAGCTGAGAGAAGCTTTGAGAGCTGGAAGAGCTCGCTGGGAATGTTTGTTTTATTAGGCTCCAGTAATTTTAACAGCCTTGCTTTTGCATAACGTTGCCTCACTGATACAGGCTTGATGCCGGCCAAGTGGTTAGTGACAGATGTTAACTCTCATTTGGAGATAGAAAAATCGTGTACAGCAATCCGACTTCTCCTGATGAATATTTTAATATTAAAACTGCAAATCTCCCAAAATGCTGAGGCAGCTTACTCTCAGTTCCTTAACACCCCCACCCCCCCAATCTCTTAAAGAGGGTTGTTTGGTAATAGTTTGAATACAAAATACAGATTAAGTGTTCCTGTTTGTGTCCTCGAAATATACTTTGGCCCTTTTTGATGGTGTTTGCTGAAAGGTCAAGCATGTGAGGAGCTGCCCCTGGCACCTTTCCCTCCCTAACCAGCTCCTCCTGGAGGGGAAAAGAGCAGAAATCACCCTTCTTTTGTTTTTATGTTAATGAGCGGGACATACACTCCGCTTAGCAGAAAATAGGTGGATACAAACAGCACTGTGTGTTTGCATAAGGCACCTCGGGAGACTCCTTGAATCTCTAGGAAGTGTTGAACATAAACCAGTGTTTTGTTTGTCTTTCCTCCATCCCTCCTCCTCCAGTGCTAATTCCATTGCCAAATCCCTCTGCTCTTGATCTTTTGCTGCCCAAATGGCACTGAGCGGCCTGCTCCTCCTTCCGTCTGCATTCGCACCGGGATTTTGTGACCCGGCCTTCTTCCCTGAAGTGCACGCTCCAGATGATCATTTTGGGACCCAAGTTCTGGGGAAAACCTTTTTGCAAGTCCGGTTTTTCACCTAATGATTAAGCATCTAAAAGAGGAGATGTAGACAGATGCAGAGAGTTTGGTTATTGATAGATTCTATTATGGGAATTTGCTGGAGCCAGGTGTTTCGCCAAACTGTAGGAGCTGGAGATACGGAGTAGGCTTGCAAGATGGATGGGCTCTGTTAGAGTAGAGAACGTTTTTCCTAGAGAAATGAAGCTCTGTTTCCTGCAAGGTTTAGAAACTACTAGCAGGCAGGTTCGTTGCTCAGGGGGTGAGAATGGAAGAGGGAATAAAAAAGGAATGAAATAAAGCCCCGCTTCAGCAGAGCACTCAAGCACGTTTCAGCCCGTCCTTGTTCAGCAAAGCACTCGCGTCAGCAGGACAGAACATGTGCTGTTTTTTGTGTGTTTTTCTGCATTCAGACTCTCCATCTCTGAAATGCGTGGATCTCTCTTATTTTGCGTTTAGCTTGGGCTCTAATGATTTGATTATCTTTCCTTCCGTCTCTCGTGTGGAAGGATGCTCAGTGCCATTGGAGTACCAGGGTAGCTGCATGAACATGCATTTAACTGGGGAAATGCATACGCAGGCTGCTTACCCTGCTGGGTAGAAAGGAAGACGCCTAGAGAAACTGGCTTTCTTACCTGTCTGTCAGATGCACCAGGTTCTCTGTACAAAAATCCAGTCCATTTTTTAAAGACCTACCTTATTGATCCAGGCAACAAAAAGCTGACTTCCTTATGCAGGCACTGACCCTGGTTTTCATGGAGCACAAATTCTGTGCATATCACACCTTTAGTGTTTTCAACCAAAGCTGACTTCAGTTTGATTTTTGGTCCCCAAAACTCTTGTTTTGTGGTAAACGCACCTGTTAGTGAGTGAATTGTTACCTGCCAGCATTCGCACTAAAGATCTTTTTAAAGGGAGTTGTATGGCCATTGCAAACTTGGGATAACGATGCAGCGTTTTTGGAGCTGCATCCCTGCAATCTCGGTGACCTCATGTTAGAAGTGTCACTGAATCGAGCTGGTGTTTACTATATTGATGAAGTCTACTACCTGTTGGTTTGGATTTTGCAGTGCGCACTCAGTGGCATGACACACTCATCATGCAGACTTCAGCTAGTCTGCCTCCGTGGGCAGCTCAGCTCTTCATCTGTACCTTTTGGCATGGTAAATCCATGGCAGAAGTGTGGGAAAAAAAAAAAAAAAAGAAGTCATCTTCATGGAAAGGTTACCAGGTGCGCTCGCTGCTTGATTGCAGCAGGTGAAGAGTAACCTTACCAAACTCGCTGTCCTGGAGTGATACATTGTCTCATGGTAGTCATGGTTTGGAGGGAGGCTGGTTCCTTCTTCTGTATTAACCAACCTTCCTATCAAAACTGCGTCCCCCAGGATCCAGCACAGTCTCGCAGAGCAGAGGAGGGCAGAATGAGGCAGAGTTTCTTCAAATGCAATTTTCCATGACCCCAGCAATGTCCATGACAGAGCTGTAGCCATCCAAAAATAGCACTGAGGTGCTACAGATTGCAATTTGCCCTCTATTTATCTGCGTGGGGAAATGCCATGATACGAAACGTGTTAGTGCTCAGGTTAGTTGAGGTTTGGCGCGTCCACTGGCCATGTTTAGCTCTAAAATCCAAAGTGCTACCATGTGCTGAAAAATATTTAGCGTGGCAGTATAACTACCACTGTGCATATAATGGATTTGGGGGGGGGGTTGTTGTCTGAAAAGAAAATGTGTTTAAAAAAAGAAGATCTTTTCTGTCTTTCACTTAAATACACTTTTTAATCAACAAAAATTGCAATCTGGAGCACCTCAGTGCTATCTTTGGACATCCCTCCAATGTCAATGGGGCTAGGCCGCATTGCTTAGTGTGGTAATAAGTATGGCTTTTCTGTCTTTTATGATCTTTTCTGTCTTTCACTTAAACACATTTTTTAATCAACAAAAATAAAAGGTTTAATTTGGGGAGCATTTAAACTTAAAAGTTTCTAAACAAAAAAACAGCATTTTGAAACAGAATGTCAAAATGACTGGCTGAATGTTGAAACTAAGTGGTTCAGTTTTCTTATGTTCCTTTCCCCTGTTTTCAATCAAAAATATTGACTAAATTCAGCCTGAATTCACAAATAATTTTGATCCCTCCTGGAAGTGATTTTTTTTCTGTAAACTGATTTGTCATCCAAAAGCTTTCTGTCCATAGTGATAGCAGAGTATCGTTTGCCAGCGGGCAGCGGAAGGCAAGTTCAAGATTGATGATCACAAGCAATAATCTGTATCACAGTAACATCTGGTCATGGATCAGGGGCCTGTTGTGCTGGGTACTGTATAGGCATGGAACAGAAAAATAGTTTGTCGCCGCAGATGCTGCCATTATATCTGACAAAGCACCCCAATCTTCAGTAGTCCGTGATGACCGCTGCACAAATGCTCCAGGATGGCGCCAGAACCGAAAGCTCGGCCTGTGCTTCTGAAGGTTACAGATTTTGGGAGAGCTGTAAAACACAGCCCCTGACCGCTGTAGTACGTGAAGGAGCAAGCCTGTTACTGGTGAAATTCCGGTTACAGCAAATACAATCCATCTAAATTTCCCTGCAGTTTCAATTAGATATGGCACTCTGATTTACTACCTGTCCTGAACCACTGCATCCTCTGAAACAACTGCTGCGCTTCGTCCCAAAGGTGCCTGCATTCCCAATTCCCAAACACACCACCTGTGAAATGCATTAGGACCTTTCATGGCAAAGGCTGCCACACAAATGCAAACTTTTCTATTGATTCATCACTGAAGATTAAACCTGGAGACGTGTGTGTGTGTGTGTGTGTGTGTGTGTGTGTGTGTGTGTATAGTACATATGTATTAATTACAGGATGACTCGTGTCTGTGTAATTCACGGTCAGGGCTGACCGATTTTATGGGTTGGTCATGGTGACAGCATCGAATTTCATGGCTGGGATGTAAGAACAGAGGAAATTAAGTGAATGTTAATGTGACAAGATGGTTTACACATGCCTTTTTTTGCAGCGTGTTGCTGAGGTATGAGCACTTGGCCCCATGACAAGATGCATTTCTCAGCATTAGAGAATTAAAGCATGATTCAATAACCATTGAAGACAATAGAAAGGCTCCCATGGACTCGTCTGAGCCTTAACACAGGCCCTTGGAGAATTGGCATTCCACAGAATTAAAGAGCACTTCTGAAACAAGGATGGAGATATAAAAGGAAGCACAATTTACTCTTTACAAGGGTCAAGACATAGTTCTGCTCTGGGAAGTGACTTGTAGAGCGCTATGCCTGTTTGTCTTTTATATCACAGTCGCTCAACTTCCATTACCAAATGAAGTGTGTTTGATGCCAGCTCAGCTGGAGATGGGAAAGGCAAGCTGGGTTCAGTTTGATGAGTGCATTAGCACTAGTGACAAAGACTGCCGCGGCCCCATTTGAACTGCGGGGACTACCAAAATAATAGCGATCCCAGCACTAGGTGTTGTGCATCAACATAATAAGAGAGAGCCCCTGTTCTGAAAAGGTTACAGGCCAAATGCACTAGCCGGAAAAAGGAAGGGTTATGATCCAGGCTTTTCAGATAAGAAATGAAGCACAGAGAGAATTGCTGAATTGCCTGAGGTCAAAGAGTCAGTGGCAGAGCCAGAGATTGAACCCAGATCTCTAGTGCCTGGAGGTCAAGGCTATCCCTCAACCGATATGTGTTGGAGAATCTCTGCCTCTCTCTCCGAAGTCTCACTACCTTTCCCTTCAGAAACCCCATCATGATCATTATCTTGTTGTGACGCTATTGTCTGGATTGTTATTCTCTGGCGTGTCGGTTCCTACATTATTAATTTAATATGGGCATAGCTAACAGTAATAAAGCAGTCTCTAGTCCCCCTTAGTTTAATATTAAACCAATGTAGTGGCTAGATGAAGGGTAAAGAACAGTGATTAAATATCCCTTGGCTATGACTGTGGGTCAGGTACAACTGTATTATCTATGGAAAAGGGGGAAAGTAGGGCTGTACATGGCAGGTATTTATGTGATGCTATGTGTTATACAGTATTTTATATCTCATCTCATCTCAGCCCCTCACTTGCATTACGTGCAAAATATGGGAGGTGATAGTGCCTCTCTACTTGGCACTGGTTAGGCCTCATCTGGATACTGTGTGCAGTTCTGGGCTCTACATTTTTAAAAGGATGTGCAGAATTTAGAGAGGGTCCAGAGGCAGGCATCAAAGCTGATAAAGGGCTTGGAGGACAAGTCATGTGAAGAGAGGCTGAAGGAGGTAGACAGGTTCAGCTTGTGGAAAAGGCACTTAAGAAGGGACGTGTTGGCAGTTTTCAAGTACTTGAAGGGCTGCCCTAAAGAAGAAGGAGAGCACCTTTTCTCTCTTGCTGCAGGGAGGAGGACCCGGACCAGTGGCTTGAAGTTTCAGCAAAGTAAGGTTAGATTGGATATCCGGAAAAACTGTGAGAATAGTGAAGCAGTGGAACAGACTGCTTAGGGAAGTTGTGGACTCTCCATCACGGGAGGTGTTCAAGAAGAGGTTAATCAGGCACTGGTCAGGGGTGACCTATGCATAGCTATGCCTGTTCTACTAAAAGCATTTCCCAGGCGCCTGGGCTTTGCTGGTTGCCTCCCTTCTGCTACATGTGTGAGCGTATTTTTAAGCCTTCCTGGGATGTATTGAGTGTTGGCTGCAGCCAAGGCTGGGGACTCTGACTGCAGTGTGCCAGTGTTTCTGCTGGGACCAGAGCCAAAAGTTCGCGGCTAAAGGGTCTTGTCCCTCCACTCAGTGTCAGACTGATCACCGTATCTGGGTCAGGAAAGAATTTTACCCCCTAGTCAGACTGGTACAGACTGTGGGGGTTGTAGTGGTGGGCATGGTCCTCTACCGGGGATCGCTTGAGCATATACTGATAACATTTCATAGAAGCAGGACGTGGGCTACCGTGGCTTCACCTGTGGCAGGGTCAGGTGTTAGGTCTGTGTTGTGTCAGGGTTGGTGGTCATCTTATGTAGATTATGGTTTGTATGGGGTGGTTTGGATAGGGATGATCCTGACTCGGGCAAAGGGTTGGACTAGATGACCTTTGGAGGTCTCTTCCAGCCCTACTTCTCTATGACACTATAGATCTAATTTTTCTCCTTCCAAAAATACACATACGTATATATATATATATTTCAACCTAACATATCATTCTCTCCTTCTAATCTAATTTTCCCATGGCAATAATATTTAGGCAGCATAAATTGCAGAGAAACTATTCTCTCTCTGTTCTTTTGTGGCTACTTTTTCATCTAATGTCATGCTGCTAAGATATACAAAATAATTATGTATCTCAGTAGTCCCAAACACTTCACAAAGTTAAATGGTACAATTACCCAGTTGATTTTCCTCTTCCTTCACTATTATCTGTAGTGGTTTTTTTTTT
>NW_017729014.1:18336557-18365595 GCF_001723915.1 Gavialis gangeticus
CTTGAAGTACTCAAGGAGTAAATCTGTTAGTTGTTTGAAATGATGTGAAAAGTCGATTGAGATGAGATTAAAGACCTATGTGCACACTAGGGAAAATGGGTATTTTTTTTATTGCATTAACTAACTTCTTTCAAAATCTTGAGTGTAGACAAGAACAGGTTGTAATTTTAATATGCATTCAATGGGGAGCCAGTCTTTTTAGCCAGTGTCCACAAATGAACCCTAACCCTTCCCCTCTCTGATCTGCTGCTCTGCTTTCTTTTTCTTCCCTGTGCTCCCTGCCAGCTCTGCTTTCTGCTCCTTGCCCCATCTGCCACTGGGCTGCCTGTCCCCACCCCAATTTGCCATCTGCCACAGGTTGGCCACTCTGCATTAACTGATTAAGGATAATCCTTGGTGGACTAACACATGTTAAAATGCTTTGCCTTGTCTACATGACCCATGTTCGCTTCATGTGGCATGTGGGCCTTTTCTAGTGCACCCCCCCCCCCCATAACAAGCCTGTTGATGACCACTTAAAACCTGTGCTGAAAAGGCTGGGTTGGTCCACATAGCTCCAAGATGATCAGCCTTTTTCTGCTCGGCATTGATTTATTGCTGCTGAGTGGCTTCCTCTGTTGCCTGAGCTGCAGAAAAGGTGAGCCTGGTTTATAAAAGAGATTCTCTTCTTTGGGCTGAAGCAGCAAGGTTAAGCCATGCAGTACCACTTGTTACACAAAGAGCTCATGTCACGTATTGTATGCCATCTAATAGGCAAGCAAACAGGGAAACTGGAGGACAAGGTTACCGTGTATGGGCAAGGTGGCCCTGAAGGCCAAGTAGGGCCAGTGGTCAGAGTCGAGAATTACGGCACTAAGATCTTGCAGGTGTTTCATTAAGGCTTGTATGTTCTTTGATGGCTCCATTACATTTGTGATGGAAAATAGTAGTTGATTGTGCAGTCAATGTTAACAAATGTGCTATTTTTTAACTCAGTTCATTGGTTCTCTCCTTGGAACAGCAGAGCAAGGTTATTTTTTTTGGAAAGAAGGGAATGAGAAGAAGTTGGGGACAGTGGGGGAGAAGTTGCGTGGATGGAGAGCAACATTATAGAAAGCAAACTGGAAGCAGGAGAAGGGCATGAATGGGGGATAGGGGATGGTGATGTTGGCTGAGCGGAGAGGCTGTATCACAGCTGACACATCAGAGAAAGGGAGTTGGGTTCCTTGGAAAATAAGGACAAAACATGTGGTCTTGAAATGCATGCGTTGTGCTTCCTGTTAACTGCAAAGACACGATAAAAGGAGGTTGAGTTTCCAATTGGATAGGTCCAATAGATGCCAGTGCACTGTCCCGCTCTGGCACATGCTTGGCCAGGTCATGCATTAGGACTGGAAGCTACCTGCCATTCTTTGCAAGCTGCTGCTCTTAATGAGAAGCCAAACAACAGCTTTGCCAGCCAGGCTCTGAAGCCTGTCCTGATGTGTGCAATGGTCATGAGACTAAGCCACCACAGGCACCGTGACTTTGTACAGCATGGCTTCTCTGTCCAGCTGACAAACTGCATCAGGTATTTTGTGATGGAAACGCATATCTTCCAGGAACTAAGTTGAGACGCCTCATTTTCACCAGTGGTCAGAGTTAAATTGCAGGCTCCTATCTAGAGCAGTGAAGGGCTGGTGCATTCGCCCACTTCTCCTCTGTCTAATAGCTTGGATGTATTAATAAGGCGGTTGCATGACCACGGCCTCCCAATAAACTCTGGCAGATTTCGGGTGAGCAACAAGCAGTAAGCGGGGCAGCGGGAGAGCGTTCAGATCCGCTGGCTTTTCCTCTGGTTTCATAAGTAGGTTGCACTGAAAAAAACCAGCATCATATGATCAATTAGCATGTTTCAAAGTAGTGTTTTCCTCACACTTCCTACCAACATACTTCTGGACCAGAGATTCCCTTTATTGTGCTTTGTGGTCACGGAGGGGCAGTTTTCCTCTTTGCTGAGAGCAGCACAACAGTGGGCAGGTGAAACGAGGAGTCGGAAGAACTTCCCTTAGGATACTTCTGCAAGGGATGGTGCACACTCACAAGTGGGAAAGGACTGCGGTTGTGTTTGGAAAGAGAGATGCTGCTCCGAAAGAGAGATGCTCCTCAGTGTGCTCCACACCTCACCTTCAGCAACAGCTGTAGGCCACCTTGGGATATGACCCACTGTTTCCATTGCATGTTTGTGCAGTATTTACCACAATGGGGCAATCCCCGGTTGCATCCCAAGTAGATAATAATCATGCCAGCGGAGTCTGCTGCTCCACCCAGTAGTGCCAGCAATAGGGCTACTGCCTCTTGGCCTGCACGTGGAGATGATACAGGCATTGCTGCCTCTGAAGTGCTACTTCCGGAGCGCTCCTGTAAAGTTGCACCGGCAGAACGGATGGTGATGCAGTAACCGGGCTAGGATCGGTGCAGGGGGACCTGCATTGTGTGGGAAGCCAATGCTCTCACCTTCTGTTCAGCCTGTCATCTCCTTCCCCCAATGGCAGTCTCAGCAAGTGCTCCAGGACCATTCATTTTGCCTTTTCAGCAGGGAAAGGAAGCCAGGCCTCTATTCTCCAAAAGAGACTATTTTCCCCAGAAGGACCCAGTCTTTGAAATGGCAAGATCGTTTCCCATTGACTCCAGCGTGAGTTGGAGATGGACCCGGACAAGAAGCTCCCCAGCTGGAATCAAGGAAACACTAGAGAGAGCTGGGGAGTGGAAGATGCGGGGTTTGCCGGTAGCAAGAGTCAGGAAAGGTCCAGTTGCCCATCCAGTCCATCCCGCTGGCTGTCCCCGTGGCTCTGTCCCCAAAGACGGCGTCTGCCCGCGTTATGAAATGAAGCCTTATTGACTTCGAGTTTTCTCACCAAAGAAACGATTCTCCTGGCTGCTTTAAAAGAAAGGAGCAAAGCATGTCTGGCTTATTTATTCTTGGCTGGCTTTGCCATCGCATTGTAGATTTAAACGGGGTTGGTTTCCTCAGCTGAGCATGTTTGCTGAGATGTACTAAGCTGATGCAATGTCAATACCTTCCCTGTTTACCGTCTCGCAGGCTGTTAGCTCCCCGGGCCTGTCTCCTTTGTGTGCAGCTTTCCTGAGCCTGCTGCCAGGCTGAGATTGGCCTTCTGCACCCAGGACCTTTCATGCGGTAATGGGACACCAAGGGAGGCCACGGCTTCCTGAACAAACAAGTGGCGCATGAGATAGCAAGCGGGAGGAGAGTGTGCCGGCAGGAAGCTCCAGCAGCCGATCTTCCTTGATGATTCATATTTGTTGTTTTTCAATGAAACCCAGGGCTCGAAGCAGTCTGTAGCATGTGGATTTATTTTTAGAAGCAAAGGGGGAGCTTCGTGATAGGTAAACAGGTTGCTGCCAAAGCAAAGAAGTGGTGCAAATTTCTAAGTGCAACCCATATTTATCCTGGGGGTTGTTTTTTAATCCCTGCCCCTCACCCCGGGTGCCTGCCCTCTCCACTCCCATCTCCAGGGGCTTTATAGGTTTCTCGCACTGGCCTCTGGGCACCAAGGATATAGGTATTTTTCTACAGAAAAAGGCACTGTCCTGAGCTTCCTTCCTGTTTGCCAGTTGTTCTGAGCTAGGCCTGCGTCCCTGTGCAGGCTGCCAATTCAGGCAGGACTGCAAGGAGGAGAAATGCAGGGGCAGGCTTTTTAGCATGGGCAATGAATGAGAAGCCAAGTGACAGCCAAGCAGAGATGCCATGCGCAGGACCCAGAGCACCTCACCGCTGTGCATAGGGAACTGGAGTGCTCTGTGTTCCCACCTCCCTGCCCGATCGGTAGAGCCGGAGGAGGGAAGAACAGGTCCCGCTCCTTCCCTTTGGAGGAAAGGGATTTAATTCTGGTCCAGAGTCCTTGACCTAAATGTCCTTCGCTAGGTGCTCTGACCTGCCTTTGCGGATAATTGCTGGGGCTGAGGTACGTCCAAAACATTATGGCTTCGTCTGACTTAGGTTTAGAGCCTGAGAGTGCATTTTTGGGCAAGGCGTCAGATTTCTAGCCGGCGCAGTTCACCGTGGTGCCATTGCTGTGGCAGGCTGATTTAAGGCTGGTACGTGCCTGCAGACTCATTCCCACGCAGTATCGTCATAACGTGGCGTCACGAGGGGGACAGCCCTCAAGGTTCATGCCAGGTTTTTATTGCAGGGTGTTGCAGCGGTTTGCGTCCGTCTTTTTTTCCACCCCATCTCTCTGCCGGTTTCCTTTGTTTTATGACTAGTGCTTTGGAAAGGCATAGAGTGAACATATCTCAGTATTGGTTTCTGTGCAGTGCCTTTTAACAGGTTATCTGGTGGTGTCTAACCCTGAGATCCTTGCCAAGTTTTTATGGCTGTTGAATGGTTTCTTTCTCTCAGTTTTGTGAACGCTTCTTTTATTAGCAGCACTGTGCAAGGTGCCGGGGGTGGGGCACACCTGAATGTCAAAGCCTTTTGTTTCTCCGCTGAACAAGTCCCAAATCAGTCCTTTATAGTAGAAACCCCCTTGAACTGCCCCTCACCTCTGACCTCGAAGGGAGGACTTCTCAGGACAGGGAGGGAATTTGGAGTCGGGGGCCCCCTGCTTCTGGCAGCGAGCATGCCAGGCATCGAGGTGCTACCTGTTGTATGGCCATCAGACTCTGACCGGAGATGCTGGAAGCCAGTGGTGCTCCATAGGCCAGCCAGCCGGCGGTTGATGCTCCAGCAGTGCCCTGCTGTCGGGGTTTTCTGCAAGCTGAGCCTATCCCTTCCCCGGCGCTCCTGAGATCCTGCAAACCAGTGATCTGCACAAAACCCAGTGCACAGCTCTCCCAGTGTTGTGGCTGCACCCCCCTCGGCCAGGTGTTATGTGGTTCAGCTCTCAACAAAGTTGATCGTTATGGAAGCTGCTTACTTGCTCAGAAGATGGGTGGATCCTGGTGCTTTTCAGTATGGCATGGAAATGATTTATTGAATGAGTTAGGATTCATTGAAATGATTTACAGTGCCAGCTCCTGCTCTTCGTTGGTGAAAAGGCAAAACACGTCATCTGATTAACCGTACAAAAGCAGCCCTTTAAGGCCGTGCTGATCTGCATTTGCTCATTTTTCCTCTAAACTTTGTTCCATGAAGCTAAGGCTCTAAACAGTTAAGTGGCAGATGGCTTCCCCCAAAAATTTCTGCATGCTCTGGTGATAGGAGACATAAATTCACTGCTGTAATTGTTCATCTTTGCATAACTCCTCTTTTTTTGTGTGTGCGCTCTTTCAATTAATTTCCTATTAATCGGGTTTGGAATGAAGTTCCCTAATGACTGATAAATCTTTTAAGCTTAGGAGCTAATCACTTTCTGAGGGGGGGAAGGAGTGATTAAAAAAAAAAAGGGGGATTAATTTGTGACTCTCACTCTACAATGGGCACTAGAACAAATGGGCAATTGTCTTTGGACTTTCTTATTATTGATTAGGCCAGCGCAGTTTGTTCAGCTTCGCGCACACAGAGATTTGTTTTAGGGGAAACCAACTGTAACACTTCAGCCTATAAAATGTATTCATTAATTTGTGAAGAACAAAAATCTGTGCCAGTACAATTAGCCGGGATTCAAGTTGGTTTTCTGTCCTGAGGCTGGATCCTCGGCTGAAGTAAATTGGTGCTGAAGTCAGCAAGAGCTGTCTTGATGCGCAGCAGATGGGGGGCTCGCCCAGCACTCCCGCTCTGCTCTGCTAGTCATTCAGATTGTACCGGTTTAACGGAAAGCAGGATTTGGCCCAGCTTTAAAGGGGACGATGTTTATAGGGTCAAACAGCCGGAGGGCTGGCTTGCTGTGCAAAGCTGAACACAGCGATGCTCATGTGGTTTCCATATGGAGCAGAGACTCTTCAGGATGCATGGGAGATGTTGGCAGAATAACATGAGTAGTAAACTGCAGATAGGGGGAAACAACTATGTTGCTCACTGTATCAGACCCCTGGGCTTGGTACTTCATCAGCTCACATCGTTTGTCCATTCGGGAAAATCAGGGTAACTGTGAAGTACCTCTACTGTAGTTACTCCTGATTTCACCAGTGCCAGCATCCATGCCTCTTCTCCCAGGGATGCAATCAGATTTGTGGCCTCTACTGATGCTTCCCTCTCCTCCTGACACCTCTACTGACCCTCTGCATGACTTTGGTGAGTCTCTGACCTGCGGTTTCCCGTTTTCCTCATCTGGAAAGGGGGTGGTGCATCTCGCCTTGGGACCAGGGTTGGGGAATCCTCTGAAGGAAGCCTCTGCATCAAGTCCTAAGGTTAAAATCTTCGAAGATGCTCAAATGACTCTGTGCCTTATAAGTTTTAGGAATGTCTTAAAAATTGTACCCAAAGGGGTTTTTTTTTTTGTTTTTTAGTTTATATGGATACTGCATGCATTGGCCTTTACTGGAAATAGGGTGCCTGGACCGTTTGGACCACTGCCCCCAAATTGCATGAACCTAAAGAGGGTCCCTGACCTTTTAAAATAGTCCCTGAGCTCTGCCATTGCTTCCAAGTTTCTCCAGCAGCTGTTTGCACTCAGCTCTATCCCTGCTCAGTAATTCTCCCACTCAAGTGCTTTTCCTCCCCTGCTCCTTTTCAAAAGGGAATCTTTATTAGCTCATTTCCCAGTGAGATGACTTGCTGTGTCAGATGCCTGAAGCCTCCATAAAATGTGCAATTAAGGCCTCATTTGAGCTCAGTGGAAAATGCAAGAATAGCCCTGAAGTAAGAGAGAAAAGGGGGAAAAATAAAACCCCTCAGTGGGGGAAGGGTCAAGGAAGGGTAAAACATATTCTAGCTTTTGACTTGCCCCATCACTTCACCCTTGCTCTTGACTGTGGTGGTCAGCATGGCTGTCGGATGCCATCACAGATGGGAAAGGCTGCCAAAGTGTGGGAAGTCATCAGGGAGACTGGTTGGATGCCAGCTGGTAGAGTATAAGGCACACTCCTACATTGCCTCCAGACTGAAGTGCTCTCGGTTTGTGGGTTTAACAAAATCGCTGCTATTGCAATATGTACTTGCGTGCTAAAAGCCCAGTTTGCAACAAGGTGTTGTGCCTGGCCTTGCAAATGATTTTTGTCCCCTTCCTGGCAGTTGCTGGGCATGGAGGCCTTGCTGTGGTGCCAGCTGGAGTGGGGTGCTGAAGATACTCCTCAGAAGATGCTCCAGCCTCCCCCCTGCTCAATGTACTGGCCCAAAGGACTGTGCATGCAACATGCATGCCCACCCTGGCATGGCAGCACAAAATGGGGGAAAGTCCAGAGACAAGCCCATGGAGCCCCCATGATCCTGGCATAAATCTTCCGTGGTAGCAAAAAGGGTCTAATGCCAGGGGCACTGAGACAAAGGAGGCCTGGGTACTGTTCCCAGTTCTCTTCTTAACTGGGCCAGTCACTTCACCTGGCTCTGTGTCCATGTTTTCCTTCCTGCCCTGTTGCCCTATTGATATCATAATCTTCTGGGTGTTAGGACTGTCCCTTACTGCTTGTTTGTACAGCTCCCAGCACAGCAGTGCTAACAATACCGCCTCTTGTGACCAGTACATGGAGATAGGAAAAGACCCAAGCCTGATCATCTCCCCTGAAGAGCGCCTTGTATTTTGCTGGATGGAGAACTGAGCCCTAAGACACCAGCTAGGGACCATGGGCAGACATAAATACTGATGTGGGGAAGTTGCCTTCTGATACCTTCCTACCTCTGTCTGTGTTGCTTGCTCCCTGCTTGCTTGCCGTGGTCCTAACAGGTCTGCCATTGGGAGTCAGTGGGATAGGCTATGATCTGCTTTTATCTCAGGTGGAGCAGATCTTCTCTGAAGTGCCTGGGATTTTTCTGTAGGAAGGTGACCCAGGTCCCAGGCTGGTTGTGTCCTATCTGAGGTGCTACACTTTGGATTTTGACAGTAGAGAGCAGCGTGGGGGCTTGGGCAGGATCCGAGTTTGAAACCTTGCTCTGCCGTTTCTATCCGGTGTGCATGGCCTCTGTCAAGCATCCCTCATGAAATCCTCCAGCCTGCAGCGTGCAAGAGTCAGGCTGAATAATGTAACAGGCCCCTTCTTCCCTTAAATACCTGGTGCTGGAAATGAAGTCATCTGGATCAACTGACCAGAGAGCATTTATTGAAAGCAAGCACTCCGCCACTTGTTCAACATCCTCAGGGGTTATCATTTGCATGTTCCCACTCTAAAAAGTCCTTGCCTTATTGTGCAGAGGGAGTGTTTGTCTTGGCCGGGTGACTAGTCTGGCAGAAGTACTTGGAGGCCTTGCATTTATACACCATGTTTCAGTTAAGGCTCTTAAAGCACTTCACAAATATACCGGTTAAAAAAAAAATTACTAGGATTCCAGGCGCTCGTGTTGGGATGCCTTAAAGGAGCTTGATTCCTCCTCGCAAAATGTGTCGAGTACTCCCCTATCTGAAAGGCCAGGCCCCTTTTAAGTTGCTGTAGCTTGGGCATCCAGAATCACTACTCCCTTTTTGAAAATGTTAGTAGTCTCAGCCTCCTAAGCCCTGCTGTGACATAGGTGTTAGCCCCGTTTCCCAAGGAAGGAACTGAGATGTGCAGTGAACCTAAAGCAGAGCTGGGAGCTTTGACTCCTGTCATGCTTGGACTTCAAGACGGTACTGGCTTAAAAGCAACTCATGCTCACAGGAATCAGTGTAGTGTTTTCTGAGTATTAAACCTGCCAAGACATTTTATACAGTGTTCTTCTAGCAATACTTGTAAGAATTTTTCTTTTCTTTTTTTTTTTTGGCTCGAGATGAAGTGTTTTCCATAAATCTTTAAGGACCCTGAAGACTGCTGCTAATTAGAGCAGGTTGTTGCTATAGGGTACTAGCTATTTAATTAAATTCATTACGAGTCTTTTGTTGCCTTGAGCCTCAAAGAGTACTTAAACTTTTTATAAGTTATGTTTTATATGTTATAAACTTTTTATAAGTGCGTCTCATTATCCTTGAGAAAGTTTTTAAAAACGTTTTTCTTTGCCACAGACTGTTAACCACAAAAGGACGTGGAAATACAGCAAGTCTTTGGGGTAACCCCAGTTTGACTGAGGTGTTCGGTAATAATAGTCCTTAGCTGCTCCACGGCGTTCTCATCTAGAAAGCTTAATGTGCTCCACAGAGGAGGTTAGCAGCATTACCCCTGCATTACAAATGGAAAAACGGAGGTACTTCACTGCCGGACTTGCCTGTGAATAAAAATTTGCAGGAATGGGACTGTCCCATCTACATTTTAAGAGCTGGCCAATGATTTTGGCTGCCTCCATCTCATAAAAGCATAGATTTGGTAGACATTTGGGCTGGAAGGGAGATCATCGGGTCCAGCCCCCTGCCCAAGGGGCAGTAAATCAGCTAGGATCAAGGGATCCCAGCAAGATAAGCATCCAGATGTTTCTTGAAAATGTCCAAAGTAGGTGCTTGCGCCACCTCAGCGGGGGAGTCTGTTCCAGGCCTTGGAGGTTTGGACAGTAAAAAATTTTTTCCTTATGTCCAGTCTGAAATGGTCTTATAGGAGTTTGTGACTGTTGGACCGTGTCATCCCTTGGGGTGTTCTGGTGAACAGGCATTCATCTGATTTTAGGTGTGCATCCTAATTCACACAGGGCTTGAGTTTTAGAGGTGAGAAGTAGGGCTGTGCAAAGCTTCAGTCCCTGATTTGATTTGGCAGAGGTAAGTAGAAAAAACGTTTAAAGCTGTGCCTGTGTCCAAATCGCTGATTCTCTGAATCAGCATCGAATCTTCAGATTCAGATTTGGCTGAATTGAATCAGGGACAGTGATCCGAATCAACGCATCGAATCACTGTCCCTGATTCGGGCCGAATCCGAATCAAATAGGGCCCGCTTCGCACACCCCTAGTGAGAAGTACGTGCTACTATGTGGAACTCTAGTTGGAGAGAGGGGCGCCTACCTTTTAATGTGCAACAGGCTTGCTGAAACCAAACACACACATTTATTGAAAGAGAAGTCTTTGAGCTCTGTATTTTACTCCCCTAGATTGTGTGGATTCTCTCTAGATATCTATAGCGCCCCACGACAGGGAGGAAGTCCCTGCAGGTTTGGGAGGCTGTATTTTGGAATCTGCTTTTTCATCTGATTCATAACGGAGGAGAACGCAGGTGGCCGGGGCAATGCAGTCTCTCCGGTTACCAGCTGGCATAATCGAGGCATCTGCAAAGCCATGAATCACATGTTTACTGCGCAAATCATTAGTGTCGTGTTCACGCTTAGCTCTTGCTCCTGTTTGGTTTTGCTTTACCACGATGATAGGTGGGAACACAAAGAGTATGGCTGTTGGGTGACATGGAAAAGGACTCGCCTCCCAGTTACAAACACTTGGGATCTAATTTGATAAATAATCAGGGTTGAGTTTTTGACAGATGGTTTCGCAGGCTGGGTAAAGTGCTTTAGTTTAAGGTATGTAGGAAATGGTTTGAGACCATAGCTGCAGTCAGTCACTCATTTCCTTTAGCGCTCGCTAGCAGGATTGATTGCTCTTGTTCTCAGGCATGTATTTGCATAAGAAATTATTTAGAAGACATCTCTTAGTTTACAGCATTTATGCAAGGAAGCACAACATGGGAGAAGCCTGGTGAGCCCATTTATTTTTGCTCGCTAGAGAATTTAATTGAAGGGCAGAATATTCATTATTTGCCCCAAAGCTTCAACCACGTCTTTGCCTTGTTCCTTGGGCGTTAGCAGCCTGGCGTTGTGAGCGTCTCCTAGGTTGGAGTACTTTCTTCTGGTGTGATATAAATTAATGCAAGGTAGGTTATTCAGGTGGCAGTTAAAATGGTTGTGAATGCAGAATAGCAGCAGCTAGTTTCCAAGATGAGCTGAAATCACAGCCTCCACTATGAACAACCTTGAGTAGTGGGATATCGATCAGCAGGCTCCAGAGTGCACCCTCCCAACCACCCTCCTCTGGTTTTAGGGCCAAGGCAAGCCCAAAGGGGTGGTGGCCTGTTGTGTCACCAGGGATGCCTCTGAAACGTCATGAACCAGACTGTTAGGTCCTGGTGCTGCTCTCTGTGCACCTGTAGCCATGAGTCCATCTTGAACCCGAACCCAGTTCAGATCCAAACTTTACCTTTTTGGCCCATCTCCAGGTAGTATCACATCTGGGACCAAGCCAGGGGGCCTGCTCTCAGAGGAGTCCTGCTCACATCTGTGGAACTGCTGTCCCCATGCATGTACACGCTGGTATCCACTTATCCTTTGAAGAGCGCTTGGACCTCTTTTCCTTGGGATCCGAGGGAACTGAAAACCAGTTGGCGTTTTTAAAAATGATATATCTGGCAGACAGTTGAGTGGTGCATTTCAGCGGCTGAGCAAGGTCCGGTAGTGAAAAGAGGTCCTGGAAACTGTGCAGCACACGGTTGTTGGTGGCCTGTAAAAGCGGGCTCATGTAGGCAAAAGAACCCACGAGAGAAAGGCCATCAGGACTCGTAGTAGAGAAGATGTCTTTTATTAGAGCAACGAGATTTTTGCTTTACTTGTGTCTCATGTTCCTGCTTTTCTTCCCTGTCTCTTCCTTCTTTCCCTTCCTTCCAGGCTTCAAAGCACAGAGGCAGCACTTGTCTGCCTGAGAGCTTTGTCCTCCAGACTGGAGCACTGAGTCCAGCCACGAGAGCCAAGCCAACAGCTCAGATGCTGCTGATGCCAAGAAGGCAGGCGGTTCCTCAAGTGCTGTCACTGCCAGCGGAAATGCTGGACTGTGGTGGCTAGACACAGCAAGAAGGGCAGGAAGGGAATCTGAGACCGAGAAACCACGGGCAAATGCAGCAGGCCCAGCAAGCTAAATTTAACTCGGAGCCAGCCACAGACGTGGTGCAAGAGGCTGCTTTTGAGCCGTGAGGTTTGGGTTTCCTGGAGGACCCCGCGCGCAGGCCCGATCCAGTCTTTCCATCCAGCCCTGGGGCGGGGAGGAAGAGGTCAATTAAGGCACCAGCTCTCTGCAGCCTGTGGCAGTGCAAGCAGGGTCTGTCTGTTTAAAAATCCCAGGTTGACTTTTGAGGCCGGAGAACATTTGTGGCATTCCCTAGACTTCCCTGTGCCTGGCAACTCTAGCACATGGAGTTGTAGAGCAAATGCCAGCATGACTTTAGCTGACACAATTGAAAAACATGTAAGGGTGGACACTGGGGGCGTCCCCCCTTTTTTTGGGCTCTGTTCCTTCTTTCATTAGCACTTCTCCCCAGTAGCTGCCTCCAATCTCTAGGTTTTCTCTCTAGCCGATATGCTCAGCTCCAAAAAAGGGACAGCAGCACTCCTGCATTTGAAGCTGTGCAATTACATGATCATCTCCCGTTGGCCTCTTTGAAAGTCCAAACCTTAACCTGTTCTTTCTGTCTGATCCTACCACAGACTGTCCAGAAATATCAGCCAGGTCTAAGGAGGGTCCTTGTTGTCTTTGAGCAGGGAAAGTTTGCGTTTTGTCAACCACTACCTTATTTAAATGGTTGGGAGCCTGTTCCAGGGAAGTCCAAGCTGTGCATTTGCAATACGTTTCCATTCCATTTGCAAAGTTTTAAGAAACAGTTTATCAGGCAGGATCCTGATCTTCTGTAGAAATTTAACAGGATGCTGATATCCCAGCACACAACAGACTTTGTTGCCTTCGCTGTTGCGGAAGGAAGAGCTGTTCCTTCCGTACAGGTTTATCAGGCCTGGTCCATGGTCAAGATGAGACATGTTGCAGCACAAGTGCATAACAAGCACATTCCCATCAGGGGCCAAGACCAGCACAGCTTAGACATGTAGGAAGATCTCCAAATACAGTGTTCATTCTCCAGAGTTTATATTGTCACTGCTGAACACTGTAAAGGGTTGCGTGGGCCCTATGGTCTTTTACTACAAGCCCTTTTGGGTTAGCCTCTGGGATCTGGAAGTGGAAATGATATAAGAATGACTTTTTTTTTTTGTATATTAGTAGCTAGTTGGAAATATTGTTGGTAAAATAGTAATGGAAGACCATGTGTGGAGACCTCTGGAGACCTTTCACTTGATTCTGAAGACGAAGAGATTTGGAAATCTCTGATAAGTAGTTAGAGTCTGCAGGAACCCTTCGGGGTCTGCCCGTGGCTTTTCAGTAGGTATTTTGGACTGTTTGTTCTGCATCAGTAACCAGGCCTCAGCATGTGAACGAGTGCACGTGAACGGTAGAGGAGGAAAAGAAAACGATAATGATGCCGTCCCTGAGACCATCGTAGTGCGGGAGGGTGACGCAGAGCTCGGTCAGCTCTCCCTGTTCCCTGACTGCTACCTCTGATTTCTGCGGTCCGGAGGGAACAATCCCCCTCCCGCTGCACAGATCCAACCCCACAAACAATCAGTCGCTTTTACTGTAACTGGCTGACTTCACCCGCCAGCCACCAGCATCCCAGGCATGACCGCCTCTCAGCTGCTGGACCTGCAGCTCTGTAAGTGGGCACTCGGCATGAGCAAATACTTCGCCTGGGACCTCTAGGCAATTAAGAGTTGAAAGCTGTTTCCTAAAGCATTTGAAAGAGTGTTTGCTTTCTTAGAGGCTTTTCACGAAGCTTTGGACTGGACCTGTGGCCTCTGTTGTTAGGTATGGAAGAAGGTTGGTTTTGTGATTAAGGCCTTGAACTGGGGCTTAGCTGAATCTGTCCCTAGTGCAGTCACTGAGCCGCTGTGCCCCAGTTGCCCATCTCTACAAAAGAGAGGGCAGCCTTGCCCTAACTCATGGGTCCTGTGAGGATAAATGCCTGTGAAGTGCTCCTTGGCTACAGCAATGGTAACTACATGAGAACCTGCGTAGACTGGCAGATATCCACAGAGGTAAACTTATTTACATAGGAATTAATCTATAAGGATGCAGTTAGTTAAGCTATCAGATGCATTGCAGAAATTCATAGAAGCTTACGTGCACATAAGAGGTCTGTTCCTCAGAAAGGGAATAGCCTGTGTGATCAACTTCACTGGGAGCCTGATGGAGTAAAACGCTGAAGCACGTGCATTCCCTCTGAGTTTCATGTGCATTCAGATTAGATGCATGGATCGGGACCTAGCTGACCTGATTCGACCTTGCAGCGGTCCGTATGATAGAAGATTGTCTAACGGGTTGCTTAGCTTCTCTCCAATTTAAACCAAGTCACCTTCTTCCCATCAGTCAGGTTAAGATTTGGATCTTTCTTAGATATCAGGCTTATGGGTCCCAATGGGCTGTGCAAATGGGTGATGTTGCATTTGCCCCTCTCCTCTCAAGCGTTGGTTGCTCAGAGCGAAGTAACCGGCTATGTCAGATTGTTAAATTAATAATCATAGAATGCAGTTCTGCCAAAGCCGGGGGTGGGAATCGGCTTCTCCCGGGCCTAACACAAAAGGAACCAGCGTGGAGAAAAACGTTAAGTAAATAATGTACACAAAGCATTTGTTCCAAGGGAGCAAAATGATTGAGGCAAAACCCTCCGAGTCTAATCAAGAGTAGTTTGGGTAGTGCTTGACGTGAATGCGCTTACTGTACATAATGGGAGGACTCTGGGAATTCTAATGCTGGAGCTGATGACTTGGAAAGTCATTATTTACATATGAAGAGGATATTTAATAGCTGCCTGTGGGATTTTTTGGAGTATTTATTAGCGGGAAAAACTTCATAACCCCCGAGTGCCACAAGAATGAAAAGTATTCTCCATCAGCGGGGAAAAGCATATGGAAGCAATGATGATTGTGTTTTGTGCGCTTCCACCGTGTCATCAATAATATTGTGTTTTAGCTTGAATTAAATTAATTGCATACGGATGATTTAATGATCCGTTGGCATCATAAAGAACTTAGTTGGGCTGGATAACTTTTTTTTCCTTCTTATTTTTTTGGCTTTGTGGTAAATTTTATTTTCCTTTTTTGCGGGGCTGCATGATGTTTCTGAGAAACACTATTGCAGAGCCCAGCGCAGCACCAGCTTTTAAGCACGTGCTTAACTCTGAAGCATACAAATGATCTTGTCTCTCTACAGCAAAGAATTTAAGTACATGCTTAATTCCTAATATGTGCTCAACTGGCTTGGTGGATTGAGACATAATGGTGGCAGTACCAATATAAGAGCTATTTATTAAACACAGGTTTAACTTTAAGCATATTTGTAAGTCTCAATGGGACTGAGCAAGGGTGCACGAAGCAAAATAGCTGTTTAAAACTAGAGGATGCATTCACCCGCAAAATAACAGTTCTTGCATAGGTCAAATCTGACCCCTCAGACTACTTGAAAACATCTCTATTGAAGAGTGTAAATTGGGGTTTTAAAGCAACTTTAGAAGCTCTGAATAGTTACCAGTTTGCTTAGGAAAGGCAGCATCGACCAATTTTCCCAAAGATATTAATGATTGTACGTTCAAATCAGAGGAGCACATTCAGGCAAGCGATTAACTGAATTCTTATTTAAGCCTGCAGTTTGGATTGCTGAAGCATTAGAATGGAAAATCATAAACACAAGCACAGAGGTTTTAGTTGATCTGTATTGATTTTTGTTTCGGGTAACAAAAGCTAGCCATGTTGCACATAGCAGCAATAAATCAAAAGTAAATGCACTCAAGCATGCGTTCACTTCAGCTTCTATAGCAAATGGAGCAGCCCGCTTACCAAGCTAGCACCCAGGAGTAGCATCTAAAGCCAACAGGTGGTGGTGGGGAAATGTAATGCTATGTCAAAAGCTGTCAGCTTTTGTTGCACTGTAGGCTTGGCTCGTCTCTGGTGGCCAGCTCAGCCCTGGGGGTTCCCAGAGTGGGACGTGCCTGGTTGTGACCACCACTCTTCGAACGCTCAGCCCGGATTGACAGAATGAGCACCAAGCACAGCACCCCAGGTACTGTAATGCGATTCCCCACTAGCAACTGGACATATTTGCTCCCGCCGGACTGGTATTTTGGCAGGTCAGCTCTGCTCCAGAGCCGAGGCTGCAGCAGCCAATTCTGAAGGCAGCAATTAAGCAGTAAAAGCTGTGAACACAAGAGGGTCAAGTAGCCATTTCATGCTGGCCCCACCATCCAAAACCTCACCCTGTGTTAGCTTGGAGTGCAGGGATTGGGATGTGATCCATGCAGCAAACTCTCCCACAGAGAGCACCGCGGGCCTTCGGCATACGCTTCCCTGGGCCGTGCATCAGAGCTGCTCTTTCAGCAGGCAACAAAGAGAAAGAGCTAGACAGCAGCAAAAATCAAATCTAGGCACAGGTGAGAAAATAGGAGAGACGAGCCACAGTCCTAGTAAGGCCCTGCATGATAAAACAGTGCAGTAAGTCAGTGTATGGATGTTGGGGGGGAAGACAACTGCTTCCTACAGAGTACACTGATTTTGCCCATAGTAAAAGTAGAACGGACGCTTGATGCACAGCATTAAACTGGGTTAAGTCACTTCCTTCCACAGTATAGCTACTATTCAGCCAGTGAGAAGTAACTGTGCGCCAGCCTAAGTTGTGCCGCGTCCTCTAATTAGTTTAATCCGGGGGTAACTTTTTCTCAATGCAAACTTCCCATCCTCCCTCTCACCAGGGCCGGATTAACGCATAGGCAAACTAGACACATGCCTAGGGCCCAAAGTGAAGAAGGGGTCCGGTTGTGCTTATTATTGGGTGAAAAAAAAAGTCATATAAATACACGGTATTACGAGTTTGTCTGCCTAGGACCCACTAACAGGTTAATCCGGCCCTGCCTCTCACACTTTGCCGGCAGGCATTGTAATAATGCTTCCTGCAGGCCGCCAGCTTGGGAGAGCTGCTCACGTGTTCACCCCTTACAGGAGAGAGAAAATTTTACTACTGGGAAAACCTGATGTAAACTGTTCCACGGTCATGTCATGTGTCTCTCTGGGACACCAGCATTGTGGTCTTTGAAATGCAGCTCCCCACCTACGCCTCTGTCCTCCCCACCTCCCCCTCTGTCTGTGAGGCCTTGGCATAGGGAGGAGCTCCCAAGCAGACCATTCAGCTCAAACCTCTGACTTTTCTTACCACGTAGAAACCTGACGGGAAGATTTTTGAAAGCACCAAAGTGATTTAGAAGCACAAGTTCCCTTTACTTATGTTCGGACTTGTGCTAGGCAGACCCTATGAGTCTCTCCAAAATATTTTGTACTGAGAACGGAGAAACTACTTGTTCCTCTTTCAAATTTGAAATGCATAAACTTCCTCTTTCTCACTGTCCATCTCTCACATGCACGCCTGCTTCCCTCTTCAGCTTCTCCTCCACATAATGCTTTCCCAATCTGTCATGGAAAGGTCTCCTTTTTTTTTTTCCCTTATCATTATCATCATCTTCCTGAATCACCCATGCTTTACTTTGTGATTTTTTTTCCTGGTAAACAATTAGAAGTAAAAACCTCCTCCCTGATACATAAGTCCCTATATGAGTAAATCTCTTTCCTCCCGTTGCGTGTTGTAATCAGACCAGCATAGGATGTCTGAGATAATTGAAACATATTATATACAGCTAGTTGAAGGGGAAGGAGGGCTAGGTAAAGTCACTGTTATTTAGGAAGCTATTTTAACACATGAGAATGGTAGCTATTATGCCATATGTTTTATACCTTATCATTATGTTGTTCTTTATACCCTAAAGAAATGTTGAGTTTGCAGTAGAGCATCTGCTAATAAAAAATCCTAGTCAGGCTCATTTTTGGAGCTGCATAAGTTGAATAAGTATTTAGGTGAAAACCATTAGATTTAGTCATAATGACACACAGGTAGCAACTAAGCAATTTCGTCTTGCACTCCCCTGTTCCTTGCACACCAGCTTGGAAAAAGGTTGCCTGAACCTGAAGTATGTTGTGCTAAAATAAATCTTTCCATTTCAAAAGGGGTAATCACCAGGTTCATAGACACTAACAACCCGTGTTATTGGGAGAGGGGGTGCTATTCTGTAACGCTTCACATAGGTTGGGAGGGGAAAAGGGCTATTCCAAGTCTTAAAGCATTTGCTTTTATTGCCCACCTGATCCTAAATGTCAAAGTTTGCAGTTTCACATGAGGTGGAAACTACTTGACAATCGTAACAAATTAATACACAGGCATTCATTAGAGGAAAAGCATCTCTATGCTCTGATTTCCCAGCTAAGCAGAATATTTGCAAAAACTTAGTGCAACTCAACCTCTTGTTTCCCAAATAGCGTTTGTGCTGGGGTGGAGATTCCTGGTTGGAGCTGAGACTGGGATTTGGGGCTCTTGGGTTTGGTACTGACCCCCACCAGTGAAATTACACTTTGGCTCTGGGCAAGTCATTTATCTTCCACGTGCTTTGTTATGGAAAATGAAGGTGGTACGATGTTATCATCTGATTTGTAAATCAGTAACAAAACAGAAAGCCTTCTAGGGATTCTCGATGTGTGGGAACTTCGGACTAATTGCGATACCGCAGGTTCGCAACTGCTGGGCTGATCTTCTGTTCCTCTGGTCATGTTCTCAGATAGCATAAAATCCCCGTAACTTCACTGAATGGACATATGTGAGTTTATAGTAGCATGTGCTTGAAGTTATCACCTCTCTCAGATCAAGGCAAAGAGAGTTCCTGGCCAGTTTGGTTTTTATTCATACAACAGCAAGCACGATTGCTAAAATGGTAGCAGTATTGCTACAGTCACCGTTATTTTGAGGCCTTGAGATACAAAGCTGCCTGTTGTGTCTCAAGATAAAATCCAAATAATATAGCAGGTATTATTGCTGACTTAAGGTTTGTGCAGCTGCTCGCTCAGATCTATGGGGGAAATAGGTTGGGGAGACCTGGATGGAAACGGCAAAGCTGAGAGGGAAGTGGCAGTCATTTGTTTTGCGTCTCTGTTCCTCTTCTTGGGCAGAGAAGAGTTGAAGGAAGGGTAAAGAGAGGTTGGGGTTTCTTCTCCAAACCATCCTGTGAGATCTCTAGCTGTAGCTGGTGCTTACAGGAGGCAAGGCTGGCTGTGACTGCTCACTTGCGAGGTCAAGTTAGGGGACTAGTTTTGGCAGGCTAAAGGGGAGCCGGTGTGCGTAGCACAGCAAGTCGTAATGGTGTTTGCAGCTCTCCCTAAGGATACTGCAGTTGATGCTGAAGAGATGCAGACGCTGTGGGTTTGTGGGCAGTTCTCGGGATCATCCCTCAGTCCTCTCCGCTTTTGCTTGTAAATGCTCCGTAGTCCGATGGTTTAAAGCCCAACTGTGCTGCCTGGCAAGATGTTTGTGTGTTCATGCTAAACTGCATGGGTCAGCACAGGAAAGTCATCTCAGCTTCCCGGCTCACACATCTCTTGAGCAGCAGTGTACACATGGTACTTACACGCGAGTCAAGGGCTCTCCATGCTGTTTGCAGTATACTTACGGCTGCTGCTAGTGGAACTGTGTCAGGCCACGAGGCATGCAAGCTGCAGCAATTTGCATTTCCGAGGTCAAAGCAGAAGCATGCTGCTGCCACAGGTCTGCGCTGCCAACATTGCTTTCTCGCTGCTTTTGACAGTAGCGGCGTGCACCTGTCATCCCACAGGGACCCGCTGCCCCCACAGTTCCTCGCCAGGCGCTGGGTCGAGTATTGGCTCGGGGGAAGCGCAGCTCCTCAGAAACAAAGAGAAGCTTTGCTCGATGGTGAGGGCACTCCTCCCAGCGGGGATGGGCTGCAGAGACCTCCTCCTGGTTTCAGGAGCTTGTTCCAGACTTCCTCTGCAGATATGCAGGTATTGCTGATGCAGCTCACCTCCCAGCACCGTCGAGGGTCCATCCACTGTGCATGCATCCGGTTGAGAGTTACCAGAAGTCATTATTTGCTGCTGTGTTGAGAGTTTGGTGCCTCATCCCCTTCCCCAGTAGATGGGCGTGCATGCAGTCACCCCCCACACACTGGGTAACCAGTTCCTTTTATAGCCATCTCAGCAGGAAAAGCGTGGGCTAAAGCTTTAAAGACTGAGCCATCTCACTCCAAAAGGCAATTGGTCCAAGCTCATTCATGGGGCAAGAGAGGGGACAGCAACACCACCACCACCATGCCGGCTGCAGCAGTTCTGTACATCCATAGAGGTTATGGAAAATCTTCCTTTTCTTCTTTGCTTCCCCATCATTTTTCTCCTTCCTTTCTCTCCCAACAGCAGATTCCACAGCTGGCTGGGATGCGGCAATAGAAATAGAAAGCATTCATGTCCAAGGGGGTTTTGTTGGCTTTTTTTTTTTTTTTTAATCAACAGCCTCCAGCAATTTTGCTAGAACAATAACTTTGATATTAACTTTGAAAACATCACAGCAAAAAGGCTATTTCATGTCTGAAAGTACAACAAAATTAAAACTTGCGCCACAGCCTGTTGGTGGGGGGGGGGCAGATGTGAGCAAAAAAACCAGCAAATGCCACATGCCCTCAGGATACGATGAGAAGAGAGAGAATTTGATCGACGCTGCGGCACCGTGGGATTCGAACATGGCCTGTAATCTGTAGGATTTCTGCAGTCTGGGTGAACTGGGCCTTTCAGCCTGTGTGTTGTGCACAAAGGAAGTATGGAGACTTTGGTGAAACAAGGCTGTTTCTTGAAGGAGCCTTTCACCTAAGGCTTTGTGTTATAAAGGCATCCGACCAGTTTGCATTGCCACAGAACGGCAGCCACCTCTGGGCTAAAAACTCAGGATCTGGTTAGCTGCTCCAAAGAAAGCTGTGCAGTGACTCTTGGCTTTCGGTTGTCTTTTGGTCCAGACATAGGTTTGCCTCCACCTTGCGCAGATAAAATGTCTCACTTTTTTTTGTTACCCTAACACATCTGGAGAAGAACATCTGGCCAAAGCTCTCCCAAACTGGGTTAGGAACAAAGTGAATCGCAGCTCAGTCTGGACTGGTACAGCGCTGGCCTTTCTTTAATAAGAAATGCAGAGCCAGGAAGCAAAGGATACAGAAGGTGTTAATTGGGCTAAGGAAATTAATTTCCTTTCAAGCTTGCTGTAATAATGATTTTCTTGTATCCCTCATTCCAGGTCTTTGTCCCATGTGTGTCTTGTCAGGATGAGTTACGGGCACATTATTGTGCAGTTTAAGCCACAAAATTAAGCACCTAATCACTGGGGAGGCCAGGGACTATTACAAAACCTAATGTGAAAAGAAAATACTTTTGTGGACATGGGGGTGGGGAATATGTGTGCATGTCTAAAAACCTGTTTTTTGTGATGGACTCCCAAACACAAGGGTATTATCCTGGCAAGTGCTGATTCCAAAGCACCACTTGCTAGGAGCAGAAAGTAAAATTACCAGCCTGGTTTCACTCTTTCATCTAAATGAACTGTCAAAAATAAAACCTATATAAACAGGGGGAAGCATTTAGCTATAAGTCTAGCAGCTTATAGGAGTAGAAGGCAACACTGATCAGGAATGGCTTTAAATCCCTGCTTTTTATCTCAGTAGTGATCCTTATAGTTGGTGCCATGATAACAATCCTATGTTGAGTCTTTACAGCAGTGGCTTTCAACCTGGGGTTCACAGACTATGTCTAAGGGGTTCACGAAAGACGACTACAATCGATCAAAAGTATGCAAATACCCACATTTACAATTCAGAGGGGTCTGCACCTCCATTCGAAATTTCCAAAGGGGTCCATACCTCCATTCAAAAATTTTGACGGGTCCACAAATAAAAAAAAAAGGTTTAAAACCACTACTGCCCCATAACTTGGGGTGAACAGAGTCTCTGACCCAGTAAGCCATTCATTTCAGAGGTGCCAGGAACTTGACCTTCCTGGGAGCTCCTGTACAATTCCCAGTCCTTGGTACTGCTGAAAGTGCTGCACAGCGTTCAAGTACCCAGTATCAAAGTTTTGGGCAAAATCTCTAGAAGTGTTTGGTGCCAGCAGCCTCTGCTGGGAGATTTACGGCTTAGATGCCCCCACCCAAAGTTCTGGGCTCTGAAGATCTGGCCATGTGTTTTGATAGCTCAACTCAACATCCAGCCCTGATTGACCTGTCCTAAGCCAAGTGGCAAGTCTGCGGCGTAGCCATGAGCATATCCAGGTTGTCCAGTTGTTACCTCAACCCACTACCTTCTCCTGGCGATGCACAGTAGGAAAGAGAAGCTCCTCTCACGTTTCTCTGCTGATCAGCCCTGGCTCACTCCAGGGCTTGTGCAAAACCGGGCCGTGCCCACGGTTCCCATCTCCCATGTCACCTAGTCCGTTCCCTCAGTGCTGAAGATGCCACCAAGGTCAGTTTGAAAGCCCCGTGGGGTACGCATGCCAGATTGTGTTGGCTTAAGAAGTGACAGCAGCTTAGGATCAGTTAGTCATCTTGTGGAGGTGATAAATGCTGTTAAACTCAAGGCAATCTGAATCAGCCAGAAAGAAATGATTCCCTGGATCCCTGCCAGTAAATGAGATGTACGGGGGACAGGCACCCTGCCCTTCTGTGCACTTCACCTGACACTTTCCCTAGGGAAAATTGCACCTAGCAAGAGACGCGTCATTTTATTCCTCCCATAGCAGGGAAACTACCACTGTGTTTGTATTTATTCTGGTGTCAGATGTGTGCCCATCCTATAACAAAAGGGAAGGGGAGAGGAAACAATTGCATCTTCCATGAGTCAGTGCAGCTAGCAGGACTCGGATCCTGGCTGCGGTTCTGACTGTGCTTTCATGTCAGTATTAAATAAGATGAGGTTACAGACTGAGCCCTGGCCTTGCAACTGAATCCACGGGGGTTGGGTTGTGCCCATCAATGCGTCTCCACAAGCACAAACTTAACTATAGGATAAGGGTCCAAGCAGGAGGCTTGGATGAGTTGTCCATGCTTGAATTTGGTGAGATTGTGTAGTGAGGTCTCTTGAGACACAAGCACCTGTCCTTTGGAGCCAGTCACCCAACCCTGCAGCCTCCTGTTTGGGGCTCCTGGTCCAAAGGACAGGAATGGAGCTGAACTGCCCTGTCCTCCCAAGGGCTCCCACAGCAAGCAGGGAAGAGGTGGTAGCAAGGAGGCCTGATTCTGCCGCTGCTGCCCAACCTCTGGCTCTGAACAGGTTTCTGCCATCTCCAGGGTCATCAGTCTCTCCCCTTTTGCCCTCGCTCCATTTTCTTCACATCCTCTCAAAACAGTTTCGAAAGAATTAAAAGCAAGTGCCAAGGAGTCATTTCTAGAACGCTTGAACCCTCACGGCTCCAGTTTAATGTATTAATCACGGTCTCCCAATTTTTTGTCACACATAAAAAGAGCTTGTGATTTAGTAGGGTTCTGAAGATCTAGGTATACATTTAAAAAAAAACATTTGAAATGTGTAGCTAATTGCAAGATGTACAGGCACTACTGCGTGTTTCTGCTCTTTCTGGTGGCCACTAGACAAAGGACTGTGAGCGAAGGATTGGTGAATGGATTTTTACTGGTTGAACTGGACAGACTAGTTCTGCAACTGCTAACATAAATTCTTCTGAAAAGTCCCTTGGCTTTGAGATTATAACAGGGCCATGCAGGTGTGGCAAGCCCCGTCCTTGTCAGCATTTGTTGGGCTGCTGCCTGAGTGGGTCTGAACACAGTTCATAACATTGGAGGCCTCCCATATATTTATATATATCAGACTTACTCCTCCAAATCAGTGATGGAAGCAAGGCTAGGGCAGTGATAGGAATTGGACCAAAGCTGGGCTCTGCTGCAGAATCTGGCTCAAGTCTCCGAATCTTTGTCCCATCAGTAAAAAGAGGGTGCTATTACTTCTTCTGACCTCTTGCCTATTCCAAGTATAAGCTCTTCAGGCATAGGGACTGTGTCCTGTTACAAATAGAGGCAGACACTTGCCTTAGTCTGGAGTCAGGCCGACGGCAAGGTAGATTTGTATCTTGTAGACTAACTAAATCTGGATGCATACACTTTTGTAAGTAGCAGCTTGCTTCATCAGATAACATGTAGTCAGCCAGGCCAGATGCTTCATCAGGTAGCATCCGATAAAGCAAGCTGCTGCTTATGAAAGCTTATGCATCTCTGATTTCGTTAGCGTACAAGGTGGAAGTTTACCCTGCCTTTGCCTGTTACAAATAAGACTCCCACAAAAGATTCCTGGTCTGGTCAGGGCCTGTATGTGTTAGAATAAAATAATTAATAATATAGATCTCATTTTGGATTTTGGACATCCCTGTTTTTCCTCTCCAAATGCTTTTGAGGTTTCAAAACCAGGCAGTTTGTTTCAGCAGGATGTGTTTGAAAAGTCAGCGCTGGGGGAGAGGGAGAGGCACTGTGTGTGTGTGTTCATGGGTGGATACGAGAGAGGTAAGGCATGTTTGCAGCATTGCAAGGGACCAGGTGGCAGACTGCAGTCAGGCAGCTCAGTGTGTGTTCTGCACACACTCTGCTTCTTCCACAGCAACAGCACGCACGGTATCGAGCTAGTCCAGGTGTTTCTTGCTCAGCCCCATATGGTCAATGGGATTCATGTTTCTGAATCTGAAATGAACACCTGCCTTACATAAATACATGTTATATCAGGCAGGTATTCAGAGTCATAAACAAATACATATTTTTCTAGGTTGCTTTCTTTAGCATAGAGAGGGTGTCTTTCCAAAGTGGCCAATGGTCCAGGATTGAACCATTAAAGCATACTTTAATCAAAAAAAAACACCACCATCTGGTTTCTTCCCATCACCCCACCCCAAAATTTCTGCTCTGTTCCTAGTGGTAGCAGCCTGTTAATATGCACCCAGCCAAACTCATGCACCAGGTCAACCCGTGCATTTCAATCGAGGGTTCACCTAGTATCCAGGGAGCCATGGCTGGACGCCGAGTCAACCCCCATTCATTCCTGTGGTGTCTGAATCCCACCTGTGCACCAGGTCAACCCGTGCATTTCTATGGCAGATTGACGTCATGTCTGTGGAGCCACGGACAGGCACCAGATACATCCCCATTCATTCATATGGCAAGTTGACCTGGTATCCAGCCAAAAAAATTTCAAAGTCCCACACAGGCACCAGAACCAAATGGTTAACAGGAAGAATTAAACAGGATCCTTTTTTGAAAGTATCTCACCAAAAGAAACCACTAGAGCTGATCAAGATTTGTCACCCACAAATATGGTAAAAAAAATGGCTGCTTTAATTATTTAAAAAAAAAAAAAGCAGTAACTTTTTGCAGAAGCTTGTCACTGCTGATGTTTTATAGTTTTTTCCACAGTATTTGAACCAGTTTTTTGGCACTGTTTTCATTGATCAGACTGCAATTTTCTTGCTGTACCCTGGGTTTTGGGGGAACAAACTGTTTTAGAAACTCTTTTGTTTTCAGTGATTCTGTTTAAAAATAGTATTGAAAGAGTGGTGGGAAATGGGGCGAATTCTGAACCCTGCAAAGTGGAAACAAACTTCCTGTGAAATCTCTTCTTCCAGCCTGCTCTGCTAGCAAGCTCCTTCCCCTTCTATCTGTCCCACTCAAATACTTTCCCCTGATGCCACTCTTGTTCTCAGGTATACGCTGCATGTACCCAACTTCTGCACTGTCACCTAGCAGTGGATGCACCAGCAAGGCTATACCTGTTTGCTGATGGCCACTTGGTTTCATATACAACATAAGCATCTCCTTGCTTTGTATTCCTTCTGCTTGAGTTTGTCTACTGTGATCTGGTGAGCAAACAAGGGATTGGAATTAATTAGGTGACTTTAAGAGGAAGAGAGCTGTTGGGGACATTCAGCGGTTGAAATGTCCTTTCCCATTCCCAAGGACAGAACAGGAGAGCATCTTGAAGGGTCAAGCAAGTGTGCAGGCATATCAAGCTGCCTTCTTATATGTGGCCTACCATCTTCAAGAGCTTCTCTTGCAAATGCTTTTGTCGGTCACCCAGACAGCACCTGGCTTTCTTTAGCACTGCGGTCGTCAAGTATGAATTCACTGACGCCTGAATTCAGGCGGCACGTATTTAATAGTGCAGTTACCTAGGTCCTCTCTCTTATTGCATTAGTATGTCAACACCATTGTCTTACTACAGAGAAGGAGGAGTGTAGGGGCTTTGAGCACAGGTTGTATAACATGCCAGGGCTGTTTCTGAAGTCCCGCTGATCCCCGCATGCTCTCTCTTGCAAGTCTTTAATGTAGAAGCAATGCTCTGTGTCTTTGATTCTGCCAGTGTTAAAACACACCCTGTGACCACCCATCCGTTGAACCATGGTGCCACAAACATCGTGACCTTCAAGTCCCTTCATTTTTCCTAGGAGCAGCTGCTTTGCACCATAAACACGCGTTCTGAAGAATAAAGTGCTGTAAAAATGCACAGACCCCCTGGGTGCGTTGTAGCTGTGAGCGTTAGAGGAGGCTTAACTAAAAGATAAAAAAAATAAACAGCAAAACAACATGCGTGCAGATAGCAGCATGGTATCACACCACTGCTCCATATCAAGGACTACTCCCTTGTCTGGCTAGGTAGTTTTAAGTCCCCTGCAGCTGTGATGCCTTTTTATGCATTGCTGGTTAATATTCAGCTGATACAAATCCTTTTCATGGCTGGGCATTTATGGTGAAAACCTTCAGAAATGCTTCTTGTTTTAAGGAGTAATGTGACTTTTTTTGTCTTTGCAGACAACTCTTAGAGTCTTTGCCACATCAGTAGGAACCTGTGGCTTTTCTCTGTTCAGAGCTGTCTCGGGGAGAGAGGCTTTTACAAAAGCAGTGAATGACACCAAACACGGCAACTGCATAAAGTACTCTGCATAAGTGTTGTTCGCGTAGGACTGGTGATGGAAATTTTTTGCAGTGCATCTACCTTCACGTGGGTCACGAGAGCACATCATTTCCTTTGGAGGGTATTTTGGTTGCTTGTATCTGCCCGGTATCGTGCGTGCCAAGTTCTCTGCTAGTAGGTAAATGTGAGAAAGACCGAGACGAAGGCAAGACAGAGAGAACTTGGGCAACCAGTGATCTAAGTGGCATTACTATGATGGGCACAATGTCTGTCTACAAGCAAATGAGTAAACTGAGTCCAAGGACATGGTTCCCTATTTAAGTATTTACTATAAACTAATGACAGAGCTACCACAATGGAAGCATCTTTAATTAGAAATTAAGTCTATGTTTCAGAGAGCGCTCCATTTGAAAGCAGTTTGCAAGTAGTTAAAGACCTATGGGTTGTTTCCCTCAAGACGCTTGTCCTGCTGTAACTCAACCCCACTGCCTCCGAGACCTTCCTCTTTGATTTTAAGCAGTTTCCTAATGGAGGGTCTGCAGCGTTTCACCCCCTAGCTCCTGGGCTGCAGGTCAGACCCAGCCAGAGCAGACTAGAAGTCGCAGTTGCAGGTAAAACAATGTTCCTTCAGCATCATCCCCCAGTTCCTTACTGACTTAGCCAAAGGCTAAATGAGCCGTGGGCACTGAGCTGCCCTCATCCTCTATGGCTGCCCGACCCATGTCCTGAGCAGTCAGAGAAAGAGAAATGTCTTGGATTGTCCCCAAGCCGAGCGAGGAGTCTTCTCTTCTGTGCATCTCTTTGCGCTTTGTCTTCGGTCGCTAGCCCTGGGCACGTGGGGGGAAGTTTGCACTCGTGTCCCACCTGTTGCCGAACGCCACTCTCTCTACCCATCAGCCCAGAACCTGAACGCACTCCGATTAAATACATTTCTTTTAAAGGAAGCCCTCTGGCATCGCTCTGTGCGGATTGTGTTCTCAGAAGAACTGCTGCCCCCTTATTTTGTGACGTCTCTGTCCATGTCACTTTGCTTCCCGGCGAGCCGGAGATGAAATGGAACTGATTTGTTGTACGTGTGGATTCTGTAGCAATAGTTTCCATAGCGATGGTATCCAGGAGAACCGTGCTCCCTTTCCCATGGGAGGTTCTGGTACTCCAGATAGCTCAGGTACTTTCAACAAAATTAAAAACCGAGCCTTTCGTACACTGAAAGTATTCAAGTGGGTAGGAGAGCAAGTGGCACCTATAAATCAGCACTCGTTCCCAAGAGACTGTCGAGACCAAAATGATTTCTGGTTAGCCGCCAGTCTCTGCGCTTCCTGGGTTTGTTTTCCCCCCGTGCTACAAACTTTTCCCATTGGGGTGGTTGTCAAGAAGGACAGTGCAGCCTTAATAGCATCCCTAGTTAATTGTTATCTGCAGCATCTTCTCACGAAAGAAGCTGGGATGGCTTCTGCCACAGGATGCCTAATTTAGCGTAGCATAAGATGCTGCTTGGGAGAGTTTGGAGCTGAATTTGACAGGCCTACAGGGCAAGGAAGCCGTAATAGCCCCCAGGAAGGACCCGGACTGGGAGAGCACTCGAAACCCTGCTAGAAAATGAAGTATTCGGCCACTGTGCGGGCACTGGCATTAGAGACTTTTCTCCCTTGCTGTAACTTGCCCCTGGACAGTGTCCTAGGGTTAAGTATCGCTGTCTATATGACAATCAGGACTCGTAGTAGCGATGATATCTTTTATTAGATATCATCTAATAATTGGTCTAATAAAAGATATCATCTCTACTACGAATCCTGATTGCCTTTTCCTCTAGACCAGTACGGCTACAACCTGGATACCCGACTGTCTTATTGGAGAGATGAGTTAGGACTTTGCAGTCCATTTAGTCCTTCACCTTTCTGCCGGATCCCATTAGAGCTAGGGTTTACTCCTACTCAAAAGGAGAAAAGCCCGCACAAAACAAAAGAGCATCAGCATAGCGTTCCCTCTTGCCTCTTCCTGTCCTTGGCTCATTCATTATTCAGCCTTGATATTTTGGGCTAGTTACAAGGCTCAGTACCAGGAAGGTTTCATAACTTTTCTGACTCCTTTTCCCAGGTGTGTGTGATCAGAGAGAACAGTCCAGGACACTCAGAGCAGCAGCCAGTAATCTGCCAAAGCCAGCTGAAATGTGCCACTGTATTTTGGGAGACTTTGTTCGCTGTTTAAAAGCTGTGCTGTGTCCTGATCAATGTTCACTTTGTGCCCATTTTTCAGTGCATGTATGGTACGTGAAGGGCCAGGGACAGACAGCATCGTCTTGTGAGTTAGTTCCCCTGGCCGTTAGGGGCAGCATCAACCAGAAGCCTAAGAAAACCTAGGACCCCCCCCCTGGGTTACAGGCTGTATATTAATCTGTCTGCTGGGGTCAGAAGGACATTGCCCTGCTGGACAGCTGTCTCCTGTTTGCAAGGGG
>NW_017729014.1:18370595-18373690 GCF_001723915.1 Gavialis gangeticus
TTCAGTGCATGTATGGTACGTGAAGGGCCAGGGACAGACAGCATCGTCTTGTGAGTTAGTTCCCCTGGCCGTTAGGGGCAGCATCAACCAGAAGCCTAAGAAAACCTAGGACCCCCCCCCTGGGTTACAGGCTGTATGTTAATCTGTCTGCTGGGGTCAGAAGGACATTGCCCTGCTGGACAGCTGTCTCCTGTTTGCAAGGGGATTTCGTGTAAGCCGCTGATAAAGGCCATTTTTGGAGATGAGATGCTGAGCTAAATGCAGTGCTGTTCCAGTCTAGTTCGTTCTGTATTTTCCCCATCTTTCTCAGCAGTTCACCCTCCACAGCACCTTTTGATTGCTCTCAGCGCTGGGGTCACGCTATCACCCTGCTACACTGTCCTGCATTAACAAACTGGCAGAGCCTGCCCTTGTTAAGTATTGGCATAAGCAGCATCGTAAGCAAAATAGCTACGGGATGAGCTAATTAGTATCTCCAGTGACATCTCCCATCGGGAAAGCAACTCCTTTAACCTCTGCGTCCTGGAGTCTGTGGGCTCTGCTTTTATTGCCAACGTGAAATGAATTCTTCCTGGTGCCGCCTCCTTCAAGGCAGGCTGCAGTTCGGGGCTCAGGAGTTGCAGCCCGAGTCCATTCTCCATTTATTTTTGTCTTGCTTGAGGTTTCGGCTTTATGCAAGCTGACGGGGGACCTAATTATACCATGGCAAGCAGGGAGGGAGAGTACTGCCATGCAGTAAGGGCAAGCACGGCTGGCCTGAGGAGTTAACTAGGCAGTCTCTGAGTGCTGGGAAATGCCCAGCATAGAGATCTGCACTTCTAAACTTGAGTAATATATTAAAAATAATAATAATAAAGGAAAAAATAAGGATTGATTATGTCCAGAGAAGTTATGAACTAGGCTTCATGTTGTCACGGATGTTTTGCTCTGCTTGCCATCCTACTCTCTACTCACAGGCAGATATTGCTCTTCACCTGCCTTTTATGAGTACCGAGAGGCTGGGTGTAATCTCCGTACCCGGAGTGCAGCAGAATGGCATCCCCCGATGGCTTTGTCTGGAGCGCTGTATCAGGACCCCACCTATTCCTCCCACAGATGCCTGCTCAGCATCAAACTTATTGACTGTTATTGGTCCTCCCTCTTTTGGAGTGGAAGTGGAGTGCCTGATTCTCTCCGGACTTCAGCACAATCCTTCATTAAAGCCCCACCTAGTCGAGGCATTTTCTCGACCACAGGTTCCTAGCAGCTGCAACCATGTCCATCAGATCATTCAGTACATGGGGATGTGTGTAATCATCTCTGCTCTCTACCCCACCATCCATTGTGTCCAGCCTACAGCATCCTCCAACAGCCTACGAACTAAAAAAATCACAGTGCAAAAAAGTAATCACATAGTTGTCAATTTTTAATCACTTGGAGGCCTGGGTTTTTAAGCTGCATTGGAATTTGCCACTGCCTTACAGCTCATAAATAATATAACGTCAGATTTCTGTGCTAGCTTCTACCGTAACCCTTGGTATGAATTTAAAGTGACTGCAAGTTTTATGATCGGCTGGGAGCACTTGCCAGTAATCACTATGCACAGAGAAGGAGACTTTGCTTAAGTCAAATTTTGTTTCTCTTGGGTGTGAACTGCATGCTGATGGGACACCTGGCATTAGAGGAATGTGTTATAGCACTGGGATTCTTTTCCGAATGGAGAGATGCTCCATTCCTGATGTAGGCAGAGCCGTGGGTTTAGCAAAAGGATGAAACAGAGGGCCCCCTGCCGGCTATCGCAATGACAACGCCCTCCGGGACCATCATCCCTGCCTTTCCAGACTCCTTTTATTGTAGGATGAGTTTGAAACTGTGGGCAATGTTACATCTTTATTGAGGGCCCTCCCACACTGTGGGCTTCTTAATGGAGGCTAGCATGTTATGGGACACCGGATTTTATTAGCACTGGCTGCTGGATCTTGCTGCCCTGAAACTGCCTCCAAAGGCATGCTGGGGACATAGCCATTCTTAATTTGCAAAGCAGCACTGTGCTTGTCTTCCTGGCAGGGGGAAACTGCTGGGGTAGGCGGTGTTTTTTAAAAAAAAAAAACTGCTGCTGCAATGTTCTGCTAAAATCCTAGGGACCTCAGGAGGTCACCGGGCCAAACCCCTTGCTCCTGGCAGATTCATCTGTACCAAAACCATTCCAAAGAAATGTTTGTTCATCCTGAGCTTCGAAGCCTGCAGCGGTAGAAGCAACATGTTCCCAAACATCCCCCCACAGGGAAAAAATTTCTTTCTAATACCCCCCTTAAATCTCACGTGTTGAAATTCAAGCCCGTTCCTCCTTGTCTTGCCCTCTTTGGACATGAGGAAAAATTGATCACCATTTTCTTAATTTATAACACCCCGCCATTTGTGGTTGAAGCCTGTTATCAAATCCTGCCTCAGTCTTCCCTTCCCTACACTACATCCTTCCAATTTTTCCAGCCTTTCCTCTCGTCACTTGTGCTGCTCTCCTCGGCACTCTTTTTTTTTTCTCCCCTCCAATTGATCAGTGCCTTTTTTGAAGGGCAGCGTCTCAAGCTGGATGCAGTACTCCAGGTGCAGCCTCATCAGCACTGAACAGAACAGAAGACTCACTTTTCATTGACTTGTGCCGGACACCGCTATTGATACATCCCAGTATGCTGTTTAGCTTCTTTTGCTACAGCATTTACCTGGTTGACTTATTCTGCTTTTGATCTGCAGTAACCTCCAGGTCCTTCTTGGCAGCGCTGCAGCCCAGCCATTCATTTCCCATGTTGTTTGCTTGCATTTAATTGTTCCTGCCCAAGTGCAGCACTTTTTTACTTGCCTTTAGTGAATTCCCTCCAATTTATCTCAGACCGTCTTTCTGATGTATCCAGATCCTTTTGAATCCTAAGGCTGTCTGTTAAAGTGCCTACAAACCAGTGGACCTGCTGTCGTCCACAATGGTAACAAGCATGCACACAGTCCCATCCTCCGGGTCCACTGATGGAGATCGCTGTACTTTTGAGGGCTGTTCAGCTGGGAATTTGTTGGTCCCCTGCTCTTCTGACCAGCCAGTTCGGACACCTCCCAAGCGCTGGGGC
>NW_017729014.1:18378690-18394128 GCF_001723915.1 Gavialis gangeticus
ACTGATGAAGATTGCTGTACTTTTGAGGGCTGTTCAGCTGGGAATTTGTTGGTCCCCTGCTCTTCTGACCAGCCAGTTCGGACACCTCCCAAGCGCTGGGGCAGACTCTGGCACTCTGCGCTCCTCTCCCTGCTGCTCATCAGACTCATAAATCGGCCCTCTCCTGTTCTTTTGATTATGAAGCAACTCTGTGGGCGTAAAGCATCCATCCCCTCCTCTGCATCTCGAAAAGGATTTTTTTTACCACCAGGCTTGACACAGTATCCCTTTAACCAAATCACGCTGGCCTGCCATACGGCAAAATGCCCTCCTGGCTCTCTTTTGTCCCAGTTAGATACGGCATTGGATGTCTTTTATACCAAGTATTTGCCCATGGTGTTTTACAGCAGTTGACGTTTTGGTGAGATGTCTCCGCTAGAAGCATGATTTTTCTGGATCGGGAGTACCCACAGGTCTTTGTGACCTTAAACGTAGCTTTTGCAGCAGTAGGTAATTACAACAAATGTCATATTTTCCCTGATATTCCTGCCCTCTCTTGCTTCCTTGTCAGGTTGTTGATCCGTTTCAACAAATTTTGTAATTAAAGCTGTTTCTGATCTGCCATGTGCGCGAACCGGAATAATGCGCCGCGAAAATCTTATCAAAGACAGGAGACGCCGCACATCAGAGCGGCTGCTGGCTTGTTTATTGGCTCAGACATGTTCTGAGACGTTTTCGCAGATTAATACATGACCAAGGAAGAAAGCTGAAAATGTTTGTGACCTAACCTCAGTAGAGCCAGAACAGGCAGAGGCCTACGGGATGGGGCCAGGAGGTTTGAATCCAGTTCTACCAAATACTTCCTCTGGGCAGCTCATGTAATCCTATTGTGCTCTTTTCCCATCTGTTAGGCTGAAATGATGCTGACCCTTTTTCATGCAGTTGCTCTGAAGTTTGGCTGGCTGCATTTTTGTGTTGTGTGCGTGCATGTGCATGTGTTCACAACGTTAGGGCTTCGATATAAGGATAGAACAGGGTTCAAACAACTTGATTTGAATTTATATACACACCCCCAAATGATCTATAGAAATTTTGAGTCTTAAACCCAATTCTGTGCGTGTGTGAGAGAGAGAGAGGGAGTGTGAGTATGTATACGTAAAAATTAAAAGTAGGCTCTTTGAACCCTACTTTTTATGTTTATAGCCAAGAACTCAAGCTGATCCAATTCCCACCAGAGCCCTGGGGAGACTCCCATTTGACTTCCATGCCGAGCCTAATCTTGATCTCGCATTGGCATTTACCCACTGTTACTTTACTGAACAACTTAAACTAGATCCAGAGCCAGCTCACTGATTGCTCTGCGAGTGCTTTATAAAAATGTCCCAAAAGATCCAGCTGCAAACATTACGGCATGCCTGCGCGCACACGTTTAATTGCAAATCATCTTTATGGTGAGCAGCTCAATATCTATTCCATGCTACGGTCAGATAAGGATTGAGTCTTAATGAAGAGGCATACTGCTGTATCCATCAATCAAGGAGAGCACATTTCTGCATACTTGCTAAAATGAAAGCTACATGTAGCTTTCATTTTAGGGATCAGATGCACGTTCTCACCCTAGACTCGACCCGATATTCCAGTAGAATTCGACTCTTTACTGTAGCATAGCACATTGGACCATAGTTTTATCAACCGGTGTGCATTTCACAGCCAGTTTTCTGTTCCCCACTGGTACCTTTAGGCAACCTATGAAGGGTTAAGCTCTTCCAGTGAAAAAGGCAACAACACAGCAAGTAAAATGAAGCTATCCCTGTCTGGGTCACCCATGCATGGCAAAGCTGTCTGCTTTCCCATTACGCGCTCTGGCCAGCTTGAGTGTAACATCCTTGGGAACCTTGTCCATCGATCCGTTTGTTTACTCCGGCATGGCTCCGCATTGTGCTGCTGCAGCATCGAGAGAAAAGACTGTGCAGTTGATGCAGGTCGTACGAGAGAGAGCGGCTGTTCTACCTGATGCTAGTCCTTAATCCTCATGGGCTCAGCAACGCCTGGCAGGCTTTGCAATCTCTAGCACACCAAGCTGTAAAATTGGAATCGTCCTCTTGGCAGGAAAATGATCTTTCCTAGTCTAAGTGCGTGTGTGTATGTGTGTGTGTATGTGCGCGTGCGCCTGCATGCTTACTGGGGCTGGCAGTGCTGCTTGTTACTAAGGTTGTCTGATACTTGCTGCCAGCAAACTTAACTCTGGCATTTCGTGCCTTTTGAGTGCTTGACTTTGCAACCTTAATAATGTGGTTTTAACATAGTCTTTTGCTTGCAAGAAACATATAATAGTTGTGAGAAGTTCCGTCCATGTTTCAGCACCACAGCAGGTTTTTGTCCTTTAACTGGGGTTCTGGATGTTGTTCTAAGGAGGTTGCCGTTCTCATTTCAGACTTATGTGGATAGAGAAAAAGTTCTGTTTGTTTGCCCAAGTGATAGTAGATTTGGGCAGAGGGGGTGTGGAGGGTAGGTGAGTGCTCGCTGTTGGAACACGATCCATTTATGCATACGTCTCCATACTTTCACTCATAGAGAGACCCATCCAACAATGCCTCCTTCTCCAGACTTCAGACACGTGTTGTTTTTAGCACCTTCCTGGGATGCAATCACCCCTTTGTAGAACCAGAATCCTAGAATGATTGATGGGGGTGCAGATAATGACCTTACTTAAGTCATCAACTTATTTACCCTGCGCTGTGGCAGGTGGACTTGGGTACTCTTGACTCATCCAGGATGATGTCAAGTCTCACCTTTGACGGCAGAACACATCACTGTCAGCTCATTTATCTGCTGAAACCAATACCATTATCCACATTTGTTCCTAATATTTAACGTGATTTTCCAGTTTGTACTTCTTTCCCATTATTTGAGGGCTTTGGGAGGGGGCCATCATTTTATTCTGTGTTCCAGCAGCACCTGCCAGGATGCAAACCTGACTTTCCACTTGGACTCCTGGGGTCTATTGCAATATAAGTAAGAATTACTATGTGTTGCAGTCACGGTAGTTTATTAGAATAATCCATCCCTGGCCTTCCTGTAACCTATAAATGGAGACTCTGCTTCTATGAAAGTAGGGCTTTGGAAAGCAGGACGAGGCAAGGAGACCTCTCTCTCTGTGGCTTCCACCCTTTCATACTTTTGGAACTTGTGTTTCTTGTTATTCTCCCTTCCTACCACTGAAAATGCATGGAAGTGGCTAAGATTTAGCTCCTCCATGCTTAGCATGATTTGCAGGTCAAGCCAAGCAAACAAAAATGAAAAACTTCCGAATCTAAATGCTCCCAAACATAGCCAGATTCAAAGCCCGGTTCCAAACTTTGCAGTTCTTGTGGGTCCCAAGCATTCAACAAAGCTGTTTTGCGTTATGAAAGATTGCCAAGGCATTAAAGTGTTGGAAGAATAAGAGCATGAAAACAGATTCCTGTCTGCAGGCATCAACACCAAGCTGCGTAGCCAGGAAGAGAAGTGCGTGCAGAAAAGGGGTGTCGGGAAACTGCAAGAACTTTTGTTGATGAACTGCTATGCCATGACTGTTTATGCCAGGCTTTTGCTGTTCTACTTTCTGCAGTGTTCATGAGAAAAAAAAGCCTACTTCAACTTTGAAGAACATGTAGGAGCAAATGGGAGGAGAATGGGGAAGTAAATGGATTTTAACGTAATCTAAAATTCCTGCTGGTTTTAAGCCACCATGACTTCAAATGTCTTTGAAACTTGGCAGTATAAATTCATATAGTTTTAAGGACCAAAGATACCCCTGGCATGCCTACCTGTTGGCATATGCAGCAAACGTATAGAGGGATGGAAAAGTAGAAATACAAGTGAAGGGAAAGAGAAAATGAAGAACAACTCTACAATTTCTCTTAGGTGGTCAGAGTGGTTTCAGTGTGGTAGGAGTGACAAAGTTATTTTTGTCATTCATAAGGTGGATTTGTAGAGGTACACGGCAGTACAGCCAACTTAGAAGGCAGAAAGAGGCTTTCAGTTGACACCAGTGGACTTTGGATTAGGCCTTGAAAGCTCGGTGTTAGCCTCTGTCTCCACCCCCTTTGCCTCCGTTGAACATTAAAGAAAAGAAAATACCAGCAGTGATGCATGCACCATCACCATTCACCGCTTCCCTTGGTCTCCTGTGCCAGACGTTAGTCCCCCCTCGCTGTCGGCAATCTGTGCTTTCTTTCTAACACAAACTGATCTGGCTTCAGTGTCCTCCAGTTAGGTCTTCTGGAGCTTTTCTCCGCTGGATTAAAGAGCCCTTTAATACTGGTATTTCCTCTCCAGCCAAGCATGGGATTTGCACGGGGCTTTCCGGAGTCAGTCGGGAGACTTCCAAGTAGCAACGCCTGAAAGTTCACACAGTTTGGACTCGTTTCTGGGGTCCTTTCCTGGCGGAGCAGGACCTGGCTCAGCACATCGCCCTGCTGAAAGCTGTGGTGTAAAATGACTGGTCACAAATGCAGGTGACAGAATCTGATCTGGATCTCATAAAATACAGGACATATTGACAGGTGCTGGGCAGGCCGCAAAGAGATTTGGGGTCCAGCTGGCCTGTAAGAGGCTGGAAACAAAGGTAACGTCACACCACCGTTAACTGAGTCTGTTGCAGTAAGGAGTAGAAACGTGCATTTCTTAGATCCAGGGAGCCCATGTTTGATCCCCAGAGAGGAGCTGGTCAGATGTATCACTGTGCTAACGTGCTTGTGTATGCTGTCAAAAACCTCTTGGCTGAGTGATTATTGAGCTAGAAGTCTCATGGGGGCGAGTTTTCATATGAGATTCCTGCCATTTCCCACGTCTGGTTGAACTGAAAGCACCACAAGAAATTGCCTTTCATAAGGCACGTCTCTTTCTGTTTGCTCTCTGGTCCCGGCCCCTATTCCCAAGGAGAATATAGGCTATATTACACCCTCTAATGTTTGGAACAAGCTATGAACTTACATTTTCTCTGTGCTCAAGTCCAGTCTACACATTTGCAGTGCTGGAGTAGTGCCAATTCCCTGAGCTGGTGCTGGAGGGCTTGGGGAACTTGTAAGAAATAGCTACTCACGTCCCATCAGGTTATTGCATTGTAACACTAGAGGCAGGGAGCAAAACTGCTGCTGTAACTTAAACTGCAATGTGCATGTGTTGTCCTGGGATTCTGGTTTTTGTAATGCATGTATTGGTTTGTGAACAGGGTGGGGGGTGGTATTTGGTTTGGCTCTGGCACGGCCAGGTAACACCATGATTCAAAAATAGCGTGGGCCACTCTTCTTTAAATGAAATATAGGCCCAAGTCCAGATACTTAAGCATATCCTTAGCCTAAGCATGTGAATGGGCCCTTTAAGGTAAATGGGGTTTGCACCCTGCTGGATCAGAGCTTTCATCTCCGACGGCTGAAAGAGGTGTCTGTGATAAATGGATGTGAACTGGGTGAATTAACTGCTGTCTTTAGCTTAGAGCAGGTTTTATAGTTCCCCTTGCATCATCCCAGTAGTGCCAGCGGAGCATCCTGGCCCTGCTTTCATTCACACGCCGCATTATGGAAAGGTCAGGAGTTCAGAGTCATTCCTAGAATTGTAATTTTGCAAAGTGTTTTGGAGAGCTTGACAGGCAGGTCTCCTAAAGCAAAAAACCTGGTGTGCTGCCGGCTCGGGCTCCCACTGAACCTGTGTTCTTTCACGCAGCCATGAAGGCGGATCGAAAACGCTTGAAGGCAGAGAAAACAGACCTGGTAAGCCAAATGCAGCAGCTCTACGCCACGCTGGAGAGCCGGGAGGAACAGCTACGGGACTTCATCAGGAACTACGAGCAACACAGAAAAGTAAGCCTAGCATGACTTCCTGCATAGCCAGCATGCCCTCCCTCAAGTAGGGCTGGCACCTCACACCCCAAAACGATGTTACATATGTTCTTTATGAGCTAACAGGGAGAGTAAAGCGAAGCCCGTGACTCCAGGTGTGTGCACAGACCATCCAAACCTCAAGCTTTTCTGTGTCTTGAATCCGGTGCACTCCTCTCTAGCTAAGAATCATCTCTCCTCCTGCCCAAAATAGCATCGCTGGGCAGTAGGGGACCAAGGGGGTCAGTGTTTGCAAGGAGCTCTTACCACCGGCCAGCTGAACTTTGTGGCCAGTGCCAGGAGTCTGTTTGCTGCCGCTTTAGTTGTGCTCTGAGTTAAGAATGGGATAAATATTCAGAGAGAGCAAGAAATGGGGAACACACTTCATAATGCAAACAAAGACCCAAGTCTGTATGTGTTAGGAGCCACGGAGAAGCCTAATGTCTCTAGTGGGTTTACATCAGCCTAGCCAAGCTCTGATTTGACCCATAAGGTCGTGTAAACAATCCTGTTTTAATTGCTGTACTCTGGCTTTGTATCGGCTCAGAGCTTGATGTTTTAAAGACGGCGTCAGCAGTGAATTGCAGCCAGATGCTGTCAAAACACTGCACATTCCTGGGGCCCGAACAGAGCTGCCAGGTCAAGGTGCCTGCTATAAAAGCCCTCAGGTAGAGGTGGAAAAATGCCTGCTATGACCCGGCTTCCACCCTCCCGAAACCACCAAGTGGCCACACTGCTACAGTCCTTCCTGGATGCAAGCATGAGCAGATGTGTGGGCCTGACCCAGCACCGGCTATCACGCACCCACCCTGGCCTAGCTGAGCTCAGGGAAGCTGGGAGCTCCATAGCTCCTGCACGTGGTCTGTGTGAAGGGGCCAGTCCAAAGTCCCCAGGAGCCCATGGGAACCTTTCAGTTGACGCCAGTGGACTTTGGATTAGGCCTTGAAAGCTCGGTGTTAGCCTCTGTCTCCATCCCTTTTGCCTCCATTGCATATTAAAGAAAAGGAAAATACCAGCAGTGATGCATGCACCATCATGATGACCACTCATTCAACAGTCCAGTCTCTGCATCACAGCCCGTTACTGTTGAATGCTGCCTGTAAATGTTAGCCTTGCATATTGTCTTGAAAAGGACCAAGAGTTTGATTCCACCCCCCACCCGTTGCAGTCAATGGCAAAAATGTGCGTGGTGAAGAGTCTAGTCCAAAATCTATTCACAGCCACATTATCATGATGAACAATAGTGGTGAAAAGATCTGGAGAGATTTGACTCCCTCGTTTTAAAAAAAAACCAATCCTGACCTTAGGCAAATAAAATCATGCAAAACTACCAGTAATATATCTCAAGTCACTGAAGTACGCTGCGAGGTATGAGGTGAAAAATAAAATAGGAAAAAGTCATACTAGGGATTAAATTAGTAGAGTTTGTTTCATGATCGTTGCTCCATTTCAGTGATGTTATGTCACGCTGGAAAAAAATCCATTGCAACAAGATGGTGTCTGCTCTATCCTTCTCTTTATGGGATGAAACTGTAAAGCAGGTTACTTTCAAGGACAGGTTTTATAGTTTCCCTTAAAGTTAAGAGCTTGTTAAAAGAACATATAAACTACGGTGACTAGTTTAAGTTGCCTAATAATAAATAGCATTTCTCTGAGCATGTTCAACCTCTCTGCACTTTTTGCTAGAGGATATTTTTTTAGACACCGTTTCCTGTTTTGCTTTTGATTACGCTGCATAAAGCCATCCACTCAAATAAGCAGCCGTGGGAATCCAGCTTCTGTAATTATTCTGGGCTTTTTTCCATGCAAGGAGAGAAACTTGCTATTTTTAAAGCATTGCTACAGACAAAGACCCCTTGAATCTGGTGGTGGACTTTTTGGGGAAATGATATTTTTCTGCCTCCCCAGCCTGAGAAAATCAATGCTATTAGAAGCAGCAAACAAACGCACAGGATGAACCCAGGGAGGAATATATGCTGCTAGGCAAGGGGCCCCAAGCGCTCTTTCAGTGTGGGACTATGGAAAGTCTCACTGTCTCCAGCTTCTCCACGTGCTTCCTACAGGCTCACGCAGTGCAGTCTCCGTGGGAGCCTCAGTAGCTGTTCATCTCGGGGGGGGCTGTATTTGCAGAGAGGATGCATCCTCACTTGTGTTCCATGGCAGGCAGCCTGCATATTTTAATGACTGATTTCCAGGAGCAATGCGGCATATGAAATGATCCATGCTCTGGGATACGGGTGACTCTGAGGTCATCTTCTGCATCCATGGAGAAGGATAGAAGACAAATCGTTCCTTTGAGCCTCACAAATAGTTTGCATTGACCACCCCCCCCCCAGTCACGGGATTAGAACCGCACTAATATTGTGTAACAGTGACACAGGCACCACTGGCCTTGTCTACTTTGCGGTTGGAAATTAAGCAAAAATAGACTTGATTTTTCTTGAGATGCTGGGCAGCCCCAGCTCCGGTCAATGGGAGCTGCAGCTTCTCGGTGTGTCTGGAAGAAGAAGGCTGTCTAATGTTGTCACTTGTTTGTGGCTACTTAGGGTCGTATTGTACTTCCCTAATGAGCAGGGGGAGGATCTGCTCATCTGAGTTGCTCCAGCCATACCCTAGGCTCAGCTTTAGCAGCAGTGCCCGTCCAACACAGAGTCCAGGGAAAAGTCCCTGTGTCCACCAGGCAGGGAGGCCACAGTATTCACAGTAACAGTGTTGAAAGGCTCCTCTTCATAACAAGCTTCCTCCACAGTAGAGGGAACTAGATACAGCTTTCTCTGATTCAACTAATAGCAGCTTGGAAATTATTATTGGAATTAGGGGTGCATCTAGAACAGTGGTTCTCAACCTTTCTAGTCTCAAGACAACCCTTGGAAGATGCCCTTGGCTTTACTTCATTTTTTAACTATGGAAGAATAATAGAGGAATTCTTTTGTTGCCAAGGGCTCAGGAAGACCACTACAGGCTAGACTGTTTTTGACGCTATGGATTCCTGCTTCAAACCTTTTGAGTTTGCCTTGTGAATCATGTGCAAGGGTCTGCACATCTCAGAGTGCAGCTATTTCTTGGTACCCATAAAAGGGTCTCATGGCATCCTTGGATGTTACAGGGTGCCAGTGAAGAGTCAGTGACCTAGAGGATCCAAGTAAGAGCAGAGCTTGGTTGTGCTAGGTGCTGTCACACACAGCTCTCTCAAAAAGCTCATAGCCAGCAAGGGAGGGAAAACAGATGCACAGTGGGGAGTGACTTGTCCAGGACAACAGAACAGCTTCAGTGCAGAGCCGGATGCAGATTAGCCACTGGTTGCTCTGGATAGGTTTGCAGGGCTTGGACCCCATTCTGATAATGCCCCCAAAACAGCTGAGAGCTTGGGTTGGGGGCTTGGTGGGCAGTGGAAGAGGAAGAGGTGCTAGGGCTGACGATTTAAGCCAGTGGTGTTCAACCTCCAACCCACAGGCCTGTGGCCCCTGGGGCAATGGTGTCTGACTCGTGAGAATCCCCATGGGTCCAAAAATTTGGCACTGGGGGAACAGGATTAAATTGCCAGAGCCTTAGTTAACACTTCCACCTCTCTCCCAACTGCCAAATTTTGGGACCCATGGGGAACCCTGTGGGCTGAATGACTCAGCCCCACATGCCACATCATGCCAACATGCAAAGTCAGGCCACAGACCAGCCCCACGCGCCATCCCCACTCTAGATCCAGTCCATGAACCGATCTGGCCCATAGACTGGCCTTGTGCCATTCGTCTGGTCTGCAGGGCTTGGAGGTTGAATGCCAGTGATTTAAATGGATGCGCCTTCCTTTCATCCCTTTTCCCTGTTAACTAAACCCTTTTTTTGGTCTAGCGCTGGTTTGCTGATGTCATACGCAGAGCTGCTCCGGGAGTCAAAAGATCGCTGCTCCCTGCATCGCCTGCAGGGTTTCTGCTTTTGTTGTAGGTTTTTTTTTCTGATAGGATCTTGCAGAAACTCATACAGTCACATCCAGCCACGACACCCAAAACCACTCTCAGAATGTCCCTTAAGCAGTCCTGCAAAGGGAGTAAGTTGCTGATGTTTTCCAGTTGGGCTAGACATAAAATACCCAAGTATCTGCAAAGCATGTGAGCTTGGTCTTATTTAACATAAGCCGCCACTCCTGTGTACTGATGCTTCAAGCACCAGTCTCTAGGCTATCTAGAACTTGGATGTCCACTTTGCAGAGGCAGCTTGGAAAATCTCAGCCTTGAGGCTTCATCATGTGCAGAGGGGGAGAACCGTCTATGTGGACTATGTTTTCCCTGGATCTTTTCTCCGGGTAGCCTTGAATGGGTTCTGTCCAAGCATTTCCTCTCAGGTGGATCCTTTGTCAACTGATTGGCAGAGTAAACTGAAGATGATGAGGTCCACTGGACAGAGGACCAGAGAGGGGAGTCAGCCAACCCAGGTTCAGTTTCTTGTCTCTCCTTCTGTCTGCCTCTCTCTACCTCTGCGGGCTTCATTTTCCCTTCTGTATGAAGGGATGATTGTGCTTTAGCTGCCTGTTGGTGTGGTTTTTAGACCTATGGATGTGAAAGGCCAGATAAGCTCTAAGTATTCTTGACTCCAGAAGGTCTACAAAGCCCTCTGCAACCCGGACCTAGAGAACAGACAAGGAGGGTGCTCAGATACCTTGGATGGACAGCAGTGCAGAACTATATTTAAATATATACATCAGGAGCTCTCTAAACAGTATTTGTATTGCTTTGTAGTAGAAAGACAGTATATTAAGCGGTGCTGGTAGCTGGGGAGTGTTTCCACGTGATATCAATTATCCTATCACTGTCTTTGGAAGACCAAATGCATCAGCAGTTCAGGAGAGGCCAGGGGCCTGTGACAACAGAAACATGGTGCGTCTTTAAAGCAGCTGGGCTTGCAGTCTGTCCTGCCTGGGCTTTAGATTTCATGGCACTAGGGGTTGGGATCCCGATGATATCACAAACCCCTGACTACACATTTCAGTCCAGCATTCACCTCGGCACCCGTGTTGTGGTGAAATGCTGTCACTTCACTAAGGATTCCCGAGAGAGATGGGGCTCCAGTGGGGATTTTTGCCCCATGGGCAGGGTAGGTGTCACTGAAGTGATTGGGTGGTCTCCTGGAGGGGTCTAGTCCACAATGTGGTCAAGACACAAAGATGGTAAAGACAATTTCTTTCTTACCTTTGGTTTGTTGGCAATTCAGTTGTGCTTATATCCTCATTTATAATCCCAGGGGCCAGCCTTGCATCCTAGCCTGTACATCACTGCTATGGTAGGAGAAGGTAAGGAGGAGGATGAAGAGGAACGGTGTAGAGAGCTTGCTAATGGAGACACTGGTTAATGAAATCCTGGCCCCAATTCAAGTCAATGGGAGTTTGTGCCATATATTTCATTTGAAGGGTTCAGGTTTTAGCTGCTGTATTTTATGAGGCATAAAACACTGTCATGCTTTGTATGGAATGGACTTCTTGGGAAAGAGAGTTTCATCCCTTCCTCACGTTGCCCTTGTGTCTTTGCAGGAGAGTGAGGACGCAGTGAAAGCACTCGCGAAAGAAAAAGATCTCCTGGAGCGGGAGAAGTGGGAGCTACGCCGGCAAGCCAAAGAGGCAACGGACCATGCCAGTGCGCTCCGCTCCCAGCTGGACCTGAAAGACAACCGAATGAAGGAACTGGAAGCCGAGTTAGCCATGGTGAGAGCCCCCTGCCTTTAACTGAAGCTTTTTGGCTAGATAGGAGTAGTCAGAAACCTCAACTAGTCCAGAGGGAGCTTGCGTGGTCGCACCTGGGACCTTTATCACCCCAGGTGATGTTTGGCATCACCACCTTGTTACTGTCCGCTTAGTCCATGTCCTGCCAAACCGTGACTTCAGAAGACGTGTTTTAAAGGGACACGATCTAGAAACAAGACCCCCAATCCAGCCAAGCATGCCCAGAGCTCAGGTGTGCTGGAGGTCTGAATCCAGACCTGGATTGTGTGGCTGCCGTGCACTTGAAAGTGGGAGAGGAGTGTGTTTGAAATCCATTTCCAAACCCGGAGGCTTAGGCCTGGTTGTAGTTTGAAATGCTGCGCTCACCCTGAATGGAAGGCCTGAAAACCTCATGCTCTGGTGAAACGCAGGTGGTTCAAAGGTCTGGCCCACAGTCTGAACAGGGAGAGGGGCTGTCCCCACAGAAGCATGCTTGAGCTCAGTCCGAGAGTCCCCGCAGACATGCCAGGGCCCACTGTGAAGTTGTGCCAAGTGTGAAAGCAGAGGAGAGGACATCCCTGGAAAGCTGTCATGCCCTAGCAGAGAGGTTCAGTTGAGTGAGACAGATGCATCCATGTTGGCCCCACCAGTCAGTGGAGCCATCCCAGGGATGAATCTAGCCTCTGGTGTTTCAGCTCAAAATGTTTGCCGTCTTCATATCATGCCAGCTTGCAATATGAACTCAGGGTTTCCCAGGGGCTGAACTTACCTGACACATGGTACATGACTAGATTATGGAATCGCGGTTGCTGTCTTCATGGTAGCGTAGCTGCAGGGATGAGAAATGCCCTCAGTTTCAGGGGATCGAGATAGCAACCAAAGATAGGATTCCCATAAATAGACCCCCCCTTTGCCGTCAAATCTCTGCCTTTTCAAAAGCAAAACCAAAGAATTCTTCCGAGTCCTTTTGCTTTTCTGACTGTGCCAACCAGCGTGGTGCTAAAGGCACAAGCGATGATGGGACTGAAGGCAGAAGGCAAGCATCATTTAACTTAGGGATGCTGCTCAGTTGTGAGGCTGTGGATGCTCACCTGTATGCTTCCTTGAGTGCTGTCTGTCCAGTGAACTACGTGGACGAGGCGGAGTGCTGAATGCACCTCCGCAGAAACGTGACATAGGGTTTCCTTTCATGAAATAACGGCATTGAAATGCAACGACATCAATGCCGCCCATATCTCCAAGCGCACGTGCCCGCACGTCCCCCTCCATAACGCCGCTCAGGTACACCTGAGTATTCTTCAGCATAAGCAGCCTGTCAGCAGCCTCCTGTGTTTTCATTGTTCAAAGCAAAATTCCTGCCATAAAACAAAAATGACAGCTGGACTGAAGTCATTTTTCCCCCCTCAGCTTAGAAACATTTGCTGTTATTAAATAGATATATCACAATCTGTTGTGCGTGGATTCACCTTGGGCCCTGCGATTTCAGTATACGCAATCCCTGTTTGACTGCGACACCTAGTGTTCAAAGTCTGGGTCCGCTTCAGGGGTCTCCGCAGCCTCAACCCTTAGTTGTTCAGCTAGAAGGAATGTGCTTTTTATCACCCAGCTAAGGAGAACGGGCTTCAAGAATGACACAAACTCTCCGGAAATGCATTTTAACCATTTTTATATCTTTCATTGGTCTGACTGTAGAGTGAGTAGTACCTTTCTTTACTCAGCGGAAAGCAAGGGGAGTATCTGAAGCAAAAGGTGCTTCACTAGAGGAATAAAGGAGGCCCAAGTCATTTCCATTTAGGCAATAAGGGTAGAGATTTCATAGCCTAGTTGCATGGTGGTCTGCGGCGGAGGAGGACTTGACTCTGTGACCTGAGTGCCCCTTTCTAGCCTTGTGGTCTACGTTTCCTTCGCACATTCTTCAAGACTAACCTACAGCACAGTGATCTTAACCGGTGAGTTCACAGCAACCGGCATCTATTGCAAGTATTTTTGTAAAGAACTTTACAACCTTTGTAGCACGGTCAGCCAAGGATCCCCCTCAAATAACTAACTTCGTTTTATAGGCGTGGTGGGGTTTTTTCCACCTATTTCCCAGGGATGAGAATCTGATGCACATGGCTTGAAAGAGCCTCTGCTTTTAAGCTTCTTGTCTTTTCAGTTAATCATTAAAATCACTATGGGTTCAGATCTTTGGCTGGTATAAATACCCCAACTTCTGTGTATTTAGTGGAGCCAACCTAACTGGCACCAGTGCAGAACCTGGCCTGCAATGCCGCAACCTGGCTCCTGCATTAGTTGCAGCGCATCCACAGTTTGCCCATCTGACTGCAAGCCGTCAGCCTTCAGCTTGACCCGAGGATGGAACTGCTAAAGGCTTACTTTCTGGTCTTTGCCTCTAGCATCTCTAGGGGGCTCATTTAAACATTTAAAGTTTGCAAGGTACCCCTCAGAAAATGCCACCTCTTGGTTTTCACTCATTTTGTGACCACAGAAAAATAGCAAGAGGTCTGGGTTTATCTTGCGAATCGTGTTTTCACACCTAACCCTGCTAACATAGTGTGGCACCCTTGAAAGGACCTCAGGGCACCCCAGGGTGCTGTGAGGATCACTGATGTGAACTGTCATTGCAGTGAAATATTCACTGTTCAGATATTTACCCTGTGTCACAGGTTCCGATATTTAACCTGTGATATTTAACCCTTAAAAAAGACCTGGTGTGATGCAGTGAGGTGAGAGGGGGACAGAATCAGGGCACAGGTTAGGCAAGGGCAGTCCTGCCAGGCAATCGGCCAGCAGGAGAGAAGCGAAGAGCTCCGCTGGGCTTTTAGAGCCCCAGGCGAGCTTGCAGGGCTGCAAGTCCAAGAAAACTAACTGGTAGATGGAGCCCACTTGAGGCAGAAATGACCTGGACACAATTAACTGGCAGCTTCATAGTAATGTTTATTTTAGGCAGAAGAAAAGTGCCTGGAAATGCTTTGAAAGGGCTATTTATTGACTCTTTGCTTATAGGAAGAATAATGTTAAAAAAGCTTATGGGTTGAGATCTCATCTATGTGGCCAAGCTACAGTCTGGAGGGACTTTTTATAAGTAACTCATAAACCCTTGAAAATCAGGATGCTTAATGGCAATGCTGACCAACTCTTAACTCTGGAGTTGCACGGCTGTATCACCGCTGATGCATTGTGCATGTTTTCTGAGGCTGTGGACAGATATAACTTTGCTTTAAATGGGGAGTGGCATTTACCACTGGAGGGAGCACGCGTGCGCTGCTCTAATTAAGTTGAATGCACGTGAGCGAAATTGCTGTAATGAAACAGTGAATGAAGCAGCATTAGTTGAAAGACTTTTGCTCCACTTAGACCAGTAGAGGGAAAAACAGACATGCCAGTTACTGGATAGGAACGGTTCCAAGATAGGATTCAGCCCGTGCAAAGTTAGGGCTGTCCACAGAGAGTCGGAGATTGCCAAATGAATGCATGCTTTGTTTGGGCACATTATGCTGTGATTGCGTACAGCTCACAGCCAGGTGCATCTGCATGAGCAGTTGCTCTGTGGAGATGGTAGCATGCAAGACTGAGTGACTTGTGCCTTTACCTTTGGTCTGGGTGGCAAGTTTTGCCCCATTTTCACTGCAGTGATGCCAGCATCACTTGGGACTCTTTTCGTTAGCGTTACGCTGAGTTTGCTAGAGCAGATTAGACATAAGTTCCTGCAGACTGGCCAGGGGATGGGGTAACTGAGTGCATGAGAGTCCTGCTTGGCTTTTAATTGTTGTTTTTCACATGATCTCTTCCCTGCCTGCACGAGACAGGGTGTTGAGGGAGCTAGCTGGAGTTATTGCAGGGCCCTTGGCACGGCTTTATGAGCGCTCGTGGTGCTCGGGCCAGGTGCCAGATGATTGGAAGATAGCTAAC
>NW_017729014.1:18394784-18399213 GCF_001723915.1 Gavialis gangeticus
GCATAACAAGGAACAATGGACACAAATTATTGGAGAGTAGGTTTAGATTAGACATCCGCAAGAACTACTTCACAGTTAGGGTGGCTAGGAGCTGGAACCAGCTTCCTAGGGAAGTGGTGCTGGCTCCTACCCGGGGGGTCTTTAAGAAGAGGCTTGGTGACTACCTGGCTGGACTCATTTGAGTCCAGTTTTTCTCCCGCCCAGGCGGGGGGTTGGACTTGAAGATCTACAAGGTCCCTTCGACCCGACTTCTATGATTCTATGACATCCCCTGGTAAACATTTACTCCTTTGGGATGTGAGCCAGAAGTAGCTGGGACCAAAGGCAATGCCTGTGGACTTCAGTGATCTCTCGCTCAGACATTGGGAAACCTGCTCCCAAAGAAATCTGTCCCAAACTCCCACTCTGCAGAGAAAGCAGAATTGGACTCTAGAGGGGCTTTGTCCATAGCTCCTGGTTTCTCAGTTGGATGGCCTGCAGCAAATGCCACTCGGGGCATTGCACATCAGCTTATTGGAAACCTGCCTTGAGAAAGGAGTGTGGGCAATAAGTCACTTGTGCTAGCTTTTTGTGAACAATAGGACCTGATGTGTGCCCTAACCATGCCTTCGAAACAAGGGCAAAGGCCACACATCGTTTAATACAACAGTCATGCTTTATTTAGGTCCAGATCCTGTGATCTGAAGCATCCCACTGCACAGGGCAGAGGCCCAGTGAAGTCGGGGTGCTTCGTGCAGACAGGCCAATCCATCTGCAGGGCTCAGAATACAGCATCAGGCTTTTAAGGAATAGTGCTCAACACGACCACAGGAAACAACCCCATGTGAGTCCAATAGACTTGAAATCGAGCAAGGGATGTTCTGTAAGTTTTCTGCATTATAAAATGTCAAGTGAATCACAGAAATGATTATCCGCTGGCTAATTAGAAGGTGCAGCTGAGTGGCAGGGGCCTCTGCAATGAGAATTGTTTTTTGTTGCTTTTTTTTTTCACCTTATAGATGCTTCTGTTAAATTTTTCAAAAAAGCAAAATACTGAACAGGAGGAAACATCCCTTCTAACTCTGCTGGGAGTGGCAGAGGAACAAACAGGCCTGTTTAACACATCTGAACCAAAGCCAACCGCTGACTTTTTCTTTGTACCTTTGTCTGTCTTCGTGAAACTTGGCACTGCTTGCTGCGCAATTCAGGGACTCCTGCATTTGGATGAACATCTGTTTCAGTTTTTGGTGCAGGTTTCTCTCTGAGGCAATCACACTCTTGGTGCCTGGTTTCATTTTCCTTACTATGTCCGCCTGGGCTTGACTTCAGCCAGCCAGTCCTGGCTTTAACCTTAGTCCAAGCCCTTCACATGGAGGTTACAGGAAAGTTGAAGCCGGCTTTCCTGCTTTCAGCAAGTTCGTGCTGCTGTTTGTGTTTTGCTCTGTATTCGAGCAGATACGAAGAGTAGCTGTTCTAGCACTTAAACCTTGGCAAGTTTGGGCTTTTTACCACAGCACTGGCAGCAGGCAGATCCACCTGCACATTAGTCATCAGCCTTGAAAAAAGAAAGGGGGTGTCTCTGAGGAGGGTTTGGCACTCGAAGCAACAGGTAGGCTGTATTTGAGGGTGCGAGTCACCCACGTGCCTTGTGCCAGCCCCTCTTGGGTGGGAGGGGTGGTGATCTCATTGCAACCCAAGCGCTGTCTTGAGAGAGCTGTTTTATGGTCCTGTGTTTCGGTTCTTCCACCAGGCCAAGCAGTCCTTAGCCACTTTAACCAAGGACGTCCCCAAGCGGCATTCGTTAGCCATGCCAGGCGAGACGGTGTTAAACGGGAACCAGGAGTGGGTGATGCAGGCGGACCTCCCGCTCACGGCTGCTATCCGGCAGAGCCAGCAGACGCTGTACCACTCTCATCCCCAGCACTCTGCCGACAGACAAGGTGAGCTCTGAGCCCGCAGGAAGCCTGTGGTGTCTTCTGCCCTGGAGAAGAAGATGCTTTTCAGAGCAGTGCCCCTTGGTCCCAGGGAAGGGCTGGACTCATCTTCTGGAGCAGGGAGGGAGGCATCACTGCTGCTGGCGGCTGGAGGGAATAGCAGATAGTTTTAAATCCTTACCAGTTTCAGAGGCACGGGGCCAAAGTTTTACTGTTCCCAGTGTAGCTAATGCCAGGATGCACCAGTAACCACACAAGGTCTCTGGAGTCCTCTGTAACCTTGCAGAAATATTGCAAGGTGTTAGAGCCCAGCTCAGGCTTCACCCTGAGTGTCTTTCTGGATCCCCCTGTGGCATCAGAGGGCTGTCTCATCCTCTGTGTTACTTCCCATCTTAAACTGGTGCATAGTGGCTTGTCCCAGGTCCCATCTCTCACTCGTGAGTTGGGATGCTGCTCTCTGCTCTCGTAGGGGTGTGTTGTGTAACACTTACAGGTGCATGTTGGTACAGCACCCACAGGTCTTTGGAGAAGGGATGCTATAGGAGAGCAGAAGCTTAGTTGATCGCACCCTCTGCAGCTGGAGTGCACTCCCGTCCTTTTACCATGACCAGCACGTAAGCACCCTGACTGGGTCCAGGAGTGGAGATTCAGGTCAACTCCAGGCCGCTGCACAGTATCCTCCTCCTCTCTGTATAGCCTCACCTTTTCCTGTGCCTTCAAGCTGCTGACTCTCTGCCAGCTGGGTGGCCTGATTAACTAATCCCCTTTGGGGAGCAGCATTAACTCTACTTCAGAGCAGCAGGCAGGAGTAAATTGAGGCTAATCTCCCTACTCTCTCTGCCTGCTTCCCTGGATGCTTACGGCTGGGCATCTGGGGAAGCAGCCTGCCTTTTGGAGGGGCTGAGCACCTCTGATGAAGCCAACAGGAGCTCAGCACTTCTGGAAAGAAGGATCCTTATTTGGGTATCTAAAAGCTCTGGATGTGTTGTTCGTTACCTGCATTACAGGAACATTTAAAGGATCGCAGCTGACAGCAGGGCCCGGCTATATTAAATATCGTAGAAACACATAAGAGCCCAACCCTGCCTGGAGAAGCATTACAGCGTAAATGGATTTGGGTGTCTCATTTTAAATGGCCGCCTTCACAAGTGTTGCTGTCCCTGGAGCCTCTGCTCTCTGGCTTGAGTACATGAGGCTCTGCCCTCTACCTTTTCAGTCTCAAGCTACTCTCACGCTGTCCCTGACCCAGTCGTCTTCTCGCACCTCCCCATGTCAGCACCCGGTCCCAGTTTCCACTGCCCGTGCTCTTCTGTGAGCTTACGTCAGAGGTATCTGTGGTTGTCTCCTTTAGTCTTGCAGCACTTCCCTCTCTGTTTGGGGAGGGTGGTTAATAAAAAGGAATTGATGCTCCAGCTGAACAGCACTTGCACCCTGCTACCTCTGTCCCTGCACACAGCAAAGCACATTAGTAGTGTCAGGGGCTGCCACCAGCTTGTGGCATCACACTGCGGGTTTGTGGGTTACTGCAGTTGTTTCTGATTACTACCTGGCAGACAGTGCCAGAGGACAGGGGCTGTGCTGTACGAGCTATCCTGACCTTTGCAGCAGCCACGCTGCATCCAGGAGTCTCCTCAGGTCTTCAGAAATGGCTCCAAGTGATCAAGTGGCAGCCTTATCGGATGCAGACCCTCTGTCTTGACTGCTGGCTATACCAGTCTTCTCCCAAATGCTGCTGTACGTGAGGCCTCCCTAAATCCCTGCCCTGTAGCGTCACAGCACAGTGAAACAGCCGTCCAGTTCGAGTCGGGAGGTGGCTGCTCTGCTCGAATGGGCGATTCCAAGAGATATAGCAGTTTACAGAGCAGAAGGGGGTTAGTGGCATTTTCTCAATATCAGGCTCTCTGTCTTGTGTAAAGATAATGCCCAGATGGGCCAGTAGGGACCCCATAACGATAGTTATAACTTAAAAATGTGGTGTTTGCTGCCACTTTTACTCCAGGGATCTCAAAGTGCTTTAGAGACCCTTGGCTTCTCTGTTGCCCGTTGGCAGTAAATATTGCTGTGGAGTAACCGAGGCACAAACACGAAATGACTTGACCAGTCTCTGTGTACTGTGCAGATCTGCTCATTGTCACTGCTGGGCTTTAACCATTGGCCAGGGTTTCTTTTTTATAACAAGACTGTCATGCAGCCTAATACAGGTGGATGTTGCCAAGCTCACGGGATCCCCAAGGAGACAGAAAGGAAAGTGAATATTGGAATTGTCATTACAGTCCCTAGTTATTTAGCAGCATGCTGGGCACCGAGCCGGAATGAGAAGCCACCACAAAGCGCATTAAGCATAGGAGAAGCCCATGACTTAGTGTGAGACCATCTTGTGTGTAATTCCAAAAAAGACGCTTGCAGCCATGTCAGCGCTTGGACACTTTGCACAGCCAGTGGGTTGCAGACTTCCTGGGGGAGCGGTTTGTAAAGGGACAAGATGAAGACAAAAAACATTCCCCCCCCCCCCCATT
>NW_017729014.1:18399323-18407452 GCF_001723915.1 Gavialis gangeticus
TCCCCCCCCCCCCCATTTTACAAATATCAGCACATATTATGAACAGATGACATTTGTCCTGCGCTGACAGTGATGTCAGTCTAGCGAGTTGCTCTCTCTTGCCGCAGCCCAGTTCTGTTGGGTTTGCCTTCCCGGAGCTGCAAGGGAACATCTGCATTTTAAAAAAAGAAAAATCAGTTATGCTTGTAAATATTTCTGTCGATACTGGCTCTGAGGAAGCCTTTTCCCCCCGCAACTGAACTCAAGCCAAAACAAAATCGATTGCATTGCTTTACGCAAACTCCCTGCCGCCCTCCACGAGGGAAAGTTGTTGTGCAGTTAGCTTTGTCTGGTTCTAGAGACGCATCCCCTCTTCGGCACCAGAAGTCAGGCTTTTCTGACTCACGTTGCCGATGCTAAGTGCCCCGCCGTCACTGTCCGCTCTACCCACTTACCCGGTGCAGAGGAGCTGCAGAGCATATGGTAAGGGATGAAGGAACTCAAGCCCTTTTGTCTTCCATATGCAAAGACTTAGCCCGTGTTTGGATACAGGCCAGTTCGAAATGCATGTAGCAGCAGCTGCCAGGGAGCGAGGTGCGTAACTCCATGGACCGGGTGCAGATCAGGTGTGCAAATCTGCGGTTCCCAGATTGAAAGTCAGTGCCGCAGGACATGCAGTAGATTTTCAAAGTGTGGCGAGAGCACAGCCAGCTCCCATTCCCAGGGCTGGAAAGCCAGCACAGCCATCTCACCCCGTTAATCCTCATAGGCACTGCCATTAGTATGCTGCACCTGTATGTTTCCTGTCCCTCTTCGAGACCCCAGTGCCCCTGAGCAGCTGCTGATGCTTAAAGGCCAGCTGCACCTGCAGATCAGCCTGTGGTACATAAAGGACTAGAGCGTTTTCCTTGGTCCTTTTTGGCAAAGAGCACAATGCCAACATTAAAGAGTGTACTGCAGAAGAGCAGACGCTTCAGGGACATCTCAGAGTGGTGGCTTCAGCAGAGACGAAGCTGAGGCAGCTCCCTTGTGGTCTCAGTTCGGCAACCAACTGTCCTTGTGATGGAGACTGCAAGGCACCGTGTGAAAGCTTCTGCTCAGTGAATATGTGTGTGTGTATCCCCTCCCCTGCCATGTGATGCGAAAACTAAAGAAATCCAATCGCCCGTACTTAATCAGCACCCTGAAGTTAAGCATCCACGACCATGCAGTGAGCAACGCGCTCTGGGGCAGATGGTCTTGTTTATTGAATGACCTGCCTTCAGTTTTTAAAGTGACTGGTGAGCTTGGGTGCTTTACAGGGGCTGGTGCTTAGAAGGCACCGAGCACTTGACTTCTGGGGAATCGCAGCCCCCTCTCCAGATGGGCCTCCAAAAACCAAAGTGCACAGATTTACTAATGGCTTCAGAAAATGTTGGCCTTGGCTTGCTTACTGACCCAGCATCTGCAGTGGCAAAGGTGCCAATAATCATGGACATACGTGAGGGCACACGTTTGTAGTGATTGCTTCTCATCTGTAAATCCATGGATTGTTCAGCATGCCACAGTTTATCACCAGAGGTGATGAGCATTGGAGCGGGAATCTGTTATTAGTCCCTGATGAGATCACAGCCCCTCAGGCACATGCTACTTCTTCCCAAAAACTACAAACTCTTACTAAAACAGCTGCCCTGACATCCCAAGGCTTTCTGCCTGTCTGCTGTAGGTACTCCACAGAGCGATCACAGTGATACTTTAACCACTGAAGAAGATCATAGTATGCTTTTCATGCTCCAGGGCCACACAGGGAGATGAGAACAGAGCTGGGAAATGAATCCAAATTTCTGGAGTCCATGTACCACAAGTTCAGTCCTGCTCTCTCAGGTGTCCCTCTAGAACAGCGATTCCCAAACGGTAGGTTGTGACCCCAAATGGGGTCCCAACATCAGTGGATGGGGTGACAGGGGTGGAGGGCTGTGGGTTGGGAGTGAGGGGTCATGCTGAGGAAGAATTTGGGTTGCACTGCTCTAGAAGGGAGGAGCAGGTCTGTGGCATTCATGCTGCCATGCACAGTTTTCATCCAGCATCCCAGGTAGCAACTGTCCTTGCAGAAGTACCGCAGTGGAAGGAGCCAAAGGCAGACAGAAAACACTGTAGAATGATTTGAATAAATATGATGGGACGTACATAACAAATCTATATTTGAGCTCACATCCTCGTCCCTAACTACTGTGCAAGGCACCTTCCTGGTGGAAAGCGGCTGATGAGCTCTAGTCTCCAAATTAAAGCTCAGCCCCTTGCAGGGAGGTTTTTTGTGATGGAAATACAAATTCCACTGACACCCGACTCTGTTCCTTGCCTTTCAGCTGTCAGAGTGAGTCCTTGTCATTCACGGCAGCCTTCCATAATCTCTGACGCGTCAGCAGCAGAAGGCGACAGGTCGTCCACGCCAAGTGACATCAACTCCCCTCGACATCGAACGCATTCCCTGTGCAATGTAAGGCGGTTGTGAAGGTCATTTGTCACTCCCGTAGCTGTCATCTTAACATCTGCGCCAGCATTGCTTCCTTTAGCCGGCACTCTCACCTGCTTGTCTTGAGTCACCTCTTCTTGTAGGATCTGATCCAAAGACCAGTGATGACAAGGCAGAGATTCCTATTGACTTCACTCAGCTTTGGATCTGACCATTCATACTGCTCATACTGTGCATTTGAACGGGACTTAGAACTGCCCAAATACCAAGCAGCAAAGGGCCCTGTTCTCTGCCCCCCAGCTTCTTGCCTGTAAAGCAAGTGAAGATGGCTGTTCCAATTTGAGCAAGGCTTGCATTGACTTTGCGTGCTAGACTTGACCATTCACAATACAAGGCAGCGGGAAACAGGTTCCTCATTTTCAAGAGCTCTTCCAAAACAGGGCCCATCTATTTCTCTGCAACGTCCTGAAAAACAGGCACAAGCTTGTTCCAGGACATTTTATTGCAGCACAGAAATGCCAGTTGTCAAGAGGTTTTTGAGAAAGTGTGGGTTTTGCCGCGAGGCATCTGGGATCTCACTGATCTCCAGTGGGACAAACTGATTTCCAGCAAAGTGAAAATTTGAAAACGTTGAGTCTTCTGCTTCAAAACAGAAGACTTGGACTTTGAGTTGGGACTTGGATTGGGACTTTAGCAAAGCTCTTTTTTCCCCTCAAACTCCGAGCAGATCTTTTCCAGTTTTGTTTGAGAAAGTAGAGAGCTTTGAAACTTCTCCCTGTGGCCCACGACCCAAAAAGCAAGCCAGATTCAGCCATTTCATCAGATTCACTTTGAGCTTTCAAAGTGGACCGGGTGTAGCTTGAGAGCTGTGCACCCGCGTGAGCCAAAATGAAAACATGGTTTTTTCAAACCCTCCATGAACTAAAATGTCATGGGTAAACTAGCTATAGTCGCTGGCCACACCACATACTGCATTCGGGACAGAACACAGCAGCTTCCGCTTGAAAAACACAGGACTTTGTGGGGTGAGCTTCCAAGCAAATCTCCATTAGTTGACAGTATGATGAGTGTGCAGGTTATGTGGTCTGACATGACCCCACACACACTGGTCTCTACTGGGCTGGTATGAATTCACACTAATTCCATCAAGGAGGTTCATCTTGGTTTATAATAGTGCAGTTAAGAGTAGAAATTGGCCCTTTGCATTTGATTTCTTTGTTAATATGGGAGATTTTGATTTTTTTTATTAATCACAGGAGCCTCCAGCCTGAGTCTGGAAGCTCTCTGTATAGATGGGCAAGCAAAGAAAAGACGAGCATCTCTTCCATCCTTGTAGTGACAGCATGAATGTAAATGGCTGGAGCTAAGGTATGGCAGAGAGCGTTTGAAACTAGACAAGAAAATAAATTGCAAGGTGCAGGAGATACCCAGAAGCACTGCAATCAGATAGACAGGGATTTATACTGCGAATAATTAAGATAGCATGGCTAGTAGATGCAGATAAATGTAATTTGATTCTGGGCAGAGGATCAGGTGAACGAGTTTCTGCCAGATAAAAAAGGCTTGCAGCGCATGCTGACTAAGGTGAAGATCTGGGAATCAGAGAACAAGTTCCAGCCCCTGCGGGCAGTTGTGCAACTTCATGGGAAGAGAGACCGCTGGGGGAGACTGGAGAACAGGCCAGACAGGCTCGCTAGCTCGGGAGACTGATAACAGACCCTTGAGCTGTCGCTTGGCTGGTTAAAGCCCCTGCCACATCTGTGAGGCTCCATCTAATAGTGTCCGAGTGACCAGTGTGGAACAAGCGGGTAGTGTCAGTCTAACCACTGCAGGAGTTGACCTTTCCGACAGCCACCGCAGTAGCTCAAACTCTCTGATCCTTTTATCTGCAGAAGTAGTAAGGAGACCCCAGATCTCCATGCCAGGGAACCTCCTAGGACTAACTTTTACTGATTAAATTTGCACGGCCTTTATACTTGCAGCAGTCAGGCTTGGAGCTTCTCCTGTTTGAAAGTCTGTGCGCACTTGTGTTGTCTCCTCGCACGTTTTCCATACCAGGCTCGTACACATTATACATTCAGCCCAACAGGAGCTTTCCTGGCTTTGCAGGTTTGTTTAGTAATAAACTGGGGCTTCCTCATTGCAGTGGACTATTGGCATCTTCCCAGTTCCTTGGAGCAATCCTGACAATGGGGTCACTTCCCACTAACCCACAAAACCCCGAGAGTGCCGTACCAGCAGTCACACTCTACTACTGATTTGTGAGAGAAGCTGAATGACGAGCTTTTGGGCTTTCCGGAAGCAAGTTCTGTGTAGCTGATTACTTCTAGGATCTCTAGCAGTCACTGCAACATACTCTAGGGATGGCAGGTCACATTGAGAAGGCATCACCCACTAAGACGGTATAATGGAGCGGAGTTACGTCTGAAGGAGTATACCTTGATAGGTACATGGTGCCAGGGCCAGAAGAGAACATTGTAGCTGGGAACTAAGAGGTTCTCCTTGCTTTATTTCAATCCCCGCGCCCTACTTTCTTCTGGTCACCAGGCTTGCATGTTTCAGAGATGTCTGCTCCCTTACACCCACTTATTGATGTGCAATAAGTGACAATGAATAATCTGGCATGAATTAGCAGGACAATCTGGGGCATCCCCACAATCAGCCAGTGGTGATCCCTGTACTAAAAGGGAGAAGCAGATCAATTGGGAACAGCATGCATAGTGTGGTTCCAGGTCAGTCTTTCCTCCCCTAACTTCTTGATCTGTTAGCCTAAGGCAGGGTGCCACAAGATCTTTTACAGGTGCTGTGTAACATTAGCACTGATGGGGTGCAAACACCTACACGTGACTCACAAGATAAACCCAGAGGTTTCATATGGGAATCCCTTGTGTCAAAAGCTTTCTACCCTATCGTGGTCTTCTGAGTTCTTCGCAACAGAAGAACTGACCCTATTATTTTTCTTTAGTCAAGAAAGGAGTGAACGCAAGGGCTTCCTCCAGCCCAACAAGGTTAAGAACCACTGCTCTAAGGGGAAAGGGACCTGGATTAAAATATCTTGGTTAGCCCAAATCTTTTGTTTTTGTTAGTGACAGGGGTTGGGAAGATACAGCTGAGCTTTGACAAGCTCCCCAAAGTTCGGATCTCTCAGAGCCTTTCTGGCTTGCAAAAATGCGGTAGACGTCTCCAGAGACATAGCTGTAACACGAAGAAAGGTTTTGATTGATCTGTCTTTTTTGGATCCAAGAGAGTTTTGCTAAATTCAATTTAGGGGTGGGGAGGAAAGTTTCAAGGATTCTTATTTTATCCCATCTGAGTCACCCATCTTTATTCTGATTTTTTTTTATTTTTTTTTTACTTTTCTGAAGCCATGGCTGAACTTCCTTCTTGATTAGCCACATACAGTGAAGTCATCAGAGTAACAGAGAATAAGAGAGTTTTACCTGCCTTAATATGTTCCTCCCTATTCAAAAGTCCTGTTTCCCATTCCCCAAATAATCGGTGTCTGTTAAACGGTGATGCTTTTGCATGGGCTAACACCATGAAGCCTGTATGTTAACAGGATTGCCACAGAGGATGCTTCTGGCTCTATACTTACATCCACCGACTGCTTTTGCTCTAGCTGTAGGGTAACCCAGAACTGTTTCTGCTGTTTCAATTTGATCTGTCTCCTTCTACTGGTAGGGGGATAGTCCTGGACCGGTACAGAAGAACTTGCACAACCCAATTGTACAGGTAGGAAACCAGTTCCCTTTCTCAACCAACCTGCTAAAGTAATACAGTTTATTAGCATCAGCTGGGAAGTGCGTTATAGGATGTTGGCAAGAAAAGATACAGACCACACAATTCAGACACAGACAGCATCTCTCTCCCTGTTGGAAACTGGCCTGAATCAAACCCACCGGATTCCCAGAGCTTTGGCTCCAGATCCAAATGTTGACTCAGACCCGTATCTAGCAGAGGTGACAGAGAGAGATTTTAATCGGTCATCACATCTAGAAAATTTAATGGACACAGCCAGGCCCGACAGGTGTAGGGAATCGCATCTGCTGAGGGAGGGAAGGAGCTGTAGGGATCGAATCGCACGATGTACCTTGCACTTCCTGCCAGCTCCTTCCCAGGTGTGACACCAGCTTAGTCCCCCTGGCTGATGTGTAGCTGAGCTAAGTCTAAGGGAGTCTTGAGTCATTCTTAATTGCCCCCCTGTCCACGATGCCTCCAAGTTTAGTGAGTAGGTTTGGAAGGAAGAGGAACTCTCCTAGCGCTCTCGAGACTCAGGGAATCAATCGGGTGCAGAAAGGGGGTAACAAAGGGACCTCGGCCATTTTTTACGTTAAGGAAATTTGCACCAATGCTATTGAGAGAGAAACGGCGTGGCCTAAAGCAAGGGTTATACTGGCTAATGTTTCAAACAGCTGAAGGGCACCCCTGGAATGGCTTTGCTGCCGCGTGTCCAGGTTGGTGGTGTTGAGGGCAGAGGGGGGATGAGGTGGTTCAAGCACATCAAGGACACGATGCATCCTGGGATGGAGCACAACGAGCAGACTCAGCCAAGCTCCGTACCCGTGCGTGGGGGTGAGGGTGTTCATGCAGAAAACAAAGCACGTGAATTTAGGGAAGACAAGCACTCAGCACTTCTGAAAATTGCTCCCTGAACACCTGCTCTCCCAATATCCACCCGCAGCAGCCTTCTGTTGAAGCTCCCCCAGGTCATCCTGAAGTCAACGGATTGTTTTGTAGTGAGAGCAGGGTCAGACCCCATTTCCCATATTCTGCTTGGGGCTGGTTGCTGCCATATAGAAGGAAGGGGGTCATTGGTGCAAGATCTCATCCCTCCCCTTGGTTCTGGGATTTACTGGTCCCTGATGCCTTTCCACAAAGTTATGAAGATATTAATGGCAGCTTCCCAGCATGGACCCTTTTCTCTCTGTCCTCCTTACCAAAGCTGCAATTTTTAACGCCACCTAAGGAATGTGGCTGTCCGCAGGCTCCCTTTGTGAGCTTTCTTAAGAGTTTTAGCATGCTGGGCACATCACTGCGGGCTCCTTCCATGAAATATTAGTAGCCAAGTCCCCTAGCGGTCTTCATCGTTTCAGGTGCTCCCAACGTACTAGTTCAGCCTACCTCAATCCCACCGCTTAGCATCCGAGCAGCTTCTCTCCATATATGTGAATGCTAGAGATGCTCATGTTATTTCCCCTCCTCCTTTTTTTTCCCCCCCCCGACCCCTCCCTCAGTCTCTAGAGGACCTCGAAGACCAAAAAAGGAAAAAGAAGAAAGAGAAAATGGGATTTGGCTCCATCTCAAGGGTATTTGCCAGAGGGAAGCAGCGGAAGTCCCTAGACCCAGGCCTCTTTGATGGTACTGCTCCCGATTATTACATAGAGGAGGATGCAGACTGGTGACCCCCCGAGCTGGTAGCTTGCCTCCCTCTGCTGCCAGTGTGCGTGCGTGGGCGTGGATGTGTGTCTGTGTGCGGGTGCGTCTAACTCAAAAGAAAGTTGAGCCTTTTCCTCTGCGTCGCCACTTCTGTAACTGATGTACATACTACAAACAAAAACCTGTGTGTGAATATGTTAACTGTTGTCTTTGGAGCGATGCAGTCGTGTTGTAATCCTCTCCCTTTGTTTCTCTTTCTCTCTCTCTTTTTTTTAATTCTTCTTTTTTTTTTTTTTTTTTTTTTTTTTTTTTTTTTTTTTTT
>NW_017729014.1:18407524-18414761 GCF_001723915.1 Gavialis gangeticus
TTTTTTTTTTTTTTTTTTTGGATTATTTTTCTTCTTTTTACAAAACTTGAAACTTGAAGGACTGCTGTGTACTTGTAAATAACAAAACTATTGTGCACTTTGTGCTTGTGACGTCTCTTGTCCAAAAACGCTGTTTCCTTGAGCCCATCCCGTCGGTGCATTCTGTATCTGGTGTGTTCTCAAAGTTGGGTGTTGGAGGGGACAGTATCCTATTCACAGGGTGCACCTGAGTTACCTAGCCGACAAAATGTTAGGCTCTGCCTATCTAGTAAGACCTCAAAATCTCACTCGAGATGATGTCTTCCTGGCCAAAACCTTAGGAGGCAACATGGGCTCTCTCTAATGCCTGCCAGACTGGAATAATTGTTTAGTTTTCCTTTTTATTGTTTAATTTATTTGCACAAATTCAGAAGAGCTATTCTAACTAAATTATTACGTAGATATTGGGATTTATATTTTTCCACAGTGGTTGGGATGGGTGGGGAGGAGGAGGGTGAGTTTATACTGTACTGTTCTATATTAAGCTGCTGCCTAGTATTTGATGCCTGCAGAGCTAAAGGTGGTTGGACTGAATCCCGGAGAACATCAGTTCTTCTCATTCTGACTTTGTGATTTTTCTTTTTTTCTAAATGAATTTCTTTTGTATTTCTCTCTTGTGCTTGCATGTTTTGTACGCTCCTCGGTCCTGCAGTCTGCCCTGACAGCAAGATCGGGGACTGGGATCACTATTGTGGAAGGATAAACGCAATCAGATAGCTGTAAATACCTTTATCTAAACTGTAAAATTGCTTCCTGTATTGGAGAATAGATGCTTATCGCGAAATAACGCACAGGAAAAAGGCAGATTGCAAAGTAGATCAAAAAAGAGACAGGAATTCTCAGTACTGCATGGATTTGGAACGCGCTGGCCTTTGCTTTTGTATTTTCTGTTTGCAGAAACACAAATTGCTTTTCCTTTTGTGTCTTCATCTTTTCCTCTTTACAGTGTTCATTTTGTTTGGTAGCAAGACAGAGGGTGATAAAGGTTTTCTAAGGAAGCAAAGCCCCATTCATCTCCATGCAGCAAAGTGCTTAAGTCCTGTGGTAAATGACTTGGGCACCTGCTTAAAACTAAGCATGTGCTTTGCTGTATCTGAGCAAAGAAACTCGTGGGAAAGGAAGGGAGTGAGTAAGTGATTATCAGGATCAGGAAACAGTATTAGATCAGGCACTTAGCGACACTGGAACTCTTGTTCTGTATCAAACGTTGTTAATTCAGGTCTGTGACATTTATGTTTTCTGTACAAAACCTGTTGTGGGTCTGATCTCAGCCTGCCATTCATCCCGCAGTGCAGCAGTTTAATAGCTTTGGGAACCCAGGTAAGCAAAGCTGGCAGTAGCATCTTGTAAACACTTATTTTGGGCATTGTTTCCTCCTAACTCTGCTTCATGAACAAACAGATGTGCATTTGGAAAGTCCAGGCAGTTTGATTCAGTTGCTTCTTAAATCAAGGTCTGCTCATTCTCTTCTAAATGCCAGTTAATGTAGAGGAAGATCCCCCACCACCCCCTCCAAGAGCACAAGCCGCATTGATTTTAAATTGTACTTGTGTTCCTAAATCCATTAGGCTTCTTTGAAAATCTTCCCCTGTGATTTTTAACTGCAGTTTCCCCTTTCCTTTAACATGCACAGCTATTTGCTGACTACAGAATACAGTACCTTGTGCTTTAATGCTTGCAATATCATTTTAAGCTCTTAAAAATGTAATAAGATTATTTAATAATGCTATAGTGTATTATTTTTAATTCTGATAAGTGCACCCTGTTTGAAAGGGATATTTTGTCTTAAATTACAAAACTAAAAACAAAAAATACCACCGTGCTACATTACTTTCTAACATGATGACGTGGAGAAACCACAGGGGGTTAGGGAAAGTGGGTTTTAAATATCTGCACCATTTTGCAAAGGGATCTGTTCAAATTGAGGGGTTGGGGAGAAACTGCCCTGTGGTTCTTTCTCTGCAGAGGAACATTTTTATACATCTTTTTTTTTTCCTTTCATTGTGTTTTTATAATTTAAAAAAGAAAAACAACAACAAACCAAGCCAACTCCTGGTTATTTCGTAGTCTCCTTTCCATTTCAGCTTTTGTAAATTAGGAAATAATTCTAAAGTTACTAAGAGGATCATTTATTTAAAAGAGAACTACAATAAATAGCATATGAATTATGGGTAACATTAGATTTAACTTTTCCCACGTGAGTGGGGGAGATTCCTTGAAGGCATGGATGCAAATATAAAAATATAAAAGATCTAAATAAAGCTTATTTTAAAGTATGAATGAATTTGATGTGATTTAATTGCTTCCAAGTTGTGCTTGCTAGGCCTAGGACCCTGGCCACTAACCAGGGGCTCAAATCTGAGCTGGTCATGTCCGCTAATAATCTTGGGCGTTCTGCCACTCACCACCATGGTATCGAAAGCCCTGCCGAGTGCTCTTTTCCCCAGAACCAGAGTTTGCTTAAATGTATTGTTTTCTTTCTAGCTAGTTAGAAAGGTTCACAAAAACTGATTTCCGCAGGCAGAAACACAAGCCCCGCTTTGAAATTCGCTGCCTTTTACTTTTTTTAGATGGATTTTCAAAAAAACCCGTTTGAGCTGGGAAGCAAATCGCTGACTATTGGCAATAACTTGCCTTCTCTTTTCAAGTCTTACCTGCGCTGCCCAGTCCTTCCTTGTAGCGCTGTAGCTCATGGCCTAACTCCTTCCCGTGGCTGTTATCGTGCTACAAAAGAATTGGGACGATTCTCTCTGCTCACAACTTGCATTTGAAATTGTGATGTCAAATCGTTGCTCAGTGTGTCTTTTGCTTCGTGAAGCCCTAACCAGTGTCAGATTCCTGCGGGAGGCCGCGCTCTTCAGCTATGCTCTTACATCTGCTTTGCTTGCCCGCAGAACAGGCGCACCATGCACCGACATCAGTCAGCTCGTGCCTGCTGCTTATGGCAGATGTGCCTCAAGTCACAAGCCACCTTGTCCTGAAAGCCCTCGTTTGGTATTCTAGCCATCTGCCCTAGCTGTGAAGCTTTGATCGGCTGTGCTCTCCTAGCGCCCTCCCTTTGCACATCATAGGACGCGGTCTATATTAAGAACCGTAGGTAGCATAGGTCAGCTGTGGACATGAGAGAGTCTGCAAGGAATTGAAATGCTTCCACAAGTTTCTTTTAACTGCATCCCAAAGTCTGGGTGGACCCAAATGTTCCCCCTGCAGGGCTGAATACCCAGGACAGTACAGCAGTGTTCAAACATGTTATAACCAGAAAATGAACTGGATTAGAAATGGCATCTCCTCCCTGAGCAAAATGCAGAGAGAGAGAGAGACAAACCATGGAAAACCAATTTCAAACATGCTTTCTTTTTTTGTGTGCTCCAAGACTGGGGGTAAGTAATACAAGGCCAAATCTTCCTCCCTTTCCTAAGGGTCACGTTACCCCACATTTGAGCATCCTTCAACCAAAATGATTTCATCCTGTGCTGCTGTCCTAGCCACTAGACTGTCCTTCCTCCTGCTGCCGACAGGGGAGAGAATAGGACCCCCAGGACAACAGAGTGGTCCTGTCGGCTATTCTGTCCCCTGTAGACTTCAGTATGGAGAGGGGGGAAGATTTAATGAGGAGAATATTGTGCCAGGAGAATGGGGAAGTGGGAACTAGAGGAGGCAGAAGAGATCTTGCGATGGAGCTGCGGACAGTGGGGTAAGAGTAGGGGCAAAGAAAGGAAAGGAAGAGGAGGCACGGAAAACCTGACTTGCCTCTTCAAAGTTGGCTTAAATTGGGCCAGTTTTGAATGCACTGAATAATGCAGACCTCGGTTTACTCAAAAGCAATAGGAAGCAACCTAATCCTAGCAGAGGAGAACGTCACTGCCAGAAATACCACAATACCACGTCACTGCCAGAAAAGCCGCAGTTGCAAATCCCCCACCAAAGCAGCGCTGAGTAATATGTTTCTGGTAGTGGAGAAGGCAAAGGAGAAAAGACAAGCCTACTGCCTGAGCCCAGGAAGAAACAGGACCTGAATGGGAGGTTTGTGCTTCACCCAATGTAGCACCAGCTGTGTATTTTGAACTGTCCAGGCTTTGGGGCTTGGGGCTTTGTTTCAGGCCTCTCAATCAAATAGAGGACAGTGATTTTTATGGGTTGCGACTGGCATCGAGGATCAAGACTCCAGCAAAAGGTTAGTTGAGCAGAAAGCCTTGAGTTGGAGCAGTCTCCAGCTTTGATTTTGTATCTCTGGAGAGTGTCACGGGCAACGCCGAAATGCACGGGAAGCAGGTAAGGGATCCTGCAGTTCAGAGATCGGCGGGGACACGAAATGCAGGGAGGCAAACCTGTGGGCAAGGTGGGGCTCCCTGAAGAGCTGTGGCTGCTAAGAGCACAGAGGTTTTCCAGCGATACTGATCCTTGTCCCTCAACCTGCTGAACTTACAACATCTGACAGTGCAAGGATCAGTCTCTGCAATAGCAGGGAGTGTTGCAGCCAGGCCTGCCGGACTGGGCCAGTCATGGAGGGACCATGGGACTGAACCTGTAGTTCTTAATTGTCCTAGCAGGGAGGTAATGCTTAATAATTGCTTTGACAGGGAATTAATTCATCTATCACGATATAGTCTTTAAAGGAGAATTGCCTATTCAGCATTTCAGCCAGGGATGGCTTACGAGCCTAAAGCCAGATCTACACCCCACTCTTATACCAGCCAGGCCGTTTAGGGATGCTGTATTTTCACTGAAATGGCAGTGCTGATACAAATTCTAGTTGTGGGTGAGCTTGTGTCAAGGTGCCCTATAACCCTGCAGTTTATTACCACTCCATGTAAGAGAGAAGCCCTTACCTGGATCTTTCAGCCAGGCACCGCTCGCATAGCTGCTTTGTTGTGGATGGGCATCAGTCCTTCCAGCCTTCTGATTCTCCATGAGATCCACTGAGCAAAAGAAACAAATGCACTGGTGACACGGGTTGCTCCAGCTGCACTGTCTGTCCAAGCTACTCAACTCAGCTATGGTGGTGTGTGAGCACCGCGTGGTGGCTGTGCTAACACAGCCAGAGGAGAGTGCTATTTCTCCCCTTACAGATAGGAAATCAAGGCACTGGCAGGATAATGGCTTGTCCAAAGTCATTTGTCCAAAAAGCAAGGACTTGAAGGCAGGTATCCCAAGCTCTAGGCTAGTGCCCTAGTTGCTGGACCTTCATCTACCGCATAAGATCTCCAGAAAGTAATCGCACCCCGCCCTTCGTGACTCGGCCTTTCCTCTTAAGTAGTCAGGGGGATCTTTACAAATAACCATGCAACACCCCCCCTCCCATGGCACAGGTGGTAATATCCCCCATTTTACAGGTGGGGAAACTGAGCCACCAATGTAAAATACCTGCCCAGCCTTGTTTAAAAAAGCCATGGCTGGGGTGGGTTTGGAACCTGGAAGCCCTCCCTCCAAATGCCCTCATTTATAAATGCACAGAGCCATCTACTGTATGCATGGGCCATAGCTAAATGAGAAAATAAGCAATTGCTTAGAGAGGTAGTATATTGGAACAACCCTAATCACTGAGGGGTATTTCCATGAGGTGGTGAGAGAGAGTTCCCTGTAGCTCCGAAGTAAATTTCCCATTGGAATACTCTTGCCTTTTTAATTCACTTTTCTGTTGAGAATAGGTGGCCTGGATGACAGCATATCTACCTGGGGGAGTTGGCAGCTGCGTTATAAGTAACTCTTTGCAGAGCACCTTTTATTAGCAAATCCAACTGGACCCTTTCTGCTGAGGCAGCTTTTGAACTCAGCGGACCAGATCTTCAGTTAGTCTAAGACTAACAAACTGGAGCTATATGGATTTACCACCACTCCGGGATCTCAGCTGCTGGTGACAGGAGGCTACACTGATTTCCACCAGCTGGAGCCTGACCCCTGACTTTGATGGAGCTGTGCTGATTGACAGCGGTGGAGGACCTGGCATGATGACTGCATCAAAATCCGTGCAAGAAAGAGGTGTCAGAGAGGTAGATCTGTGCTGGAAGAGAGGCATGAAAGCCTGCAAGTAAGGAGTCTGGTGATGAAAGCCACATTTTAAAATACTTCTCACCAGGGGTACTGAGAACATGGGGAAATGCTGATAACGGCATATAACTGCATGTGGTGCTATACAACCGTTAGAGCTCTGTGTGCTAAGATAGACATTGCTCCTCCTTCCACAGAGAAATTGAGGCAGAGGACTGAAAGGATTTGCTCAGAGCAACAAGGATGCCATGGCCCAAATTAGCATGCGCATGTTCCTGGGTCCCTGTCCTGTGCTCAGGAACGTATTCCTTGCTTTTAGTGCTGCTTACTTCCCTCCGTTAAGAACAGTGAAGCCAGTGGCTAGCCCAGTCTTCTCACTTTCTGCTATGCAGCTGTGACCACCACACCATGGTGGTTTGATAAAGTAAACTCTTCATTGTCCTTGAACCCCATATCACCCACCCCTAGAACGCACCTCCACCTGCAAGCCCCAGCGTGTGCATCTGACGGCCACGCGTGTTTATCTGTACAATGGCTCTGCGCTTTGGGGCCAAGCCTGGTGCAGGGCTGGTTCAGAGCTGCACAACGTACAGCCTTGACAGCCTCACATGGCTTGCGGAGCCATAAAGCCTGACCTTCCCCTGGGACCACAGGCCTAGACCAAAGCTGCTGAGCTGCCAGCATGTCCTGCTACTGAACACAGCCGACTGGCAATTTCTGTTCCATTACCAAAAGGTAATGCTGAAGCTGGGCACATACATATAATCTTGTGCCAATGCAGTCATGGGTTCAGAAACAGAAGGTAGAACTGCCCTGTAGGCCTGAAGCTGCTTGGTATATGTAGCTATCTCCATCTACAAAGAACAAAGTGGCAGAAACTGCCCATGATACCTAGAGTCTAGGCATTGGATAAGCAGAGAAATGAGCAACCCCCAGGCCTAGAGCTGCCTCTTCCCAATAGAGGAAGAGAAGCAAACTTAGGTGACACTTTCAACCAGCTGCTCTCTGCTGCAAATACCAGAAATTAGGCCTGTGCGAAGTGGGTAGTATCCACTTCGGCTTCAGATTCGGCCGATTCGGGGGACAGTTATTCGATTCAGTGATTCAAATCACTGTCCGGATTCGATTCGGCCGAATCTGATTCGGAGATTCAGCAGGAGCCACATCAGCCAGGCCCATTCCCCCCCCCCCGCTGTCCCAGCCCGGCAGG
>NW_017729014.1:18414991-18425322 GCF_001723915.1 Gavialis gangeticus
CTGTCCCAGCCCGGCAGGATCGCCCCTGCTCACCCCAGTTCCCAGCTCTTTGGGGAAAAAAAAGCCCTGACTCATCAGGTGCTGCTGGGCAGGGGGTGATCCCTGCTGTGCCCCACTGCCCCACACTGTGGGGGGGGGCTCTGTACAAGCCCCCCAACCCTGCCCCTCCTCCCCCGTGGCTGCCCTGCCTGCTGCGGCTCCGACCCTATAAGAAAAAAAACCGGAGGAAAGCCCTCAGACTCACAGTTCCTGCCGGCTGGGGGCGATCCCCACTGCCTCGTGCCACGTGGGGGCTCTGCATGAGTCCCCCAAAGCCCCGAGGCTGCTGCAGAAGCAGTGAGTCCTGGGAGGGGGGATTGGGGCTTTATTTTCCTTTAAAGGACCAGAGCCGCAGCAGGCAAGGCAACCATGGGAGGCTAAGGGAGCAAGGGGGGGATCAAGGGGCTCATGCAGAGCCCCCCACACAGCATGGGGCAGTGGGGGGCAGCAGGGATTGCCCCCCTGCCTGGCAGCACCCGGTGAGCACCCTCCTCCTCCAGTCCCCCCTCCCCCGCCCCCAGTGCTTACCAGCTCCAAGTCCGGCTCCAGATCCTGGTGTAGCCGCCAAGGACTGCCCAAGTCTTTGAAGCTCTCCGAATCTTTTCCAAATCAATTCGGAGAGCTTTGAATTGATTTGGACTTTCTTATTGGTCCAAGAGGGAGATCTCAGCAGCAGAGAAATCAGCCAGAGCAGTGCTGGATGAACACCAGATCAAAAGAACATCCCTTTGGGTAAGTGAGGAAGTTAAACTGGGGAAATGAAGACATAAAAGGTGAGCAAACATGCTGCCAAGGGCACAGGAAGCTGAAACTGGCACAAGTGAGCCTGGAGATAGCAGAGGAGATGAAAAGGGTGACCAAGAACTAAGATTGGGCAGGAAGACTGATGAGAGGTTGGGTGGACAGAAGAGAAGAGAACTTGGCCGGGGGAGCGCTGGATGCAGCATTATGAAAAGGGGAAAAGGAGGTTTAAAGTCCACAACCACGATCACCAGTCTGACCCAGGGCTAGGGTTTTGGAGAGAGAGGTGGCCTTCGGATCAGAAGGCAATGTCAGACAGAGGGGGTCAGGGTCTCTGAGACCCAGGAGCTGGAGGGACGAGGAATGAAGGGATCACAGATGGCAGTAATCTCTTTAGAGAGGGAGTGGAGAGAAAGGAGGAAGGCTGCAACGGACCCAATATAGCGTGTGACTGATTAACCAGTGGGTTTCACTGGGTGTAAGCAAATGTAGAAAATGAGAGGGCACTGCAAAGGGTTAACGGAGATAGAGAATGCGAGTAATATATTGCTTAGCTGATTATTTTAAAATAATTAAAGAACACCCTGTCAGAGCCCTTGAGGCTTTGCTGCCGTTGGTGCGGAGCAGCCAGTTTCACACCCGGAGCGTTTCTGTCCTCAAAGGCAGCAAGGCAGATCCCGCACAAGAATCACGCGCTTCCAGCTCGGGGACTTCTGGAGCCGACCAACTGCTGGCGCCTTGCTGTGCGAAACCGTCTGTGGCAGGAGACAAATTACCGAAGAGCAGCACCGGGCTAGATTGTGTGAGCCTTGTTCAGGTGGATGAGCACTTACTCAGACGAATGGTCCCAGGGAAGCTAAACCCCAGCACAAGGTCCACAGTCGAGCGCCGAATGATTAGCAGGGTAGAGAAGCTGGTTTATAACTAAAGCTTACATGCTAAGCTGCAGCACCTTGGCTAATATCTGGGAGCGCAGGGAAAAAATCTACAGCTAACTGGAGGATGTAGTGGGGCGGGGGAAGAAATGTCAAGGAAGGAGGTGCCTCAGTAAAATCCCCCTTGCCCAGTCATCAATGCAAAGGAAACCTTGTGGGAGCTGTGCACTAAAGGGTTGGGGAGAAAGTGATCCAAGGTGGCATCCTTTGCTCCAGGGATAAAAGATCTGGGTTATTCTGAGAGCTGTGATCCTGGTTCTCAAATCCACTGCAGCACTGGGTTTTTACAGATGCAAAACCACCAGTGCTGTGCAGGGGAGATGCGGGCCCTGCGCTCTTCATGGCTTCAGACTCCACGTATTCTCATCAGGTGCTAGCATAAAATAAACACTGGTCCTGACGTGCAGCCATGTGTATAACGGCCTGATACTAGCCCCTGTAAACGAAGCTTTAGGGTTTTCACCTTTACTTCAAGGTAAGGATTGCTAATATTAAAGGCGTGGGATGAACCAGCCCCAAAGCCACAGATCCAGCCCAGGACATGCACCAGTCTTCACTGTTTGAGCCTGTTGCAGGAGCTATACCGAAGAACCCCAAGTCGGGATGGTTTAGGTTTCAGATTGGGAGTTTTAATTCACCCTGACTGCAGGCCTGCATGGCGCTGAGTCTGATCTCACATCGGTACAGCTCCACTGACTTGCTTCTGATTTGCACCGGGGTCACTTAGCTAAGAATCAGGCTTGCTGTATCTGAATTGGAGATCTGGGTACATGGGTTAGGTCTAGACCTGCCTCTGTGCGGATCCTGCTTAGAGAGAATTTGATCAGGTGGACAGTGGTGAAGTGAAATGGAGCGACTGATGACTTGCATTGCAGTAGCGCTTGGAAACCCCAGCCTTTTCTGCTGGGTGCTGTATCAGGATACCCTCTGCCCAAAGACTTTGAATCCCTGATTCTTTCAGTGCAAGTTACAGCTTGCTGTAAGTATGCCAGCAAAGGCGATATCCCCACCTAAACTAGGGAAAATACACCACAACTCCACATCAGATGGAGCTGTTGATCCAAAAGGCCCCACAGAGCACTCAAGGGCTGTGAGTTTGGAAAGGGCAGGGAATAGCTTAATGAACAAAGCTGCTTGCAAAATAAACTCCAGTTAAATGGTGCATGGGCTTCTAATGTAGAACTGGATTGGTGGTCCTTGAACCTGGGAACTTGTACAACAACAACAAGTAAGGAGATTCCCAACCCCCTGACACAGGTAGACTAGAGTGAAACTCACCCTGTTGGAAGGGAAGGTGAAGAGGTCCCAAGAACCTTTACAAGGGTTTAACATTGATTAACTGTTGTATCCCATCAGTTTCCCAACGCAGAATCCTACACTCCCACGGCACATGCAAAACCCCAAGAGCTGCAATAAATCCTGTGGTGCCAAAATGGGAGCTAAAGGTAATTTAGACATTGAGGAATAATAACAGACAAAGGAATGGTGCCGGGGGAACCAGGATAGAGCCCGGTGCTTTTGGACGTGATAGGTCTGCAGACGTGCAGTGTTCGAGTTAACTGTTGAATCCCAACAGAACTGCTCCTAGGCTCTCTGCTAGTAAAATCCCTGACTAACACTGACCTGGTCAAATGTAGTTAATAAACCCAATGACATTATGATGGAAGTATTAAGAGCATACAGCATACTATTATATGTTTTGGGCTCTGGCACAAACTAAAATGCATCTAAAAATGAAAACCTCCAAATCTGATAGCTTCCAAGCTCTGGCAACACTCACGTTCAGGCTGGATCGGATATTTTGTCTAGTCTCTTTAGATTTTTTTTTTTTTTTTTTTTTTTTTTTTTTTTTTTTTTTTTTTTTTTTAACATCCCTGACCACATGGCCAAATCCACTGATCTTCCAGCTCTGCAAGAAGCAAACAAAAACCCAGAACATTTGGTCTCTTGAATTTTGTATTTGAGTACGGCCAATGTCTCAGCGAGAAAAGCACTTTTGCCTGAACCAAATCACAAGACAGTCCCAAATGCCAGTGCTTTTTACAGATATGCAAGGGATACTGCATTAGCCACTCAAGAAACTAATCCTGCAGGGTAATCCCCTTGAGGGATGGACACACCCTCTGAAATGCCACCGCTTTTGGTATAAAAGGAGACTTAAGCGCCAGTGAAAGCATCTGAATGGAGAGCATATCAATTTTGCAAGGTGGCAGATGAACCGCAAAAATTAGCAGCCTGAGGCGAAGAGCTACCATCTCCAGGGTATTCTGCAAGATGCAAGGACCAGCCAGCACAATGACTTCAGAAGCAGCGCTCAAAAGATCTGGAATGGAAAACACCTTGGAGCAAGTCAACTCTGGAAGGAAAGACAGCCTGGGTGCATGGTGCCCAGCCAGTGAACCTCCCCATGGTGAGTTGGTTTCCTGTAAGGCTTGGCATTATTCAGACAGTTGTTTGTCTCGCCAATCCATTTCCATTCAAGATGCTGCCATGCGCAGCACTGATCAGAGATGCAACATCCAGCCTGGAGGCTGAATGCACTTGGTGGCTATATAATGGGTCCCTTCGCTGTAGGCTTTGCTGGCTTAGGAAAAAGGTCACCAAGCGCCGGTGTTTGCTGCTAGGGAACTCCAACAGCAAAACAGCTCCTGTTTCTCTAACTATAGGAAATGCAAGTCCAGTCTAGTACCCAGAGACAAATACACTGTAGGTTACAGGAGGACGCTCCAGCTGAAAGTGTTATGCAAACATGCTCAAATCAGGCGCAGCCCTTGGGCTTGTGGCAGTTGCTAATGTAGCCTGGCACCATCAGTTTTGGGTGTCTCTTGGTCCATTACAATGTGTGACAGTGCTAGGGAGGGAGGTTTTCTCTTATGTCTGTGAATTCTGAAATCACTCCACGGGGCATAAAGTCATAACCTGAAAGCCATCAATGTAACCCGCACCTGTAGCATGACTTCTCACACACAGCTAGTGGCCGAACCATGGAGGGAGCAGTCTTTGGGTTAATTTATTTCAAACGCAGCATCTCATGCTTTCAGATCCAGAGGGATGAAATTCAGTCTCTGTTGGCAGTCCAGCTAGGAGGGGGAGCAAAAAGATGTCCTGGTGTCAGCACCCAAAGGAGAGAGGAAGTATTTTAGGTGAAGCATGAAGAAGAGAACAGAACCAGGCAAGCTGCTGAGAAAACTTCCCCTTATTAGGATGAATCTGTTAAAATAGAGATTAAAATGCTGGCCCATATTGAAAACTAGACTGAGCCAAGAGGGTGGAAACGTACTGAGCCAGGCCTTCGGCTGTTCCTAATACCCACGGCTCCACTGATTACAGACCTAACACAGTTTATACCGGCTGAGGAAATGGCCAGCTGTAGGGAACAATCCTGCACTGACCTCAGGTGGGGCTGGATTCATCACTGTAGCTACTGAATATGGGAGGTAGGGGCACAGCCTCTGCATCAGAACTTTTTTTTGGACCTTAGATGCTGGAGGCTGCAAGTGGGAGAGGAACAGGAGGAAAACCCTGGTCATATCCCGCTCACTCCCTTTCAGCATCCACACTCTGCCCCTGTGCGACACAGGATGCTGGGCCAGATGGTGTGACCCAGCGGATGGCAGTTCTTATGTTCATCATTCAGATTGGTAAGTAAGGTCGCGTCTTCACCATTTTCCACCCAGACGCAAACATTTGGGGCAGGTGCTGTTGACGTGCCCGTTCCTTCAGCAAGTCGTGTTTGACAGGCACAATGTTCTGCATTAACTGAGCATGACTTAAAAGTTAATGCAAGCTGCGGATCATGAGAAAGTAGACTGAATCCTCCCCTGGTCAATCTAGACTGCCACCCCGATGGATCCAATAGGTCCATTGTAGAGTAAATGAGACCCTCGACCAAATTACGGGGTGGGTGAAAATATATTCTACAGGAAAGTAAAGGCTGGGAGTGCAAGTAATGCTGGATAACACTTTGTGTTTCTCCTAGATCTTGTCCAGAATCTTACCCTGTAGCCAGCCTCATGGTAAAGAGGAAATGAAGGTGAGGAGAGTGAGGCCTGGAACGGTTTGATCCGATGGGTAAAAATGCCACGTTGCTGTGCTTCTCTTGCTTCTGTACCCCCGCGTGTTGTCTGACTGACGGTTCATTGCGTCGCTTCAAACTGTTTGAAAATAAAATGCTCTATGGAAGCAGCATACCATGGATGGCTTGAATAGGTGATGTTTCCTTGTTAGTGTATTGTTAGGAAACTGTAAAGAGCCCGTGTGGCTAAGAGAGAGGCTAGCTTGACCTTGACTGCATCTGCACATCCACTTGCAGGACCTGCCGGCATGGCCCCTGGGGACCAGAGACACCAGACCTAAGGTAAAACAGCCTCTGGGCTGCTCTAACTTATGCCAAGGAGTGAACTAGTCCAGCCATCCCAAGGGCTGCAAAACTGCCTATTTTCTGGATGTTTTTACAGAGCTGCTTTACAGTCAGTCGTTTGCCACTGGACATAATCTAATATATAGTCTTTTCATCCTGGGCTTAAACCTTTCCGGTCTTGCAACGAGCCTGAGCCTTTAGTCCTGCAAAAAAAAAAAAAAAAAGCCTGGGCTTCACCCACACAGACAAGCAAGATAATCTAGACTGGGCTGAGCTAGGAGCACAGTGAAAGGCAGTCTGCCCTCCTTTATCTGCTTCAGCTTTATTACATCCCAGGCTTCCTGCGCCTCTTCACAGGTGTCACGGGAGCCTTCTAGGAGAATTACCTGCCTTTCTTTGTGCCCAAAGACTTGCACCTGCAGCCGTGCTATTTAAATTACTGGTAAACAGGAAGGGATGGGTTTTATATATCCAGGCATAACACTGCATTTCTCTACTGTGGTTCATGTGAAGGGAGTAAAATGCTGCGTAGGCATGAATGAGTTGAGTCTCAGGTACTGGGAGGTAGTTAAAGTGGTATTTCCACATTTTTCAGATGGGAAAGCGAAACACAGAGGTGTCTTGCTTTTGAGGCAGGGTCAGAAGCAGGAAGAAATCTCATGCTCTGTCTTTAAGTCCACTCTTCCTCCTTGCCTTTTTACTTCTCCCTCCAAAAGCAGCTGGGTCCCCACTCCACAGACTGGTTTACGTGGGACCTTCCTATACAGGTAACGTTAGAGCCGTCGTATCCAAGCACGTCACAAATGGCTCGTCAAGCCCGTCCGTCTGCACCAACCTACAGATTGCACCAGGTAAAGAGCAACAAGAGGCAGCCGCACATGCAGAAAATGATGCAGGCTGGCATGCTGCAGGGGCACAAGTCAAAGGAGCACCAGCATCCTTCCTCTGCAGGTCTCTGACTGATCTCTGAGCACCAAGGGAGCTCAGAGCCTGCCCTGTCTGAAAAGCTATCCCCCGTGTGATAGTTGAAATGATGCACCTAACCCACTGCTCGCAGAGAGCTGGATACGGGCTCTAAAGATGGGTAGATACAAAGGATTGTCACAAAGGGCCGGAGTATCACACCATAAGGCTGGACTCTACTCTTTCCAATGGGGCATGACCCACCTCCTATTTGTGACTGTAGGGAGTTATTCATTTAAAATCCCTCCCCACGGACATAGCCAGTTTGCAGAATCTATGGATCCCCCTTAGGCCGCCGCACGTTCCCTTTAAACACCGTCATCCTTACCAGAAGGCAACGCCAAGATGGCCAGGAACAAAAACTGGGTTTTGGAATTCCCCTGCCCATGCCAAAGTCTGCCAGAAAATTGATCATCTACATCTACAGGTAATGCTATCACCTGCTGCTACTCAATCCAGTACAGGTACCCCGTGACCTTGGTCTGGCCTGCATCTCACAGGGTCTCAGAGCTTTGGCTGGGTCTCTGCTCTGAAGTCATGTTTGGCTTATTCCTAATAGGACACTTAACTCATTTTGGGTTGTGGCACTTCAGTAATAGTTATGGCGATGAGATACCATGGTGATGAGTGCTACAGAAAAACCTGAGCTAGATGGGAGAATGCCATGCCTTTGAGCTAAGCCCTCCAACAGCATCATCTATCCAGACAGCCACTGATCTCATTAAGGTACTCAAGCATATATTCTGCTTCTTAAGAAAATGTTTATTGCACTTATGTATTTCCTTGCCTCTGCATCTCCTGGGATCTAATGCAGTCATAATTACAGGCCATTGGCTTTTTGGACTTGATGGAAAGCAGAAATAAAGACAGTCTTTTATGATAATACAAAGCATTAAAGTAGCAATGTAACTCTTGCATTTTAAAAGCTTGTTAATAGATAAATTACTGCCAATTGTGGTATTTGTGCTCATAACACCACAGGGCGGTTGTGTCAGCACTTCCAGGAGGGCTGGGCATTATAATTTCGTGAGTTTATCGCTCTGATCATAGACAAGGAGAAAATATGTGCAAAGTTGTATAAGCTGGAGATTATTTTTGCAGTCCCATCACTCAGCAGAAGGTTTAAAAATGAGAAAGAAAAAGCTGAAAGCTTAATGCATAGCACGGTGTCATCAATTTTGGTGTCTAAATAATATGAAAAATAGCGTTCTGAGGCTTAATGATTACCACACACCCTGAAAATCTGTCAGCAGAAAGTTTATTTGGGTTATTAGTTGTTAAAAGTAAGCTTCAAATTCAGAGTGGAATGCCAGAAAGTTTTGTGGTTTATCTGTGCTTACCCAAAGCCCTTTGGATATATAAAAAAATCACATGGGTCTGCTTTCCCAGAAAGTCTCCAGGATCTCTTTTGAGTAAGGCAGGAAACCACTATAAAAAAGCAGCGTCTGTGATATCTGAAAGTGGCTGGTCTCAGCACCGTAGGAGGTTGGCTCTTGGAGCAGGATTGCTCTGTGCTAGGCGCTGTACCAACACAGAAAAAAAAAAAAAAGATGATGCTTTCTCTACAGTGCTCCTGCTTTTTTATGCCTGTGGGCAGACTGCCGTGCTGCCTAAGCCCCTGGTGACAGCCCTCTGCTCACAGGGTCACAAGGCAGGTGCAGCGTCACACACCTCTTTTTCACCTTGGTCCTGGGAGCCGTCCCTACTTAAGTTTAATAGCAAGTGTTTGCAGGGTCAGATCCTCACTGCTCTTTCCAGTTAGGGGCAACTTTCCAGTACCAAAGCATTCCCAAGTAAGCAATTAATCCTTCCCCTACAGTGCTAGACAGACCTGATATTGGGAGCGGTTCTGCTTGGGACACAGGCAGACTGCAGAAAGGCGGGAGAGGAAGGCCAAAGGGCTGTTTTGCAGCAAGTCACTCGTTCCATGAGTTCAGCCTTCCCCCCCTCTCACCCCCCATGCAGATTGACTGCCAGCTGCTTGCCATTTTCTCCAAATTTAATTTTCTGTTTAAAATGAAATGCTCAAAACTCTCCAGCTAAAATTCACCCTGCTGCAGAGACCTGGCACAAGGCCAGAGCCATTTAATTAGGACTCAAGTGGCTGGCTGACCCTCGCAATAATTGCTAGGCTGCAGTTCATTGGCCCGCACCACCGCCAGAAGTCAGTGGTCAAATCTGAGATGTATTTGTCAGGGTCCAGGGTCTTGTTTCTGGTGCCTGATTGGCTGAGTGTAATTGAGCAGTGCATACTTGGGCTGGCCTCTGGCCAACGGCTTTTGCTACCGTTCATTCAGGCAATAGGTCATTTGAATGGAACAGTAATGGTAATAATTCCAGCCCCAGGTGTTCCCCAATCAGATGCACCTTATTAGTATCTCTGGAAAGCACAGCAGCAGCGGCTGATTATGGATGTGTTAGAGGGAACTGAAATCATTGCGGCAAAGAAGCGTGTCCTTGACCAACTGCATACATTCCCAGCAGCTCAAACTACTTGAGGTACCAACCCAAGTAAACAGCATTTCAAACACACCCAGCCAAAGTCTTCTGAATGTCAATGCTTTGTTCTCAAAACTTTAACAGCAGGGGAGGGGAAGGATTTTGCTCTTTAAAAAATCCCTCCCCCTCACCATCTTTTTTTTTTTTAACAGCCATGAAGCAGGTAAGAATTTTTTAAGTATTGATGAAAAATGGGATCAAACCATGGAACAATAAGAAATTGCTTCTTTTTTTTTTTTTGCATAAAGCAAGCTGGAACATGCTTACCTAACTCTAGTCACAAGCAGGACAGGGGTCTTCAGCCTTAAGCAGGAGTCGCTGGGTGCGTCTACACTAGATGCTTAATAGGGGTGCGCATAGCTTCGGGTGCTGATTCGATTTGGAGGAGATTCGGCCCGATTTTGGGTGGCTGAAGCTCCAAATCCGAATCGAATCACGGGAGCCAGTTGAAAGGTCCAAATCGATTCAAAGCTCTCTGAATCTTCAGAAAAGATTCGGAGAGCTTCGACGATTCGGGCAGTCCCTGCCTGCTGCAGCAGGGAGATGGACCCGGACTCCATGCTGGTAAGTAGGGGGCAGGGGAGAGGGGACCATGGGGGGACCCCTGCCAGCCCCCAACCCCCGCTCGCTCCCTCAGTCCCCCATGGCTGCTCCCACCCACCCCAGCTCCCAGTGCTTTAAAAAAAAACCCCACTCACCGGGTGCTGCCCAGCGGGGGATGATCCCTGTTGCCCCCCACCCCCATGGCTGCCTTACCCACCCCAGCTCCGGCCCTTTAAGAAAAAAAAAAAAAA
>NW_017729014.1:18425406-18428263 GCF_001723915.1 Gavialis gangeticus
AGCCCTGGAACTCACCACTCCTGGTGCAGCCTCAGGGCTTCAGGTTCTCATGCAGAGCCCCCCACATGGCGTGGGGCAGCAGGCATTGCTCCCGCACTGGGCATGAACTGGTAAGTCTAGAGCTTTTTGTTTGTTATTTTTTCCTTAAAGGGCTGGAGCCATTGCCGGGCTGGGAGAGGGGTGGGGGATGGGCCTGGCTTGGCTCATGGCAAACCAAGAGATCTTGTTTTAAGGAACAATGGAGATGCAGCAGTCTTGAGGTGTGGGTGGCTCCCCAGCTCTGTATAGTCATGGTAGACTGTTTAAATAAGGTGCATGATGGTGTTACCCCATGTTGCATTGCTTCTGAGTTCTGTAACTGTCTGCCACCTGCACAAGCACCTTCGAAGCCCATCCAAGACTTAACCACCCCCAAGACATAACTGTATGGTTCAAACCAGGGCCCTGTGCACCAAAGTGCATGAATTTCATCCAAGATTCGTGCCGGTGCAGGGATCTGCACACATGCCCAGGGTCTCTGCAGACTTCCCCATCCTGAAAAGGTCACAGAGGCCACAGGTATTTGCTGGACACTGTTGCTCTCTGGATACTGTGGGCTTGGTACTGTAGCATCCAGCCCAGCTTGCAGACAACTGTGGACAAGGAGCATGGGGCACTGCACAGCGCCAGCCTTGCCTGTGCAAGCCATCGCCATCCCTGGGTGCATCTCCAAGGCTCGCGCTCAAATGCAGACAAAGCAAGACAAGAGAGACCTGACACAAGGGCACCAAGAAGCTTCTGGAAATGCAAGTGAACTGGCCACATGCTCCCAGCATAGAACCATGCTGGGCAGGGCACCCAGGGCAGTGAGCAGCCAGGCTTCGCTGCACACCTGCTGGAGCCTCCGCCTGCCCTGCCCTGCTCGGCTTCCCGCTTCACACTCAAAGGAGCGGTAGCAAGGACTGGAATTCAGCCCTGGGCCACGATGCCAAAGCAATGCCCGTGCACACTGAAAAACCTACAGATTTTGGGGAATGGCGGGTGTTTGGTGCGGGCTTACACTGGCCTGGTGCACAGAGGCATGGGACTGGCTTCAGGACTTGGGGGGAGACCGGCAGAGAGGTTATTGCTGGGCACGCTTGCCCCTTCCAGCCTGTCTCTGCCTCCCCACACCTGCTTTGCTCTATCACAAAACACAGGGCATCAAAATCCATGCAGTGGCAACACCCACCCCCATGGGTCTGCCCGCTGGAACGTGGTCAAGGCGTCCCAAGGCCAGGAACGCCAGCTCAGGGTAGGCTGCAGCCTTTCTTCCCTAGTAATTAGCCTGATGGATGGGCAGATAATGGTCTGGAGGGAGCGCTCCCGTGTAGCCTATCCATCTGGATGTATTGGCAACATGTCTTCTCGCAAAAGGCGGTATTTGCATTTCCCTTCTCCACTTCCCACTCTTCTCATCGCCTTCCAGGAACCCCCAGGGTTTTCCTTGCAAATGCCAAGGAAGGTGCTATATTGCAGCCAACCATGACCAGAAGGCAAGGGCGGGGATTCCTGCAGCATTTCAATCCAGCTGAACTGTTGGCAGAGAGGTGGGGAGCTTCTCCACGTTCAGAGGAGCTTCGTGTCGCTCCATCCACCTCCGCATGGATGCGGGAGCAAGGTCAACTGTAATCAACCACAACACACCTAGAGGCGAGGGCTCTGCTATACCGGAGGATCCAGCAGACCCAGTGCCCAGTTATCCCGTGTCCAGCAATACAGCCCAAGGAAACTCTGCCCGGCACCTTCTTCTACGGGGTGGGACCGGTGATACCCCCTGGCTCTGATGGGGTCGGTCTTATTTACCCGATGGTGCTTGAGCAAAGCCCCTTTGGCACTGTCCTGATCAACCTGCTCAGAACCCCTGGAGCTGTTCCTGAGAAGGGCTGCGCACCCAAAGCAATAACCGACTTCAGCAGGTTTTGTGAGTCTCCCAACCAACATCTGAGAAGGTCCCGTGACATGGTTCAGCATCAGCGGTAGGCAGCAAATACCCTATGCATGCCCTTATTCTAGCTGCCATGCACCTGGCTGAGCACAACTCTTCCATTTTTCTCCCTCTGGCTCCTGCCTCTTGCAGCAACGTGAGATTCAACCCTTGTTTCCAGTAAGATCTTTATTTAAGTGACAGGTGAACCAATTATTGGTTAGGGGATCAATGCATTGGCTGTTTCCTGCGGGAATCTAGAGGCACGCAGGTGGCTGGCAGTTTGCTAGAAAGCAGCCAAGGCTGAAGTCGCACCAAGGGCGACCGAGGCTGATCTGTCTGGATTGGACGTGACCCCACAGGAAGCGCATGGCAAGGCAGCATTAAAAACCAACAGGGATCACAGAGCTCTTTGTATTTTCCACCGGTACTTTTGGGTGGGAGGAGAATCCTGATATAACACGCTAGCAGTTTCCCCTCTTGTCGCTGGTCTGCATGAAGGATAAATGCCTGCTGTTGCTGATGGCCATTGGCGTTACTGCTTTGGCTCAAGGTTCAGCTAAACTCAGACTTTGTCAAAAACCGCGGCTGGTGTGGTGGGGGGTGTTGTGCTGGAAATGAGCTGATGGTGTTTTATGAGCAAAGCTGAGGCAGCCAGCTTCTGGGGCACTCTGCAGCCCTTGCCCTGGATGAGGCTGTGGCAGCGCTGCGCTGTCACCACTGTATTAGCATTATCCTAAGCCGGGAATCTGCGCGTCTCAAGCAGCTTCCAAGGTTTTGCAGGGAGCTCTTGAAACCTGTTGTGACCGAAGCATTAGATCATGATGGAATCGGGACTTGTGGTCGAGGTGATATCTTTTATTACACCAACTAGACTTTTGCACACACAAAAAAAAAAAAAAAAAAGGGGCC
>NW_017729014.1:18428385-18458207 GCF_001723915.1 Gavialis gangeticus
GGGGCTCCTTTGGCTGGCCATCCAGCTGCATCTCCACTGTTTGCCTTGTATTTCAGACTCCGACAGCCTGTCCAGCCCGACCCGCCTGAGCCTCAGCCTGTCGGAAGGGGAGGAGCAGGTCGACCGGCTGCAGCAGGTGGAGCTGGTCCGCACCACGCCCATGTCTCAGTGGAAGGCCAGCACCGTGCAGACGTGGCTGGAGGTGGTGATGGCCATGCCCATGTACGTCAAGGCCTGCGCTGAGAATATCAAGAGCGGGAAGGTAAGAGAATCAGCTGGGCACTTAAATGTCTGACGCGTTGCTAGCCCTCTGCCAAGAATGGGGACGGCTCAGAGCCAGGGCATGACAGTCTGCCCATCTCTGCACCTGGAGGGGCTTCGGTTGCTAAAACTGGGTCCATACGCTGCAGCTCGAGCCTGCGCAGGGGATTATGATGGCTCCCTTGTCCAGCAGTTCCTGGCCTCCTCCTCCATCTCCTCACTATATGCAATCTGGGCTGAGAGAAAAGACTTCTGTGCGGTGTCTGCTGCTTGCAGCCGCCTTCCCTGACCTCTTTGCACCTCCTTTCCCAGCTGCCCCGTCAGCTTTCCCCCTGAGTTGTATCCACTCCTGCTATTCACTCTCTAGTTGATCTGCATCCTTACGCTTCTTCTGTGATGCTCCTCCTTGTAGTCTGTACTTCTCAAAGGAATGAGTTAATCCTCACAGTGGTATGATGGAGTAGATGCTCTTGTTACTCCTGTATTGCAGACTGGGAAACTCCGGTTTCAAATGACGAAGTGCCTTGCCCAGAGTTACCTTGGAAGTTGGTGGCAGAGCCGAGAACAAAACCTGGGTCCTCCGATAAGACCCTGAATGTCTTGCTCCTCTCTTCCCAATGATTTAGTTAGTTAAGTTTGGAAACCATGTGGGGATGGGTTTTTAGGAACCACGTGGCGTAAAAACAAGTATATTGCATTGCCATCATGCAAGACCTGAGTCCCTAAGTCCATGGTTGCCTTGTTTTTTTTTCCTTTCGAGCACAGATGTTGTTAACTCTGAGCGATGAAGATTTGGCAACAGAGCTTGGCGTGTGTAACTCCCTTCACCGCCGCAAACTTCGACTGGCAATAGAAGACTACAGAGACGCGGAGGCAGGCAGATGGTACGGACTTCCTCGGGGCATCAGAATTTCACTCTGTATTAATTGATGTGCGCATATGTATGGCCACACGCACTTAGGTTTGCACACGCTTATGTGTATGTGCATGCCTATACTTACACGTGTGCATGTGGAGCTTTGCATATGTGCATGTTTGTGTACATGCCAAAGGGCATGTGGGAGGAATGCATGCACTGCTGCGCATGGGTGTTGTTGCCAGTTCAGTTATTTTTCCCCTTTTATTTAAATACCTACACTAGCATTATCGTACCATGCTGAGCTGGAATTGGCTGTGATTAATCCTTTCGGACCCTAAAAGACTGAAAGCAGCAATGCTGAAAGCAAACACAGCCTCCCAGAAGGATCCTTATTAGATAAATTTGCATGTTAAATTAGAGTTTTTATGTGGTAAGAGCAAAATCAAAGAATAACAAATCGTGAAAAGTAATACATCATGTTAACAAAATATAGTGGATTTGGCGGTTGGTAGTTCAGTGATGAGAATCACAAAATAACCCGCCTTTTATACTATCCTAAGCCATTATTTATACTACTTGGCCTATCTGATTATGCCTTTTAATTTGTGCCAATACCAAAAAAAGTAAAGCTAAAACATATTAAAGGCATGGTTACCTAAAGCTTCTGCAGCTGTATTTTTCTTTCATTTCAAGGACAACTCATAACAACTTTTGGCGCCCTCAAACCTTTACCCTGGTTTTGCTTCCCACAGCATTGCCTGATGCTAGTCTGACCTTTACAGCTTACAGTTGCTGTATTCTGTAAAACAAGTTCATTTTTCTTAAAACCTCCTTGGGGTGGGAGTGGGGGTGTATGTACACACGTGCACACTTATCTGTCTCCAGAAGTCAGGCAAAGAGAGATTAAATTTTCTGTGGAAAAAAAAGGAAAGAGTGAAAAAAAAGTAAAAAACAAATGCCGGGGAAGAATCCATACTGCTGGGCTCAGTGCGAGAGAAAAGTCACTTGAACCAAACTGGGGCTTTTGTTTTGCATAATTATTTCCCTCGGTGATTTCCCCATCATTTTTGCTCAGTTAATTAGTCAAGTGTAGAGCGTGGTGCTGCTTCTCACAGAGCTGGCCAAGCTGATTTTAAAAAGAAAAAAATAAATAAATCAAACTGTTTCTTGTATTTAAAGCCACCAAATCAAAAAGAAAAAAAGAGAGAAGACAAGAAAAAGCCCCCTTAGTGGCCTAGTGAGATGTGAGCATGGGCGTCACTAGCAAGTCAGGAAAAGAAAGCAAAGTAGAGCAAGATTTTGCCAAGATTACAACCCCGCATAGCTCCCTTCTACATCAGACCGTATCTTCTCTAGACCTGTAGCTGGGTTGGAAATGGCTAGTTTTAGCTTTACCTTGATCCTGAGCTTTAGGGGGTCTTAATTGTAGCCATGTTGGTCTACGGACATCGGCAGACAAAGTTCTTTGGCTAAATGTGATCTCTTTTATTAGACTAATTAAATAGTTGGGAAAATTGTTCTTTGCAAGGGTACAAACACCCTTTTTCAGGCAAAGGGAGAGTCTTTGGGGTATTAATCCCAGGCTCTAAGTCATCCAGGGCTTAGTGACATCCATGACTCTGTATGGCTTTTTAATGCTTGGTGGCTGCATGGTATAATTCAGCTTCTCAGCCTGCGGGTGAATTGGAAGCAGGGGGCTTCCACCACTTCCCATTCCTAGCAGAGATCCCGGTCACCGTTTGCACAGGGGAGGAGTCGTGCGTGGGGATGAGTCCTGCCCCTCATTTGCCGGCACGTGGCTCCAAGAAGGGGGGGTGCTCTTTGGCTACAGGATCCCAGATAGAAATTTGGGCAGCAACACAGGGGTCTGGCACCCCCTGAGACTCCAAGAGGGCTCCTGCTTGCTGTCCTCAAAAAATGCATCGGGGAGGAGCTGCCATGGTGAGCGGCAGTTCAGTGTCAGCTCTTTCCCTGCGTTACTGGGGCAGACGATAGTCTGCAAATAAATGCTGGACCTTAACCAGGTGTGAACCTCTGCTCTACCTGCTTTCTAGGAAGTTTTCTGCTGTTGCCCATCACTCAGATTTGTTCTGGGAAGCCCCGTCTCCTGAGAGTTAAGAGAAGCAAGCAGCTAATTAACACGGCATGCTCTAAATTAGCATTGCATTTACTATTGCAAGGAGGGGAAATAAGAAAGACTCTCATGTCAGGAGACTTTTCTGCTAGGTCTCTGCTTTATTACATACTTCAGAGCTGGGAAGAGAGGGTGAGGCTAGATTAATTAAGGTAATGCTATTGAGCCCCTTGCCGGAGCCGTTGGGCATCTCCCATCCAGTTTTAAGGCGGCTGCCAACAGGCTGCAAGTAATTCCCTTAATGTTCATGTACATCCAGGGTGAGCGGGATGAAGAGCAGACTCAGAGTTACTTTTCCTTTCACCTCTGATGTGTGCCTGACCCTGGTCACTGGTGGAGGAGTTTAGTGACCAATGTGGGCATATTTCCCTGGATACTGTGACTCATCCCCAAATATAAAGCAGACATTAGAAGGGGGTGGATTTCACTATCCCATTCATATAATACATCCCCGACTGCCTCATTAGAGGATTTCTGTGCTGCAATGCTGACATCCTGTGGCCAGCGACTGAGTAGCTAGGGCATACTCAATAGTGGGGGTGATGCCAGAAATGTTTTCAAGGGCAATGGGAAATCCTGAATAATTTCATGCACCCAGCACTAGATTTTTTTTATATGGGGGATAATGGCAGTGATCAACACAGAAGCTAAGAAGTCAGCAGACTTTCTGCTGGGGTTTTTTTAATGATGGGAGTACAAATAATTTCCCCCGTAGACTTTAAAGCAAATGTAGACATGTAGCAATAAATGAAGCCCTGATCCCACACCAGGCTTAAGGACGTGTGATTTTGAGCACTGGGTGGCAGAAGCATCATACGTCATGACTCGGATCTAATCCTTATCCCTCCTGTTTCCTATGCACTCTTCAGCTTGTCTAAAGCCTCTGAGCTGGATCACCACTGGGTAGCCAAAGCCTGGCTGAATGACATCGGCCTGTCTCAGTACTCCCAAGCTTTCCAAAATCATCTCATTGATGGACGGATGCTGAACTCACTGATGAAACGAGATTTGGAAAAGCACCTTAATGTGTCCAAAAGGTTCCACCAGATCAGCATCTTGTTGGGAATAGAGCTGCTTTTTCAAGTCAACTTCAGCAAGGAGGTGAGAAGAGAAATGGTTAAACCAGGCAGCGTGGCTGGCTTTGGTATACCAGGTGTCCCATTCAGGGGGAACTGCTCGTCTGTATAACGAAGGATGGGTCTTCTAGCCAAGGCTAATCCTAGTGTCTGTGGAGTAAGCACTCTGTGCTCCCAGCTCTTGTGGTTCAGTTGCTTCTGGGACAGAGCATCCTCATCTTCAGTTGGCCTTGCTTTATATATATTATATAGCCTTTCTGCCCAGCAGCTGCATTGAGTGGAGACACACTTGCTCAGGCTTGCTGGAGTAGCTCTCATCTAGCAAGGCACATTCAAAACTGAGCTGTATGGCAGGCAGTGGGCTGCGCTGAACTCTGCTGCTGGTGAGAGGTGCTTAGATAACGTTAAGGGATTTTACCTCCCCAACTCTAAGTGATCCTTCTCTACCTGGAAAGCAAGCAGAGAAAAAGGAAAATGTCATTCAGCAAGTGACCATTTCAGGTTGCACTGCATTGTCTTGGACTGACTCCAGGTATGCTGGGCTGTTTGTTCCCTCTTCCTCTGAGACCCCCAACAGTTGGCCTGTATCTTAGGTCTGACAATGGTAGAAGAGGATACAGCTCTGGGCTTTGTGGAATAAGTGTCGAATGGAGGTGGCAAGGACCGTGGTGCTGTGAATAATGCTGTGTTTATGCGTGTAGGTTCTGCAAGAGCGGAGGGCTCGCTGCGAGACGCAGAACGTCGACCCCCTTGTCTGGACAAATCAGCGGGTGCTCAAGTGGGTGAGGGACATCGATCTGAAGGTAGGACCTGCTCTTTGTACAGATGGTGAGCACTAGGCATGGCCCTTCCTCCCTGTGCAGCCCCAACGCACAGGCCCACATACCACTTAGTGCTTTTTACAGGGGAGAATTTCACTGATGGAGGTGGCTGAGACATTATTTGCCTTCCTTTTCCTTGGGTTGCATCCCCAAACGATAGCGCCTGAAGTGAGGCCTGGGAAGCCTCTGCCTTTGGAAGGCTCAGTCTTCATCAGCAGAGACTGGTAACGGGCAGAGGAAGTATCTAGTATAAAAAGACCTAAGCGCTGTGGGATTGATACGGGGGGAGACAGCAGTCAGGCAGGGGTGAGGAACCCCTACCAGCCAGCCTGCCGACCCCTAGCCAGAGCAGCCACGGATATCATCCGCTCTCATGTCAGCAGCTACTAGCAAAGGAGGCACAGGACTCTTGCGTGCTGGGTAACTCTATGGCTTGGTTGCCTTTAGGAGTATGCAGACAACCTGATGAACAGCGGAGTCCACGGGGCTGTGCTGGTGCTAGAGCCGACGTTCAACGCAGAAGCCATGGCGACAGCTCTGGGCATCCCTAGCACCAAGCACATCCTGCGGAAGCACCTGGCGGAGGAGATGAACGCCATCATTAGCCCAGCCAAGTGAGGTAGACATTCCTGCCCGCTCTTCCCGCATAACTACCGAGAGCAAGGTGCATCCGGAAGGTGCAGTTCTGCGGTGAATATTGCAGGGGGGAGGATGATGGAAACCCCACAAGGAAGTCTGCAGCGCTGACTGCCACGGAGCTGGTCTCTGCAGGGACTTGCCACCACCAGCGCCCGGGGAGACTCGGGGGAAGAAGCGGGGCTACGAGAGGAGAAGGGACCAACAGACTTGGCAGGCCATAGCTCCTCAAGGTACTCCTTTCCTCCATGCAAACAGGAGAGGCTTTGTTGGCACCTTGCAACCCCTCTGCAGAAAGAACTCCCTGTGACCTCCCAGCATGCGTCTCTGCTTGGGCCTGACCCAAACCCCACTCCAGTCAGCAAGCAGCCTTGCCCTACTTTGCCTAAAACTGAAATTGTAATGATGCTGCCTGTGCTGTTTCCAAGTGCTAATGGTAACTGTAGGTTGCTGGTAAGTGTATTTGTCCTGTTTCAGTAACACGTTACATTATCTCGGCCAAGAGCGTGTTCGAGCGGTTACAGCAGGGGGAAAGGGAGTCTGATCTCCTGGGCTCTGCTCTTGCTCTGCCACTGATTCACTCTGTGAACTTGGGCAAGTCATTTAACCTCTCCATGCCTCAGTTTACTCATCTGTAAAGTGGATGTAATGCTACTTACCTACCTCACAGAGAATTGTGAGAATTACTGTTTGTAATAACTTGCTTTGTGACACACCATGGCAGTGCATAATTTCATTAAGTATAATATATTAAACAGCTGAATACATCACTGGGACAGTTTGTGGCTTTTAAGATAGTTGCTAGTTGAGGAGACCTCAGGGCAGGAGACATTGCCTGAAAATGTTCATTAAGGCTGATATCTTCTTGCATCTCATCTCTTTGAAAAAATGTGCTAAGGATATTTTACCCACACCAAAATCCTAGGAGGGAGCAGGATTGGGAGGGAGCAGGAAGTATGGCAAGAGGCCCTTGCTCATTGCAGCAAATGAAATTACAGTCCCTAGTCAGTAGGCTTTAAAGTACAATGAGTCAGTGCACCCCTCCCCTAGCTATCCAGTCCTGAGTTCAAGTCCAGACTGAGATTTGAATTTGAAAAATGAGCCTGATGGCCTTGGCTTAGTCATTTTGCCAGTCACACAACTTATCTGCGTGCTGCCATATCTGAACTCAATAGCTTCCTGTGCAGAAGGGTGAGACTGTAACAGGTTTTGTTTCAAATAAAGCTGTCATTCCAGAAAATGATCCTTTTCCAGCTCCTAGGGAGTGCTTAGCACAAGAGAGTTTTCCATCTTTTATTGAATGTTTGTTTAGACTCTTTCCACCCCACAGCTGCCCTACCAATCGGCAGAGCCTGGAGCAGCCAGGATGCATTGCTCACCTGCTGAAAGGTCTTTATTGGTGGCATGCTAGAGAATAAAGTCGTCTTGTCCCATTACAAAGCCATTTACTTTTGCTCAGCTTACATCATGCACACCTCTTAATCGCACCGATCTCTAACAATCCCAAGTGGAAGTCATGGGTCTCTCTTACAAGTGTATCCATCTAGTGCAAACTATAAACTATATCTCTGGCGTGCTCTACCTGGCCCAGTCACTCCAGCTGTATAGGCAGTAGGTAAAATCACTGAGGGTCAGATGTTAAAGCCCTTATATCCACTGGCAAGCAGTGGACTTGCACTGGGAGTCGCACAAAGCAATTGTCTCCTTCAGGAATAAATTATTTACAAGCTGGCCCCAAAGCAGTTCATTTCTGCAGGCAGTGGACATAAAAACAAGGGGTCAGGGCAAGTCTCTTCATTTAGATCCCGTCCTTGTTTTTGAACCTGCCACGTGTAGAGTCGGAGCTCTCTGTTTCTTAGCTCATTATAAAGTGCAGGGTCATTTGCCAAATCCTAGACCTAGAATTCAGATTCCCTGCAGATTTGTTACCAGGGAGAGCAAAGGAGTGGCCCAGGTTGTCCGTCCTGCTGTAGGAGCTTCATCTCCTGCTTCAACTCTGGAAAGTCCCTGGAAGACTTGGAGGAGGGATCACTTTTTCTGCAGCAGGCATCTAGACATGGGCCCTACCAGAGCCTGGCCTGAATCATTTATTGAAATCTAACAGCTGATGCTTTTTAAGGACACGGTGACCACGCCAAGCAAGAGAGAGGATTATACCAAACTCTACTGTAGCAATCAAAATGGGTTGATCTTGTCCCAGAAGAAACTGCTTTGCACTGAACCAAACATTGAAAACAAACCCCTAGTGCCAGGACCCCAACTGATGTAAATGAATGCTGCTTTATACCAGCTGGGGTACTCTGCAAAGAGAATTAATTGGGGAACGTTGCAGAAGGTTAAGAAACCTGTGCTCGAGTACCATGACGTTCAAGCTTGAGTGCTCGGTATTAGGAACATGGGCTAGCTTCTACTCAAACCTCAGTGATTTGGGGGCTGTAATTCAGAAGCATCACTTTCTTTGTTCACCAGCTGCAGAGAGCCAGTCCCCTGGTTTGGCCCCTTGTTTAAACTGCTGAGCAAACACCATCCCCCCCATACAACTGTTTGCATCAGGACTTTGCTTTGGTTCCCACAGCTTCCTTCTGTTCCCAGGGCTGTCAATTCAGGTAAACAGGACATGCCTGGCAATGTGCTGAATCCTGTTTCACAGTTGTGGCCATGGTAGCCGCTAAGAGGCTTGGCTTCCTCAAGCTGTGTTAAACCTATGGCATGATGCCTTGGAAAGTGTCTCTTCTTTCCAGATGAAGTTGTCTGAGGCTTGGCCAATTGCAAAAATCTCTCTGAAATGCATAAGATCAAAGGAAAGTAAGGCTGGAAGGGGTCTCACGAGGACATCTTGTCCAGCCCCCTGCTCAAGGTAGGATCATCCCTGACTAAACCAACATGATAAGGTGCATCTCACACGCAACACCCATGCTGGCCCCAGAAGGGGAGCAGGGCTACACTGCCCATCCCCATCCCCATTGGGAGACTAATGTTTCCTGTAGCTCATGCTCTGGAAACACCCGTTCTAAGATACATTGGGAGGATGAAGAAGGTGCCGGGTAATGTGGGACCCCTGCAGGACACGCTGGGCAATTTGGTGGTTGCGTCAGAGGAGAAAGCGGACCTCTTTAACCAATTCTTCACCTCCGTTTTCTTGTGCAGGGACCGGGACTTCCCTGCTGTGATAGAAGCCGGACTCGAGGGGATTGCCTTCAGACCTCAGGTTGGGGAGGACCGGGTTAGAGAGCTTCTGGAGGGGCTGGACGCATTCAAGTCAGCGGGTCCGGATGATCTCCACCCCAGGGTGTTGAGGGAGCTAGCTGGGGTTATTGCGGGGCCCCTGGCACGGCTCTATGAGCGATCGTGGTGCTTGGGCCAGGTGCCAGATGATTGGAAGGTAGCAAATGTGGTCCCCATCTTCAAGAAGGGGAAGAGGGAGGACCCGGGTAACTATAGGCCCGTCAGTCTTACCTCAATCCTGGGGAAACTCTTTGAGAAGATCATCAAGGAGCACATTTGTGAGGGGCCGGCATCAGAAATGATGCTCAGGGGCAATCAGCATGGATTTATTAGGGGGAGATCATGTCAGACCAACCTGATTGCCTTCTATGATCAGGTCACAAAGGCCATGGATGCAGGTGTCGCGGTGGATGTAGTCTTTCTGGACTTCAGCAAGGCCTTTGACACCGTCTCTCACCCCATCCTAGTTAAAAAACTAGGTGACTGTGGCATCGATGCCTACACAGTCAGATGGACTGCAGATTGGCTGAGGGGTCGCACTCAGAGGGTGGTGGTGGATGGGTCATATTCGACCTGGGGCGAGGTGGGTAGCGGAGTCCCCCAGGGCTCGGTCCTGGGGCCTGCGCTGTTCAATTTCTTCATCAGCGATCTGGATGAAGGGGTGGAAAGTAACCTGTTTAAATTCGCTGATGACACCAAAATCTGGGGGGAGGTGAGCACGCTAGCAGGGAGCGAGAGATTGCAGAGGGATCTGGATAGGTTACAGGGGTGGGCTAACAGGAACAGGATGCGTTTTAACACGGACAAGTGCAGGGTGCTGCACTTGGGCAGTAGGAACCAGCAGCACACTTATACAATGGGGAACTCCTTACTCGAGAGCACGGAGGCAGAAAGGGATCTTGGAGTCATTATTGACTCCAAGATGAACATGGGCCGACAATGCGAGGTCATGGTTGGCAAGGCTAACCGGACCTTGTCGTGCATCCACAGGTGCATCTCGAGTAGAGCCAAAGAGGTGATCCTCCCCCTCTATGCGACACTGGTCAGGCCACAGCTGGAGTATTGTGTCCAGTTCTGTGCGCCCCAGTTCAAGAGGGATGTGGACAATATGGAGAGGGTCCAGAGGAGGGCCACCCGCATGATCCAGGGACAACAGGGCAGACTCTACAGTGAGAGACTGCGGGACCTGAACCTATTCAGCCTCCACAAGAGAAGGCTAAGGGGGGACCTGGTGACTGTCTATAGACTCACTAGGGGGGACCAGAGGGGTTTGGGGGAGACGCTGTTTCCCCTAGCGCCCGCTGGCATAACAAGGAGAAATGGGCACAAGCTGTTGGAGAGGAGGTATAGATTGAACATCCGCAAAAACTACTTCACCGTTAGGGCGGCTAGGAGCTGGAACCAACTTCCAAGGGAAGTGGTGCTGGCCCCTACCCTGGGGGTCTTTAAGAAGAGGCTGGATGCCCACCTAGCTGGACTCGTTTGAGTCCCATTTCTCTTTTTGGGGTTTTTGTTGTTCTCCCGCCCTGGCGGGGGGTCGGGCTAGAAGATCTACTAGGTCCCTTCCGACCCTTAATCTATGAATCTATGAATCTATGAAAGATTGTGGCTCTACACCGTACTGGTGGGAAACGGACTCCCTGGTGCCTCTCCTACCCTTGGAGGAGCTCTAATGTAAGGTATTTGTGCCAACTGCATCTCATTGGCCTGCAAGGGCTTGATCACCTCCAGTTTTTTTAAAGCAATAAATGTGACAGATCCTCCTGAGCCAAACTCAGCCTCCAAATTACAAGGCATGCCAATTTAGCAGAGTGCAAATCAGGGCAGAGTCAGGCCCCAGAAACTAAGCGTTGGGAAAGCTGTCATGGGATGACTGCTCACCGTAGATCATTGGAGGTGAACTGTTGATCTGGGTGGCAGGGCACGGGGGGTGCCTGCCACTTTAAGGGCTGAGCCAAACAGCCAGCGGGTGCTTGCTTGCAGCAGCCATTTTAACTCTGGCCACCTATATAAACGGAGCAGTTCGTTGCTGGCTGGGCAGGCAGAAACATTGCCTGGCTGAAACGCTATTTGATGCATCTTGGAAGGAAGGGCAGGAGCTTATAGAGATGGTTTGGAGGCTCCTGGTCCTGGGCATGACCTAAAACTGCACCCTGCCGGGGAAAAGTGGCCTGGTGGGGCTCCTGGTGGCACGGGAGTCCCCAGGAAATACCAGGCCAGTTACCTCCCCGGTGAAAGGCGGGTCAGGGCGCCTTAACCCCAGCCCCCATCTTGGGGTGGGTTTTGGAGGCATTAGTGAGGCCAAGCACGGCTGCGGCCACCCGAGCCCATGAGGAGGGTGTAAGACCCTGGGGAGTGAGAGCAGTCGGGTTGGGCACAACAAGCAGAGCGCCACCTGAGCCCAGCAAGGATACGAGGTCCCAGAGACCCTGGAGGGGATGGTATGGAGAGCTTTGGGAGGCCCAGCACAGAGTAGGGCTGAAGGGCTATGCATGTGAGGGGGCTGAGTAGGGCTGAAGTCGGAGCCCAAGGGGTGCACTGAGTAGGACAGAATGGGAGTAAGCTTGAAGGACAGCGCAAGGGCTTGGGGCAGAATTAGCCCAGGGTTTGGCATAAGGCCAAACCTCATAGAGTAGGCGAACTCACAAGAACCGAAGGTCCTGTGTGGCAAGGCCAGGATGGGAGTAGCGAAGCCTGATAGCGCAAGAGGGGCTGCTCGAGGAGAAGAAAGGGCAGTGGCATGTGGCCCAGTAATGGGCAGTATGCCAGAGGCCCCTGTGAGAGAGGGGTGGAGTGAAAGAGGCCTCCTGTGAGAGGGGAGGTGGTGTGAATGTGCACGTGTGTGGAGCCCAACTTTGGACTCATTTTGCTCCCGTCTCAGACCGGGAGTAATATTAACCTGGATGCCATCTGCAAGGCACGGGCTGCGGTGCAGGATAGGTTCAGAGCTGCAGATAGCACCCCCTGGCATCAGGGCAGTAATGGGCAGTCTCCCATATTTACCATCGGTTTGTAGGAACAGCAAAGTCACAGCAGGCGAGACTGGGAGGATTGCCCCGTAGTGACAGGTGGGCAGGCCGACATGAGACCTGGCCTCAGGAGAGTGCCCCCTGTCACAATCTGATACTAAATATATGAATCTCTACTTCTTGAACTAAAGGATGAGTTCCCCCAAGGTAGCAGCTGTAGCAAGATGATTAATCTCTTATGTTGACTACCCACTAGATGAGGCTAAAGAGTGGTACCGTGGGTTGCTTCTTTAGTGGTGCACGTATAAGTTATGTCACTAATGTACATAAAATGCAGGACTCCTTTTAGGTACTTCAAATGGTTCTCTTGTCTCCTCAGGATAATGTTGGCCATGGCCAATCCAACCCTAGGGAAAGAAATAATACACCCTGCTTCTGTAGGGGACACCCTGGGTCTCACTTGAGTAGGAGGCTGTGAAACACGCCCTGTGCAGCAGGCCAGCACAAGGCCTGTGTACCTCTAAGTCCTGCTTATGTCCTATTGTGAAGATGTACATGGTGCACAGACCTTGCGCTCTCTGCATAAGAGTGAATTTCATCTGGAGTGAGGATGAATTGTTTCTGGCTTCCACTGGACACTTTGCTGCGCTCCATTGACCCCTGCTATGATATCTGAGCTGCACTGAGCCTACAATGACTAATATCTGTATCCAAATAAGGTTTCTTTGGTGTTTCATCATAGCTGTCAAATGACTTTCCAGTGTTTTCTCTCTCCTGCATATGCCGTCGCTAACCATCTGTTCCTAATTCTGCAAAGCTACGTTAAACTTCTGTTCAACTCTTTCAATAATTTCCTGTCCATATGATACCAGCTCAGTTCTTATCTTACAACCCCATTATCCTAAAGCTCTGGATTTCATTTTCCAAAGCTATCTGTTTTCTTGATCAAACGGCTTGCTTTGCCTTCTAGATATTGCTGTCAGACATAAAAAGAGCCCCTAGGAAGGTTGAGAAGTTTGTCAACCAAATGCAGCATGTGGGATTAGCAATTAGAGCCTTGCCTTTTTTTTCAGCTAACTTGCATTTTTGAAGAGCAGGAATGATTCAGAGCAAGGATATAGCAGGACACTGTCTGTACATTACTATGGACATGCTCACAGAAAGCCCCAGAGCTCCATGAGGGTCACAAAGTGTCCTATGAGGTGTAGTATCCAGATTCCAGAATGGAGTCTCTAATCCCAATTTCTCTACTTCCCCTAGTTGTCCAGCACAATGGGCTGCAAACTCTATAATAGCAACCAGGGGAGGTCCTAGCAGAAGCTAAGGCTACTTCATGAAAATGCAGTAGGATGAGAAGAGCCATCCCCATCTGCACAAGTCTTGTGGAGAGGTGGTGTGAAGGAGGGTCCCAGGTGGCAGTAGGAGGAAGGGATGGTGCTGCTGCATTTTTTGTTCACATTTCTGGAGTCCTTTGAAGAAAGGGAGGAATAAGCCCTTCTCAAACTGATTATATCACCCCCCTCCAGGCCAGGAAGCAGAGAGTGATTTGGAACCTATGGGCATTTGTACACGCCACGACTTTTCCCGTTTACGCTGCCACAACTGCACTTATGTGTGCACGATCATGATCATGTCACTTCAGCACTTTGTTGTAAGATTTCAATGCATAACATCAGATGATTCACAGCTGTGACTTCCACAACCACTTTAACTCTGCCTTGGTAAGTATCTAGTTCACTTTAATGCTGCCTACAGAGTTCACTCTGAGCCACCCTATATATGCGCACTATGGATGAGTTACAGTTGCCATGGGAGACAAAACTTTTTTTTCCCTGACTTCTCAGTGTTTGAAATCTCAAGGAAATGTTGCTGTAGCATAGTTCTTATCCTGGTTTTATATGAAGTCCCTATAAAAAGTATCTGAACTAACCTGCCTTCTACACACTTCAAAAGAACACAACTCAGGCAGCCTCCCATCAGTTTGCTGTTGACCTTTGGAAGCTGTATCTATCTCGTCAGTTCTGAAGGATTTTTTTTTACCAACTGGTATGTATATATATTTTCAGTTTGAAAGCAGAACCCCCCTCCACCCCCACCCCAAAAAAGAGCCTTTACTAACTGGAAAGAGGCCAATAGGTCAGATTCACCAAATTAATTAGCAAAGGTTTCTAATAATGTCTCTTCATGGCTGCTTGGACCAAGCTGAACTTCAGAGAGGATTAGCAAAGCAAGGCCTGCTGGTTCTGGAGACTTTCCATTCGTATGGGCTTCCAGGGAGCGTATGCAACAATTCAAATCAAACAAACACTGGCCAGCTGTATATTTTCATAATTAAAATTATGCCAAAACACGTCTGGTCCAAGCAGAAAGGTCCAACTTTCCGTAATCTTTTTGTACATATGTAGTCGTTTTCCAGACAATGACCTGCATTGTCCCAACCAGTGGCTACCTCCTACTTAGCTGAGTCTGCTTCATCCCTTTCTGTCACTGAAGTCATGGAAGTGCAAATCTAGGGTATCGCAGGGGGCATGGAGCAGGCATAGCTGAATGAGAGGCAGCAGTCACACCCTGCAGTACCATATTAAAGGCTCATTCTACCCATCGGAGCTTAGATAGTTCAGTGACTCTTGGTATATACATTGGAAAGCCAAAAATAAGCAGATGGGCAGACAAAGCATAAAATGTTAACAATATCCCCTGTACTCCCAGCTGGGAAGGATACTCTTATGGTGAAAGTCATCACTTTGCCAAGAGTCTACACAGTGGTCAGTGTCTGTCACAAGACCAGCCCTCCGTGCATCCTCCACAGAAGATATGAGCCTGTTACAGCTTCTACTGCAGAGCACGGGCTGCAGAGACTTGAGTGTTTCCGTTCTAGCTATGTGATTTGGCATCCGGTGTTGATCAAGGTACCAACCGTCGCGCTGTAGGGGATAAAGCTCTGAGGGACTAAGTGAGATTGAATTGTTGCCTAGGCCTTGTCTTGGCCTCTTGCTCTATGATGATCCTCACTCCTAGACTTGCACAGATAAAAAATAACTGAGAAGCTGCTGCTGCCTGAAACCGGACAGGTAGCAGGTTTGGATGGACCGTTGACAGTGTTGATGGTTGTAAAGACTCCCCGCACGGTGGTTCTCTCCCCTCGGTCTTTGCTTAGCACTCGTGTCCGTGTCGTGTGAGTACACATCGAGCTCGAACACAGCTATCTGATGTTAAGTGTGGCCGTTCAGTGTAGATCCAGGGCAGTCTGCATGGGCATTCACATTACTCATTTCCATAATGCTTTGGGAGTCTCCATATCAGTCGATAGGCAGGGTCCTCTTTTGTCATCGGCATTTGAGAGACCAAGTCTGCCCCACGGAGAGAATCCATTGTGTTGAAAAGGTGGTGATTTGAGCAGTGTCTTCCAGCCTCTCTGACCTTATGTCTCGCTTCCAGACCTCTGCCCAATCCCACGGTCCACTTTCTTCGTGCCTGACACAACCCAGCTCACCTGCTTGTCGACCTCACATGCAGTCCCACAGCTCAGCTCCCTGCAGAGCACCTGCCACCTCCTGCCAGACAGGCTATAGAGACACCCAAGCCAGATCCACACACAGTAGCTCTGGAACAGAAATGACACAGCTGCATTTGAGTGGACTAATTAGCTCTGCCTTGTAGCAGAATTAGCACCCGCAGAACAGCCCGGTGTCTCAGCACAACACTGCCAGGTGCTCTGGGAACATGCAGTGAAGAGATCAATTAATACCCTGTATCCATCCTGGCAGACCACTCATGCCAGTCGACCGCAGGGCCACAGCCTACTGCTTGAGAACTGTTGGTTTAAGCCACTTCTTTTAGACAGCCTCTGTTGCAACAGCTCACAGCGCTGTTGCGAATGCGGGACGGATGGTCTGAGCCTGTCTGTAGAGAGGGACAAAAGGAAAGAGTTGGGGAAGGGGAAAAACTGCAGATTGAGGGGAGTAGAAGCAGACCCCCAAGTCTCTCAGACCAGCTCATGCCATCCAGAATTTGAGCCGAAGCAGGTGGATGTGGCGACAGCACCTGTTCCCTCTGCAACTTGCTCTGGTCAGGGCACCTCTCAAGAGCAGTGTAACGAAGCCTCAAAGATGCCATTTGTGAATCCCAGGGTCCTAGGAGACCAGGAGGATGGCAACCATAATGGTAGTGTTTGCTCCCTCCAGCCTGGTCTTCCCATTAGCCCCCACATGCCATTCGGTAACCCCCCAAAAGCAGCATCTAAGAAGGGACGGTAGCCTCGTTCTGTTAGCGCTCAACCAGTCAACTTAAAGCTTGGTAATTTCCATGAAAATCATTTCCTCCCGCTCGGATGGTTGTCCTGCCAACCTGAGAAGCTTTGCAGACCCCTTGCTACACTTCTTTTTGTCTAAACCATCCAATTTGTCCCACTCTATTTGTCCCTAGTTTGGCTGACTTTCCTTAACAGTGTTAATTATCAAGCGGAGCCAGGCTGTTGTTACCTTGGACGCGGCAGAGTACGGGCCTCTGCACAACGGCGCCACACGGCATCTCCTGCGCTCAGCTGTGTCTGTCAACACAAGAAGGATATGCAAACAGCGTACCCAGTCGAGCACTAAAATGCGAATTCTCCCATAAATTTCCAGCTCCAAAGGATGGGAGCCTGACGTAGACACAGCCCTGCCTACCCAGATGGCTCCGGTTAGTTTGTACACCCCAAACAGATGGCGTGCATTGCAAATATTGTGCTTTTGTTTAAATGCCTGTGCGTGCACACATGCACGCACACACACACACGCACACTGCAGTGCCAAGGCAAATTGAGAGCCCTGGGGCTTCTAGCTTCCGGTCCTGTACAAGCAAGTGGACGTGTCGGCAACCGAAGGCTTTCTGCTAGGTGTGTTGGCACTGTGCGCTGATGGGGATTTGTCGGCGCACGCTGCTAACTGAGCGTGTTGTTAGCGTCGTGATGAGAAGCGGGCCCAGCCCGCTCGCCTAGCATCAGAGCCAGCTGTCTGTGAGTCCCAGGGCAGGTAGTGGGGTCTCAGATGAAAGGGGGAGGCTGTTGTGGCCAGGCCACCTGTTTAAATAGAGGGACTTGATAGACACTACCTGGCGGGTGTTTGGAGGCCTCCCTACAATGGCTCGGCTCTTTCAGCCTTTCATCCCAGCTGGCAGAACAAGCAGTGAAATTACGGGCTGAATGAGTGTGGGAAGTACCCCCATGTGCACGCACTCGTTGCCAGACATGTTGCCCTTCAGATCAGGAGACAGGCACCTCCGAGGGGCAGCATGAGGGAGCTTGCTCTGCCCCTCTCCAGGCTCGCGCCGGGGAGCTCCAGGCTTCGTTCTGTGCTCAGGAATGAAGTGGGAAATTGCAATCAAGGTGGGCAAGGGCACTGTTTCCGGGATGCAGTCAGCAGAGACTGCAAGAAGTAGCAGCTCTTCCTCCAGGAGGCATCATCCTGCATCCCTGTCTCTCAACTGGAGAGAGACATAGTTAGCCGTGTTAGTCTGAAGTCGAGCAGAAAGGCAGGGTAGATTCAAACTAAGTGAAGTAGATACATAGCACAAGCTTTCGTGAGCTGTAGCTCACTTCATCGGATGCTGCGAAAGGACCATTCGGGAGCCGGAAGTCGCCTGCGATGGCTTCTCCGTTCTGCAGAGAAGGAACAAGAGCAGTGCACCAGCCAGCAGGGCCAGAGCAATCGGGAGCCTGCCGGAGAAAGAAAAGTAGGTAAGAGAAAGATGGCTTTGTAAACCAAAGCTCCCTGTCCCCTTTGCCAAAGTGTCTCACTTCTGTAGAGAAAAGGTGTTTTGGAGACGACAGGAAATGGGAGATGCGCGATTTTACCTTGCGCGGAGGAATTCCAGCCCGGTGCCTGGAGTCGCTGTGCTGCTCCCATCTCGCTGCCCTTCCAAAGCCCTTTTTATTTCAGCTACACTCACTAGTGAAGTAGTGTGGTACCCAGTGAGGTGGTTTTATACCCAGTTTGCAGGCCCAGAAAGGACTAGGCGGCTCACCCAAGGGCACACAGTGAGTCGGTAGAGGGTTCACAAACAAGCCCTGTATGTCTGGGCGTCTAGTCCCCTGTTTTAATCCCTGGACAACATTTTCCTCCCACCAGATGCACTTTGAACACTCAGGAAGCCAGGAGCCAAAGGCCAGCGCATAGCATGGGTCCCCCCCCACCACCACCACCAAGAAAGGGAAAGGACTTGTAACAGAGGTGTTATTCAAACCTTGCACACCCTGGGGGGAGGTGAGGATTCAACCAGGGGGATCGCTGCAGTGCTCAGGCTTGGATCGGCACTGCCAGGACCTGGGTGTCCTAGCAAGGAGCAGTCATTCCCTGGGAATACGGTAAAATGCCAAGAGGTGGAAGAGGAGCTCTGTCTCCATCAGTCACGCATTGTCTTGACAGCCCCTCCGGCTTCAGCTCCACAGTCCCCCGATTTAATGCACTTCTGTCCCCTGGGCAGTGCCTGATCATGATCCGCAGTGAACGTGACTTGAGACCACAAGCCCAGGCTGTCCCCTGAGCCGGTCTCCCAGCTCTGAGCTGAGTCTCAGCTGGCTGAGCTCCTGCTGCCCAGGCCATCCCTTCTCAAACAACACCTGCACAGAAAAGAGCTGTGTCTGTGCTGAGGGCAGGGTTTCCCTGCCACCCTTAGACATTCAAGGCTCAGCGAGGCCAGCTTCTCCTGCATGCCCATCCTTTGCCAAAGAGGGCTCCCCTGGCCTTTGGTGTTCAGTTGGGGATCACAGGTGAGCCAGGTGACGGCACTGGCCTGGACTGCGTGTCCCTCAGGCTAGGGGGGATGTAGCAAAAAAGCTTTTCATGAGCTAGCTGAGATGTCACCACCACATAACCTTGAGGGCCGAGAAGAGCACATGGCCAAAGGGGGACTGTGACCATGGGTGGACAGGCTGCGGAGAGCGAGAGAGGCAGGGTGTAGATTGATAGGAAAGCAAATTCAAGCCGATGAGATGATGCCAAGGAGTAGTGACACGAGCTGTGAGCAGTGGAGAAAGCTGGACCGCGTAGCAATGTAACAGGATTATAGGCTGCCTTTCTGATTATGGATGGCAAAGGATGAGGGGATGCATGTCCAACCCTTCAGGAAGAGCAATCCTAATATTAAGCCAAAGCTACTGCTCTTCTGGAATACAGCCTCTAGCCCCAAAGTAGGGCCAGCTGTCCAGACCAGCAAGCGCACCTGCTGTATGCTGTAATCAGCTGTCCCCTTGAAGACCTCCTAATGCACATCATCCAATAGCTACATTTTTCTAAGCAATTCACACTGCACGCAGCTTAACCCTACAGTCCAGTCTGGTTGTGGGTGGCTGCACTTCTCGAAGAAACGTTGCTTGCACTCATACATGGGAACGCCTGGAGTGATGTGGCACCGCAGTCGGGGATGGGGCCCGTTATGTCTTCCTCCGTGCACCCTGTGAAATCTCCCTTTGGCAAAGGTGCCCTCATCTCGTTCCAGCTGGAAGGCCCACAGTGCTCCCTTGTTTGTTGGTTGCAAGCAGCTCATTATTATGGGAAGCGGGGCTTCGCCGCTCTGAATCAGACCACAGATGGCTCCGATCTCCTCCGTGCAGACTCAAATCCAGGTTTTTGTTTACTTCGTGATAAAGATGGGACCCAAGAGGAAGGTTTGGATCTGGCTTTTCACAAAAGCAGAGGTTTTGTTTGGGCCCAGCTCTAGTTGTTGTCCCCATCCTGTCACCCACCCCGACCTTTAAGCAGAGGGCAGAAAAGCCACACCTGGCCAGCTGTGCACCTCTGTTCACAGGCAAGTGGGAAGGGGTTCTTCCCTGACTCCTGCAAGTCATCACCGCACTCTGCATAATGTGATAATGTTAGTCCTGCCTTAGTATGCATGTGACACTGTCAGGGATATGTGCTTTAAGTGGGCATCTGGCTGCCCAATCCTTTAAAAAAATCCACCTACCTTTTGGTTTTGTTTTTCAGCCACGACCGACTTGGGGATTTAGGTCTGTATTGACTGACGCTACATTCAGTTTGCTGCTAGAGGGACACACTGTTCAGCTCTACAAGTGTTCAAGAGGATGAGCAGCATCGAGCGCTGGATTTCAGGCTTCTCTCAAAAGGATTTGCTGGTGCTGCCAGGCAGGGCAAGAGGAAGAGGAGAGCAGATAGTGCAAAGCAAGAAGGGTAAATCACATAACAGTGAAGGTTATTGTCAGAATTTGCAGAATTGCTCAGCATGTTGGGAGGACCTTAAAGGCTGAGCACCTTGAAACTCTGCCCCAGGAGCTCTTCTGATGATGTGATGAAGCCCTATTTTTTCTGGGTTACACATCTGTTCTTTGGCTGCTCTCCCCTTGGTCTCATTTCAAAGCTCTGTCAACTCTTACAGTCTCTTCCTCGCAACCCACGGAGGATTGTCTGGAGACTGCTTCACAACAGAGTACCTGATATGTTCCCAGCCTGCCTGGGAGCAAAACGCTTTGCATTTTTTTCTAGTCATCCTAATAACAGGTAATCAGGCAAACAAGGTATCAAACAGGGAAATGTGTAGTAGCATTAAGCAATGTAGCACAAGATGGATGACTATAAAACATATCTTGTAAGACAATTAGATTGCACTGCAAGTGTACCGGGTGAAAAATGAGCATGCTTGAAGTGTGGGATTTCTGTCTGTGAACGTCCCAATATCAAATCAGTTATAACCTTCATGGGACAAACCTTCCAAGAAGCATGTGTGAGCTGATGAAATCATTACAGTATCAACAGATGAGCAAATTATACTAAGATAAAAGGTGGGAGGCACTCATCACGTGTCAACTGGCCCACAATAGCTGTTAGATAGGTGTGGTTGCACTCAGTTTTGAAACACCTAATAGAGTTAGGAACATAAAGGTCAGCATTTTAAAAGGAAGTAGGCACCTAACTCTTTGGAAAAATCTGGGCCTTAGTTTAGTGTTGGAGTGACGCTGTAGCTGTGATGGTTCAGGAAATATGTGAGAGGCAGGGATTTTTGTGAGTGACATCGTTTGTTAAACCAATGTGCTGCTGGGATGCTTTTAGACGAGCTTTCAAATGCAAGGCACTTTCGGTCTTGAGAAGAACGTCCCACATTGAAAAGCTTGCCTACAACCATCCCCGCCATGAAATTAGTCCAGTGAAAAATATCACCCACAAAAATCCTTGCCTCGGGGCCTTTGTTTCATTATCAAAAATGATTTAAACAGTTAGAAACCTACATCTTTCTGAAGTTCGCTGCTCTGGGTGACTTGGGGAAATGAGATTTAGACATTTCAGCGTGGGACAGAACAATGCAGAACTGCCCCTAAAAGGATGGGGCAGGGTCCTTCAGCCTCACAGCTGCCCCCGGCACTTATCACGCAAGGGCTGAGTGCTCTCAGCTCTCCTGGTGTAGGAAAGGAGGGAGCTGAGCATTTCCCAGACAGTTCTCAGTAGTTGGTGAGTCAGGCCTGCCTCTGTTTTTCTTTAGTGCATAGATACCTTGTTGATGGATGCTTTAGAAGCACCACCGGCAACAATTAGAAAGTACCTTGCCTTGATCAAGGACAATACTTCCCTTCAGTATTGTGCAACACACCGCAGTCAAAACTTCCACCTGCCTCTGAGCTTGCAAAAAGCCGCCTTACTTTCTCTGACTCTCATCCTCAGGGATTTCATCAACTGGGACAAGTTCAAGTGGTACCCGGATGGCATACTTGTGAGACAGCCCCAACAGTGACAAGTGACACACAAATCTCCCTAGGAGGGATATCATTTATTTCTACACTTCAATACTTTGCTGAATTTGGGCCTGATAATTTAAGTGGAACTAAAGTGGTGCACAGATTTGTGTATGTTGTCTGCAAGGGGTAAATAGGACCCTCAGAAACCATCCTGTGGCTGCTCCGAATGCAGGGTGGGTTTCCTATCAAATTTCTCCTTAAATGGGAATTAAATTTCTCCTTAAGTGGGACTAAGAGCTGCACAGCCCAGCTGTACAGAAGTAGATTTGGCCTAATCCAAAGCTCCCTGAAGTCAATAGAAAAAAAAAAACAAACTCACATTGACTTTGTATCAGACTCTGGCAGAGTTTCTTAGCAAAGGGCCTGATCTGAAGGTCATTAAAATTGGTGTGAGTAGTTCTATAGGCATTAATGAGTTTGGGAGCAGGCTCCTAGTTTTGACTCGGGTACTCTGATTTGCTGAACTCTCCAGGGAAATCTGTTGTCCAAGTGCCAGCTTTGCCTCTGTGAACTCCCCTGACAATAAAAAGAGACTATTCAGTCAGATCTAAGCTACCAACGGCTGTGGGGAAAGGAACTGTGATGGGTATATCATTTACTGTTTCAGCAGTATCAGTTTACTCTGTTTTAATAACCATTTTCCTTGTACAGGATTCTGCCTTGGTCTTTGGGTTTGTCTTTGTTTTAAGCGGTGAGTATGGGTGCACGCTCAGATAAAAGACAGTCTGGTCGATTCTTGCACGTAATACAGAACAAGGATGAGCTAAATGTTTCTAACTAGTTTCCCCCCCCCCGCAAAAGAAATCTCACATACTACTGCACCTACCGAGTAACACAGTACCCTGGCATCTCCGTTCTAACAGCCTGGCATCAAATGCCACTTTGAATGCCCCTTTTGTTTGCCTGTTGAAAGCTCACCTGGGAATCATTTTCTTTAACAAACTGTTTTATTATCGCATACCGGGAGCTCCAAAGGGATGCAATTCTGCCGTGGACAAGGCAAGCAGTGTTAATGGTTCAAGGACTTGAGCTCCCCCTAAAAATGCATCGGCAGTGGAGATCGAACTATTCGGATGCCACACGGGTGAACCGAGACCGATCAGGCGGTGGTGTGTAGCACAAGCCGGAAGGCGAGAGAGGAAGTGGTCTATAAAGACAACAAGCCAGACTCTGCCCTCTGATGGGCACCTGGGCGGCTTATTGGTTTAAGGAGGAAAAAAAGCCATTGAAGGTTGATAGCACAAGAGCCAAATGGGAAGGAGACCTCGATCTGTTTGGAAAGAAAAAGTTGCAATAGGAGAAAGCAAACAAAGACTCTGGATGCAGATAAATCAATCACGCGCGCGTTGAAATCGTGCCACCTGCCAATGAAACACAGCCGCCACAGGGCGGAAAGGTAGCAGATGTTAAGCAGGGCATGATCATGCTACATACCTCGTTAAGGGGGGAAACGCAACGCTGACTTAGCTTTGTGCAGGAAGGGAAGCGCACCAAAATTTGGCAAGGAAAGTCCACTTCCCTGTTCTGTTAGACACTGCAGTTATTTTGTATCTGCTACAGGTTACTAGGCCTGTGCAAAGGGGATAGTATTTGCTTTGGATTTGGCCGATTTGGGGACAGTGATTCGATTCGGTGATTCGAATCACTGTCTTGAATCAATTCGGCCGAATCAGCTAAGCCAGGCCCATCCCGTGCCTGCTCTCCCAGCCCGGCAATGGCCTGCCCCAGCTCCCGGCACTTGGAGAAAAAGAGCCGTGACTCAGTGGGTGCTGCCGGGCAGGGGGCGATCCCTGCTGCCCCCCACTGTCCCCACGCTGTGTGAGGGCTCTGCACAAGCCCCACGACCCCCACCCGCTCTCACAGCCCCCGCCATGGCTGCCCCGCTCGCCCTGGCTCTGGCCCTTTAAGAAAGAAAAATGCCAAAAACCCTGGACTTGCCACTCCTGCTGGGGGGGCGATCCCCACTGCCCCGGACTCTGCCCTGCGCCACGTGGGGGCTCTTCCATGAGCCCCCCGAAGCGCCGAGGCTGCTGCAGGAGCCAGTGACTTGGGGTGGGGGGGCATTGTTTTTTTTCTTAAAGGGCCAGTGCTGGGGCGGGCAGGGCAGCCATGTAGGGCTGGGGGAGCGGTCAGGGGCTGGGGGCTCGTGGCAGAGCTCCCTACGTAGCGTGGGGCAGCAAGGATCGCCCCCTGCCGGGCAGCACCCAGTGAGTTGGGGCTTTTTTTTTTAAAGGGTGGGAGCTGGAGCGGGCAGGGCAGCCATGGGGGGCTGGGGGAGCAGGCAGGGGATGGGGTCTGGCAGGGTCCCCTTCCCCCACCCCCTACTTCCCAGCTCCAAGTCCAGCTCCAGCTCCCTGCTGCAGCGGGCAGGGACTGCCCAAATCACCAAAGCTCTCCGAATCTTTTCCAGATCGACTTGGAGAGCTTTGATTGATTCGGACCATTTTATTGGTCCCCTGATTTGATTCGTATTTGGAGACTCGGCCACCAAATCTCCTCCGAATCGAGTCAGCGCCCAAAGCTTCGCACAGCCCTACAGGCTACCCGTCTCAGCTCTGCTTTTCATCGGGGCAGCCTCCATTTCTTTCCTGGCTTCAGAATTGATACCAAAGTCCACTCTTAACACATTCCCTCCTAATCACTGCAGAGCAGACCTGGCCCCGACCCGCTGTCTCTAAAAAGTCCAGCCTTGGACAATATTCAGCTTCACAAAATAAGAGCCCGGTGGGAGCTTGAGAACACAAGACACTTATCTATGTAGCTGAAGCTCCTGCCTTTGTTACCAGAGGCCCATGTAGGAATCGCAGGAATTAGTCACATATTTGGAAATTTAGCCAATTAAGAAGTGAGTTGGGACGAATCTGAAGTGCTAATTGACCCAGAGCCCCAAGATGTTTTCAGTCCTGCATCCAACGATCACATTTTTGGCAGACTAAATAACGAACTATATCTCTAAGTTTTCTACTTGCTTCACAAAATCAGGAAGAGGGTTGTAAACATGGGGAAGTGAGTGTGAATGTGTGGCTGTGGGTGCGTGTTGCCTTGTTCTCTAATGGTAGCCCGCAAGGACGATAACAGCCTTCTACTGCTGCCAGTTCCTGGAGTTATTTATTTAAAGCAAGTAGGAGAAGGCTGCGCTTTAATGCAGAAAGTCCTGAATAGAGCCGTGCAGAAAATGACTTCCATTTTGTAAAGGATTTGCAGATGTGTAAATAGGGACGAAAACCAAAACATTCAAATGTTTCTTCTATCGCACAAAAAAGCCCATGGTTTTCAGTTCATGTGAACTGAAGCAGTTCATTTGGAAGAAAATTAAACTTTTTGTTATATTTTGACCTTTTAAATTGTATTACATGACATACAATAGACTGAAAGTTTCTCTGACCCGTTCTAGCTCTAAATTCAAACTCCAGGGATGATGAGTGGGGGTGGTGGTGATTACAGCTGGCTGAAAGATGATTTTAGAGAAAATTTGGAAAGGAATTGATGTGCTTGCTTCAATGCCAGCTTGGACTTCCACAGTGCTTTGTGCGGAGGCACCCCCCGCCACTCCCCCAAAGACCTTGATGAGTTCAGTATTCAAGATAAAAGCATTCTTGTTCATGCCAAGCGTCCTGAACTGATTTCCTCCTGCTGAGAGCTTAGGATAATATTTATAGTACTTCAAGGTAATATTAATCAGTGATAAAATGGTGTAAAGCCATAAATATGATGACCTGGATGTGATGCAGCCACCCAGACTGGAGAAACAAGGAGAGGCAGCTTTGTCCTGCAGTCCTTACTCATGAAAGGGCTCCTACTGAAGCTGGATAGTACAGGACTTAACTGAGAATTAAAGGAGTCAGAGGGCTATGGTGGGAAATGGTGGGACTTGAACCAAATCAGTCTGAGAAATGCTGCCTGAGTTGGAAATGGCTTTCTGCCAAAATCTTGCTTTGGGATTAGAACGAAAAGGATGAAGGTGGAATCCATGTGAAATAGTCCCTGAGTCTGAAAGTGGCCTATATCCAACAGTGAGTCGGAGGCAAGTTGAATAGGGCCGATGGCTCATGGCGGAGTGCTTGGATGAGCTGGAGCTGTCTTATTTGGGAGAAAGATTTTGCTCTCAGGAGCGGTCACGGGAGGAAGATTTTGTCCACGTGACCCTGTTGACCATGCAGTAAGCTTGTTTCACGCTTGCTGGAGAGAGGTAGAGGGGGCGCTACAGCAATTGCACAACACAGGCGTTTCATTTACAGGGGGTTGCTGCCTCCAGAGTAGGGCAGCTATAAATATGCAACTCCTCTTTCGCCCGCTGGGGTATGATGTACTGATACAGGATGGGAGCTGGGACCTAACTCGAAGTGGATGATATGATGAACTCCATGGCTTTTGAGGAGGAATTGTAGACACATCTTCTCTGTTGAAATAGTGGCCTTTTTTCTTGGGTCCCAGCAAGAAAATCTGCCATGCAAATTCAGCTTCAGCAGAATCTGATTTCTTAGAGGAAGAAACGGAGCCCACTGGAGTTGAACAGGTTAGGACCAGGGCCCTTAATATTTAAAGGTTTTATTATGCCTGTAAACACCACTGAAGGCCTTAAAATCTTCAGGAGGCTTTATGGACCGCATTCACTGAGACATGTAACGGGTTGTCTCTAGGCACAGGGAAAAGTGTCACAAGGCTAATAGGCAAACTAATGCATGCAGTAAGTACTATGTGCTATGCATGTAGCCTGCATGCAGGCATGTACACAATACGTACTATGAACGTAGGATGTATGCAGTGTACAGATGTAGTGTCTAGATGGACCAAATGACACCCTGCCCATGTACACAGAGATACTGTGATTGCAAGGTGTTAAAAGCCAGAGAGCCTTGGATGATGGCAAGCACCTACAAATATCCCCTGTTGACACAGATGTGCTTGTCAAGGAAAAGGGTGTAATTATAATTATGGGGAGGTATGCACTCATATCCAGATATAGCTAGTGCTTCTGTTTTACTGTGGCACCAGCCAGTCACAACTGGTATACTTTCTTGTCCTTGCTTCCCACTTTGATTTGGTATTATTTTGCCTCTGATTATTAGTCATTCAGTGTCACAGGTGTGCGTGCACGTTTCCAAGGGTCCTACCCTCCGCTCCCATGAGTCTGGACACGCCACCAGCCCATGGCAATGGCACCTATTAGTTTATCTTATGACATCACACCACCAAAGTTGACTGCACATGTGGAGGTGGCTCCTGGTAGGTTCTTCCCCGTGTTTCTACATTCAAACCACAGGAATGAATGGCTGTAAGGCAGTTGCACTAAGCTGAACAAAGTCACATTAAACTAGTCACTGATTACATCATTTGCATGCTCATAGATGCAAATGAAGGTTGTGCAAATATGGGGGTGGGGAATTAATTGCTACTCATATAGAGACTAAATTGCTCTGACAAAGGAAATTTCCAAGGTCTAAATGAGTGCAAAATTGCACAAATAGCAAAATTAATGTACTCTATAAGGCTTGCTGGTTTAATAGCGCACAGAGGATAATAGAGAGGAAAGAAAGAGGCATGATTGTCTTACTGTAATAATGTAATAATAATCGAGGGCTATTGTCACAGAGTGGGCTGGCCCCTTTTAAATTATGGGGCATAGTCACACATTTAATTAACTTTGCAGGTGGTATGATAAAGGACTAATGATGTCAAACTGTATTTATGTCTCAACAATAAATACATCCCATAGGAAAGGAATGGGAAGGTTGCTACTGGCAGTTTCAGTGATACAACTGGCTGGTGAGTTAGTTTGCTGGTTTACTTAAGAATGGGGAAATTGAGGCAGGCAGGGTCAGATACTGAGTTTGGGGAGGTCCTGTTATGGCTGTCTACAGCCTATCAAAACAGTGTTGCTGAAATGGAGAAAACCACATACAGTTCATAGATTGTTAGGGGCTGGAAGGGACCTTGCAGATCATCCGGTCCAGACCCCCTGCTCTAGGCAGGATTTCCGAGCCTGTAAGGTTTTTAAGTTGAAGTGCCCTTTAGCAGTAATAAAATGCATGCTTTTTATAATCCGTGCATATAAATGTTGTAGGTAAAGGTAGCCATGGGGCCAAATCTTCAGCTGGTAAATGGTGTGATAGTTAGGCAATGCTCCCTACCCAGACTGTGACTGCCCATTGTTTTTACTTCCTTTTTGTTAATCAGAGGACTGCTGTGACTCAGAGGACTGAGCACAGGACTGAATATCAAGAGATGTGCGTCTTCCTCATGACTTATAGGCCACAAGCAAGCCAGGCAGTTGCTGCAAAATGATCTGAAATGTATATGAACTAGAAGGTTCAGATTTCCCGGTTTAAAAAAAGAAATCAGCCTTTTTTGATCAGAAACGGTATGCCGACAGACAATCTGGCTGGATGTTTGCTAAGTCACAAAATGCACCTACTTTACTGCAGCAATGTATTGTGCCTAACTCTTCAAAGGTGACTAATACTTTTTGGGGGGGGTTCAACCTGAGACACTTTTTGATCTCCAGGCAGTGCGAGGATTCGAGGGCTTCTGCACTGAATCCGTGTGCTCCGAATTACTGCTCAGTTCTGAAAATCCCCACGTCGGCATTTCCCGTGGGTTTTCTCTTCGCCCCTGCAGTTCCTCTGACAAGTGTGTTCACCACCCTGCGTTCAGGTCTCCCTGATGCATTCCAGCGGCTGTAATAGGGTAAGTGGGGACTATCGGAAGAAGTAAACAGCATCTGAACTTTCTCAGCCACTTGAATAATTTTCCACTGACTGAGCAAACTGCACGTCTGGTAAAATGATCTAATGCATCCAAGTGATTATCTTCCTCAGTTGAATTCTTTCTTTATCTGATATGGCAACTACTTCTGCAGACAAGTGGCCAGGGAGAGGCCTGTCTGCTGAAACTCTCTAGTTCCCTATAAACAGTGTCTTTCACATTCAGTTCTCGTACGTGCACATGTGGAAGGGGTGGGCACCCGCTTGGTTTCTTTCTCTAAGAGCTGGATTCAGAAGATTAAATAATGGCGTTTGGTAGAATCCACACACCAGTTAGGCTGTACTGGTGCTGGTGGGTGCTGTGGTGATGACAGCTCCTTGGGACAGAGTTGATAATGCATTGGGCAGTCGCCATCAGCTACTGCCGGGGGCCTGTCTCCCTGCCTGTCCCTCTGCCCAAGGCAGGGGCAGGCAATTATTTTGGGCAGAGGGCCACTTACCGAGTTTCAGCAACCCATCGAGGGCAACGTGACAGGCAGCCCAGAGCAGATAAACATTCATTTTCTAAATTTTTTAGGGGCCCCGCGGGCTGGATAGAATGGCCTGGCAGGCCACATCCGGCCCCCGGGCTGCATTTTGCCCACCCCCAAGGGTTCCCAGCTGTTCTAACACCAGCAGAGCTAACCTAGTATTTGTAACTTTGCAAACTGTTCATCGTGTGTTTGGAGCAAATCCAAGGGGCTGCTTCCTGTAGGAATCGTGGATCCAGGGAGATCCAAAAGTGTGTAAGGGAGTAGAAGAGAAGTCGACAATGCTGACCCTTTCCCTTCAACCGTTGCCCCGCTCTGGACTGCCTACTCGAGACTAAGAGCTGCCCCTGCATGACTTGTTACGCTTTTGAGGGTGCTCAGTCACCTTCTTCAGGCTGTCTGCTCACTTCCAGAATGTTATCCAGGGTTGTTTTTTTTTTGCAGATCACACGTGATCTGTACTATTGCAGCTACGTCCAAGCGGGAACCAACAGCCCTTTGTTTCCCTCTAGGACTACGCCCATGCTGAGACCACATGGGGGAATTCAGGGAGGAAGAAAGTAACATCAGAAGTGCTGTTTTCTGGGTTGGGGGGAGGGGCCTGGGAGTTGGGCAGCTTGGATTCAGCTTGAGGATAGGAACAAATACTAGTTTCAAAACAGAGATTTGCAAAGAAGCACATTGGTTGCATCCATATCCACAGCTACAGATAAGTCTGTCCAGACTGAAGCTTATTGTTAGAACTTCAGATCCTCTGCTAGAAAAAGACAGACAGAATTGGATGCCCTTTGAGGTGGTTTTATGTTTTATTAGGATAAAAAAAAAAAAAAAAAGCTGGCAGAAGAAATGGGCTATAAATCCAGGGGAAAAAAGGGAATGCAAG
>NW_017729014.1:18458339-18460051 GCF_001723915.1 Gavialis gangeticus
AAAAAAAAAAAAAAAAGCTGGCAGAAGAAATGTGCTATAAATCCAGGGGAAGAAAGGGAATGCAAGTAATTAACCGTCAAGTGTCAGCCCTGTCATGCTAATAGGATCAGGATGACTTTTCATCCAAGCAGTAAATGAAATATTTATTTGCCTCGTCCCCAGTGACATGTTTACAGTAAAGCATGACGTATATAATTACTGATCACCAAGGAAAGCCAGAGAATGAGATTTGTTGAGCCCTCACAAGAATGTAATCCTAAAAATATGGGTAAATGAAAGTGAAAACTGATAGCTCTGGTAGAGGAAGTGGATTTTCTGCATCTCAGAAAAGGAAGCATGGTTCTTGAAGCCAAAGTCCAGGGAAGTCCATCTGAATCTTTCCATGCCATTCAATATTTTGGATCACGCTTTTAGTCATTAGTATTTGCAGTGACTGGGGAAATAGGACGTGCCAAGTGAAACTGGTCTGGCATTTATCACTGGTGTTTCTTAGACTGAGGCAAGGATTTTTGTGGGTGACCTCTTTTATTGGATCGACTGCATGGCTGGGATCAAGTGACAAGAGCATTCTTTGTCAGATCAGAGGCCTGAAACTCGAGTCTGAGTTTCTTAAACTGTAAAATCATTGGCATGGGGACTGTGCATACTTCAGTTGTTCCTGCATGAAGCTGGGTGCAGCGGAGCCTAGATTCTGCTAGAGAAATTTGACCGCTAGTGAAATATAAATGTTAAGACATGCTGCCTGGATATGCTATTAGTTTTCAACAGCAACCCATAGTGCTTTATAAGCTGCACAAACCCGTGCAAAAACTGTGGGGCAGATTTTGCCATTCCAGGCATGCTTCAGAGAGCAGGAAACATGGGGAGTCATTGCAAGACTGGCCCTGTTTCTCAGTAAAGGGGACCAGGTGTTTGAAGTGCCTTTATAACTTCCCTCAGACTGAGCAGAACTGCTCCTTGCCATTCAAGGGCTCTGGGAAATGGCTGCTTTTCAGAACGGAGACAACGAAGAGCCTTTAATTCTCACGAGTACTCCTCTAGAGGCTTGGGGAGAGGGCTTTTCAGTGTTTTAAAGGAAAATAGAAAAGCTGTCAAGCTGGTATGCCCACAATGCCAGCCCCTCCACCCAGGGGTTTCTCTACCATGTGGCATCCATCTAGCCCAGGGTCCGTGTCTGCACCAAGCGGCCCAGAAGCCGGCGCATTGAGGAAAGGATGAGTTTTCCTTTCTTCCCAGGCGGAAGGAAGGGCACAGCGATTGCCACGCGCCATAACAACCCAAGACAGAGGCTGCCGGGAGGGGAGGTCTTCCATGCAGCACCGCGGCCATACAAGCTGCAGGCTCCCTTCCCCCCAAACCTCCCTTCTTTTCTGGCATTTGGGAATGGACGGCGGCAAATTCAGGACCCTTCTCACTGTCGCTCGGGGGTGTCTACATGTTCACCAATGCGCCATAGTACTAAATGAACCTGCCCCGCTGTGCAGTAGAGCTAGCCCGCGGGTGGCAGGGTGGGGTTGCGTTCAATGTTAACTGCGCAGTAATTAGGGTTAAGGGTGGGGTTAGTTTTGTCATTAACTGCGCAGTAGCCTGGTAGCACGCGTCCTGCCCCGCACGCTACTGCGCAGTGTGGATGCAACCAGGGGGCCAACATCAAGAAGCTGCTTGCCCTGCAGGCGGGGGCTTTTGGGGGTGAGAGCGGGGCTCATCCGCGC
>NW_017729014.1:18460149-18462504 GCF_001723915.1 Gavialis gangeticus
AGAGCCGAGCCGAGCCGAGCTGAGCGGTGGGCGCCGGGTGAGCTGGGGGCCGGGGCCCGGGCGCGGGGTGTGGACGGGCTGGAGCCGGGGACCCCTGGCACGTGCAGCCCGCCTGGCTGCCCCGTCCCCGGGAGGGGACCCGCGGTCAAATTGGGGGGCGTTGCAAGCGCCTGTGACCTCTTCTTTCTTCTCCTCCCCGATTGCAACGCAGACATTGCCTGCCGCCTCATTCTCCAGGTTGCCGAAAGTTTCAGGAAGCTTAGGCTCAAGTGGGGAGGAAACAATAAAAGGGTTGTTTTTTTTTTTTTTACTCCTCTTGCAAAAGAAAAAAAGCTGTCTTTGAGCAGCTGGAGCGGGGGTCAGGAAAGCATTAGTGGCGCCTGAGAGGGAGGAAGCAGAAAATCAGTTGCAGGTAATTCGTGGCGCTTGGATCCGGCCGCGCTCCGGGGTCAACGTCCCACGAGCGCCCAAGTGAAGGGTGGTCCTCGGCTGGCAGGGATAGGACTGGCTCTGCCGTGAAAACCCCGGGGAAATGGCTGCAGATCGCGGCGGTTGTGCTTTGTGCCCGTTGGTTTTCTTTTTCACGGCTCACGCAGATGGCATAAGAGGTCAGGAAGCGCAGATTTGGTCCCCAGGTCAGTCCAGCAGAGGCCTGGGCTACCTGCGTTCAGATGCCATTAGCGTGCGTGAGCCGGGTGCGGAGCTGGAGCCAAGAACAACAAAAATGGGACTGAAAACCCACAGAGCTCCCAAATTTCTGTAGCTCACTTTGTTTCAGGAAACTTGTGTAGAGAGAGATGGTGGGAAGACAGGGCTGCTGTCTCGGTGTACGGTAATAGAGCCAAGTCCCGGCATGGACTAGAGGGAAAGAGCCTCTCGTACCCTAACCCTAACTCTTGTTTTCAAAAGGCTTTTCTGAGCCTACGTGTTGTTCAGAGTTGGTGGGATTTAGGACAAGTCATGGAAGCGGTTCTGAAAGTTTTACTTTTGGTTTTCAATGGGGGGAAATCCAGTAATTGTTTTTAGTGATTGATTGATTGATTTTACAAGGAAGTTTCCAAACAGTGTTGAAAAACGATGGAGCGATGCCTGTCTTTGGAAGCGTAAACATCCCCTGCAGTGTGTTTTTTAAACCCAAATGTTGCCGAATGAAAAACCAAACGGAGCAGACTTCCTTGTCTCGTGTGTGAGGGCAAGCAGGAAGCATAAACAAGAACAAGGTTGAATTCCCCCCACCCTAATTTCATGGTAGTTCAGGTCAAATTGACTGTGCTTCTAATACACCTGGTGGCAGAATTGAAGGCCGTGGCTTGTTCTGAGCAGGTGTGTGTGACTAACACCTAATAACAGGCCAGCCCGACTTTTACTTAATCTGGACTTTTCTGTGGTTTGGTCAGTCTGAGTTTTCTCAACAAGTTCTTACGTTTGGCTGGAGCAGGGCTGAGTTCAGTTTTGCTGCGGCTATTGAGAGGACTGGAAATAATGGCCTATCCTTAGCTCTGACGGTAAGTGTCATAGCCGATAGTCTCTCTGCTCGGGTAGCGTGGCATGACTTCCCTTGGTCTTGGCCTCGCATGCCCTTTTGGTGTAAAAGTTAGCCGCTGGAGAGAGATTAACTCTTTCTCATCTTTCCTCCTCTGTTTTGTTCTGGTGGTCCCTTTGCCCCAGCTGTACCAGGCACAAAAAGGTGTTTTGGATGCATCTGTTAGAAAGGGAGATCAGAAAATGTGTGCTGTGAAAGCCTGGTTATTCAAAGGAACAGCTGTTAAATAGAGGGTTAATTGACCATTAGCTTAATTAGAGCGGTAATGTAGACTGTGGACAAGTCTCCCGAGGGATGCGGTAAAAAGGCCCACTGCTTGAGTCACTGGGCTGTAAATCACTTGAATTGATTGTGTGGAACAATCCTGCATTATTGTGAAGGCAGACTGAGTGACCTAAAGACTCGCCTCTGTCTGGGAAATGCGGACCAGAGAGGGGAGCAACCAGCCAGCTCATTTAACTCAAACCCCTGAGTACTTGAGTCATAGGGAGCTCTTGTAATCCCGGGCAGAGATGCTCTTTTTCTCTGCAGCCGAGGCTGGAGCTGGTCACGCCGCGGAGATGCTGCGTCTCCCGGTACAAGATGCCAGCTGCTCATCCGATCGTTCTGCAGCTTGCCAGTGAAGCTGCTTTTGCTCAGGTGGGGGAACTTGAAGATTATTAAGGCTGTGTGAGACGACCGGGGCCCGGGGCGCCGACAGGGCCGTGCCACGCAGGTTGCACAGACCTCTTAAGTTGGGAGCCCTTCAAGGATGGGAGGAAGGAGCAGGGGGTCTCTTCAATCCTCCCAGTCTCGGGGTATGGGCTGAGGAG
>NW_017729014.1:18462666-18467266 GCF_001723915.1 Gavialis gangeticus
GGAGCAGGGGGTCTCTTGTCCACCCGCACGGTGTGGAGCCACAATCCTGGAACTGGTTTTTCCGAGCTGCAAGAAAACTTAGTGCTGTTACCTCACTAGACTTGCAGTGGGGGCTTGCCTGGGCGGCGCAGTCCCGTTTCCCCTTCGGAGCCAGCGCTGGATGTTGAGCATGAGCCGCACCTTATCGAGTTGGGATGGTTTAGTTTGAGTGGGATATGGACAAAAGCCCCTTCCAGCCATACTGTCCTACGATCCGGTCGGTCTCTGAGCGTGCTGGTGTGAGCCGATGGCTACAGCGAAGACGAGCTGTAAAGCCGCTCGTCGTGTGCTTGTGGGAGGAAGTCCCAGTTGCACCTTAAGCTTCTGCGTGGTTGGGCTTTCCAGCGAAGCCCTGTTTATTACAGCCAAGTCTACGCTATTGCTTTGTTCCTAGGGTGGAAATGTAGCAGCTTTTATCAGAATAGCTGATAAACTATTATAGCGGGGGCAAAGGGGACAGCTAAATCTCTGCCTGACGTGGCGGGGGAGGAGTTCTTAACGCGACGCTAGTCTGGAGGCTCTGAGCTGAGCCCAAGGACTGTACCACCTCCGCGGTAGACGTGGGCTGTTTGCCCTGGAGGAGTTGCATATGTGACGACTTCACCGCTATGGATGGAGGATTCGGGTTTTTTTCTGAACCCCTGGGTTACTTATTTTTGCATGGTTCTCTCTGAGGTCAGATGGCTTTTCTGAAGATACGGTGCACCTTGATCTTTCCATAATCCTTCCCAGCCTCGTGCTGTCTGGTTTGTAAGTGCTGCTGTTGAGTCACTGGAGACTGAGTTGCTTTATGGATGTTGACAGCTTTTATGCAGAATTTCAAGCTCGGCAATATTCGTAGACATTTGGGCGTGGGGCGCTTCTTGGCTTTTTGATGCGTAAGGCGGAGAGAGGCGTGTTAATCTGAAATTGGGTACGGTGGCACCTTGCGGATGAAACTTTTCAGAGAAGCACCAGCTTTTGTAGGCACAGGCATCTGATGGAGCAGGGCGTAGTTAGCAAAAGCTCATGCCTCTCTAAAGGTGGTAGTCTGTAAGGTGTTACTCTGCCCTTGCCTCGTGGCTAATAAGGCAGGCAAGTTATGTGCCTTCAAGTCTTGTTGATGATGGCCTTGAAAAATGCAGTGACGTTTCTCTCGTCGTTTCACTAAGCCACGTGATTTATTTCAGCCTTTTCCTTATTGGTCAGCTCACATGCGCAGAGGATCCCACTCCCCCTCGGTTGCTGTGAGTCGAGATATGGGCACCTGCAGTGATAAAGCCAAAGAGCGCTGTTCCTGAACCGGAAAGGACTAAGGAGATAGAGACGCAACAGGTTTTATAATATTTAGAGCCAAGACTGCTTCCTCTGCTCAAGGGTGCATTCCCATCGTGTCTCTGACTCCTTCCTAACTCTTCCTCGGCAGCTCCTTTTGTCCATGTGGCTTAGCCCAAATTATTGGGGTTGGCAAAGCACTTTAGGGATTTTATTTGTAGGCGATGGATTTTGCTGTGCACGTGTCCTCTTGTAGTGCTTGAAATAAGCAGGCATCAGCCTTGTGCTACTGCATGAGGGGTGGGAGGGGAAGCAAACTAGTCCAGTTGGGGGCTGAGGGGCATGCATGTGGAAGCAAAAAGAAAGCCCCCGTGTTTTGTAAATGATCAGAGACCAATGCAAGTGATCAGACCTGTTCCCTTGTGAGCCTGTGTCGAACTGCATGGGCAACTCGAATTTGACTTGCGAAGACTTGTTTTGCATCCTGACCTCAGTGAGGTGACCTCGGTGCAGGATCCTGCAATAACCTTTTCGTTTCCTTTGGAAGTCCAGGCACATGCCACGTAGCCTGTAACCACGTAGGCATGGTGCAGGCTGGCACAGCCTTCCCCGTCTCATATGCTGGTGTGGGTTAAATTAGCGGTGCTGCCGTGCACACGGGTAGCTTTTTGTTCTTATGATAGTCCGGCTTGTGTAGCATTCAAGATTGCACTGTAAAAGCTAATACAGCACTAATTTCACTGACTTAAAAGTGTGCTGAGGACTTCCAGCTTGACTCCTGCTGAAGCCCATGGGAGGTGAGGTATTTGCTACACTTCAGGACCAGGCCCCTACTTTGAAAAAAAAGCCCTGTAGCCCCCAAAGCTGTGCCTGTCGCAGGATCAAGACCCGAACCATTTGTGAGCCTGACTTCACTTTCACACAGCAAGATCAATTTTCCACTTTTAATAAAAGCAACTTCCTACTAGAGCTGGCTGAGTAACAACAGAGTACAAACTGCTAGTTGAAGGTATTCATTTTGCAGGTACTTGTACTGCGATATGCTCCTGGTTTGGTACGTGATCCCGAGGGGATCAGATCATTTAGAAAATGGTTACGTTGAATGCTGGCTACATGTATTCTTTGGTGTGATCACTAAAGCCTGACACATCCTGACTGCTCCCTCTGTCTCTCTACACTTCCTTTTCACGCTTTCTTTCCTGCAATAAGTCATAGTGAGATGTTTCTTTTCTTCTCTCTTCCTTCTCCTTCCCCCTGTCTTATACGTACACTGATCCCCTCCAGGGACCCACCCGCAGGGCTGGGAAGCGATGCCTGGCATATTCTTGGGTCTCTTACCCGAGGACAGAGGTATCCTCATTCAGTCACAGGTGTAACTGCCTCTCGGTAAGGAAAGGGTGAACCCTATTGTTGGCTGCGGCGGTAGTGCTCCTTTAGTAGCAGGTCCTGCACACCTTGTGACTTGTTAGCTGTCCACCCTCTTTGTCACACGTGGTGACTTCTGTGTACAGTCATGGCAGGCGACTCCCTTTTTAAATGTATTTCTTTTGGCAGAGCCCCTGGCAGAAACCTGGCAGCGGGGGTGACAGATGGGAGCTGAGTGTTCAATGTTAACTTCTAATACCTTATTTAATTGACGTTGTTTGTGTGCATGCGTGTGTGTGCTGTATGAAGAGAAAGCCATGCGTGATACTTGGGACTCCTATGAAATCTGAAGATTTGGGGGTGTAGAAAGGATAGTTAGTTGTCATTTTGAGTGTACAGCTCAATTTGCAGAAAAAAGCACCTTGACCTTTGAGAGCTGTATTTTAGACGTCCTGTCACTCGGGCCAGGAAAGGAGACGGGAATCGGGAAGTAGAGAGTGAACCTGAAATTTGACTAATATCAGGCCTGGCTTTAAAGGATCGTCTAGGATAACGGGGAACAATTCAAAGTCCTCGGGGTCGTAGGCGGTGGAAAGCTGGGGCTAACAGGGCTTAGGCCCCCCCAAACTAATTTCACACTGGCCGCCAACAGCAGCAGCATCACAGCGCCGCCATGCCCAGCGTCCCCGCCGCGTGCTCCTCTGCCCCTGCCGCATATAGCAGCAGCGTGTGCTGGCCCCACAGTGGCCCTGCAGGACGGAGGCACGGGGGTCAGTCCCCCCAGATAATATTTTACCCCGCCGCCTATGCTCAGGGTTAATGTTTTGCAGAGACTAGACTGCTTGAATGCGCAGATGTAAGCGGGAGAGATCATACGGAGCAGAGCAGAGACATGGTGTTCAGTTGTGCTCTGCCAGCAGGCTAGGGACCTTTAGAAACATATAGAGCAAGAGGGATCACCAGCACCTGAAGGCAGCCGTGAGGATGACAAAGGAGATGGGGCTTTGTCATCATGTGCAAAGGATGGGCATTTCCAACATGAGCTCATTTCGTAAAATTGGAAGGCAGGACAGGAAAGCTACTTGGGCGAAGGGGGTGTGAAGAGAGTATTGTAAAGTGACACCAAACAAAAAATCCAGCGAGTCCTTTTGCAGGCGGTGAGCTGGTGGGACGGCCCAAATTTTGAATCTGTTCAAAACTGTGGTGGACACAGAGTAGGGTGAGGCATGGGTTGGCACCACCCGGTTGGTCAGGTCATCTCTCTTGTGGTGCTCCTTGCATCTCAAGACGATGGCTGGAGGGGAACTAACTGCGTCCCATGCAGACTATTTGCGGTGGTTTTCAGAAGAAGGATCTGCACCAAACGGCAGCCAGGACAACTCTGCATGTTGATTCCCAGGAATGTCTACCGTGGTTTGCTTAAGCTGGAGGGGTGGGGGGAGACGACCCTTTGGGAGGTGGCATGGTACAAGAGGAATAACTGAAGTGATGGAGATGTACGAGAGAGAGAGAGGTGCAGTTGTATTAGAAGCAAAAGTAGGAAGAGGAGGGGCTGGGAGTGAGGAGGCACCAATCCCATAGCCATGTTGAGGGACACTGGGGTATAATCATAAACTGAGAAGGGCACCTACTTGTAGGTACACCTTGGGGGCTACCTTAGGGCAAGATTACTGATGCTTTTCTGATGCTGCAAGCATCAAAACACTGATTTCTTGGAAATTGGTTGTGCAGTGCTGTAACGCGATGCATGGCCTGCCATGCTCGAGCGCCCCAGAGCATATCGGCACAGGATGCGCTCTGACCCGAAGGGGCTTTCAGCTAGCGTGGGACAAGGCTGCATTCATTTCAAGGCTTTTTGAGGAGTGTCCTCCACCGCTTTTGCTTCTGGATATATTACAACAGTTAGTGAGTTCGTGCCATCTCCTGGGCTGCAGTGTTAGAG
>NW_017729014.1:18472266-18472561 GCF_001723915.1 Gavialis gangeticus
CTTCTGGGTATATTACAACAGTTAGTGAGTTCGTGCCATCTCCTGGGCTGCAGTGTTAGAGGGAGCAGTGACTAAACCTCAGCTTGGGTGCCCCATTTACAACCTGGATAATCAGACCTGATTGAGAGGGGCTTGAAAACACTGCTTATGTTGTGCTTTTTGGGTGGAGTCAGGAACACAAGGTAGAAGACGAGTGACAAAGTGAAGTGTGGAGTCAAGAGATATTTGTTTTGGCGTGCCATTCACTTCGGTTTCTCTTGTATCTATCAGAGAGATAATCCTTGATGGTGATGGA
>NW_017729014.1:18477561-18478293 GCF_001723915.1 Gavialis gangeticus
AGATATTTGCTTTGGCGTGCCATTCACTTCGGTTTCTCTTGTATCTATCAGAGAGATAATCCTTGATGGTGATGGAAACCCGAACAACAAAAATGCTTGATGCTTCAATTTATCATGTTGTGTCGATTTTTAGCTTTTAAGACCTGATGATAATCTGTTTTTGCAGCGTGTTCTGGGGAGTCTGGCTGCATCTGCAAACAGAGCAGTTTAGCTGGCCATGGGACTTGCAACTATTTGTCCTCACATATCTGCGGGTAGGACATCTCATACAGTGTCACCAGCAGGGAGAAATGCGTGTTAGAGGTTTGTTCGATTCTGGTTTAGAAGTCAGTTATCATGAACTTCAAAGTATCGGTAGTTCGCAGGATGACGACAGTAGCTTTGAAGTGTTAGCTTAACAGTACGTTAATTCATATGAATTTCTGACTGCTGAATGTAAGCAAGTTGATGGTTTCCTTGTCTAGGTCCACCAGTCCTTCGGATTAGATGTCCAAGCCCAGCTTACTATTTTACTAAGAGGCCAAAAAAAGAAAAAAAAGTAGATCTATTTTTACTCTGTATGGGAACAGTATGTGCTAAAACATCTTGTATAACAGCTAGTGAGTAGACGGAGGTTAGGTTGATTTTAAAATTGAGGGTTGTAACCTAAATGAAAAGCCACACCCTCTGATCCATACAGGTGAATATTTACATCTATTTGGAAATGTTGCAACTCTTTTAAGGTGGTTTTTG
>NW_017729014.1:18483293-18487856 GCF_001723915.1 Gavialis gangeticus
AAACATCTTGTAGAACAGCTAGTGAGTAGACGGAGGTTAGGTTGATTTTAAAATTGAGGGTTGTAACCTAAATGAAAAGCCACACCCTCTGATCCATACAGGTGAATATTTACATCTATTTGGAAATGTTGCAACTCTTTTAAGGTGGTTTTTGTCATACTTTACTCTTTTTGTGAAAAAGCTGGGATCTGTGCTTTCTGAATAACCTGTGCTCAATGAAGAGAGTATGAGGCAATGTTACGGTAAAATCATGTCTTACAATTTGGGCAAGTTAACAAGCGTAACTTTTGGCCAGTTGACCCCTATTTTTGTTAGGTGAAGTGACTGCTTGCACTTAATGCAAAAGCCATGCGCGATGTGCCCTTAATCACAAAGGATACCACATGTAGAAATTAGCATTTTAAATGCATGTTGGGCAGTTAAGGCAAGCCTTGGGTTTAATCACTATGATTGACTGGTCAGAAGTCTTTTAGTAGCCTCAAAAGCACAGGGAATAAACTCCTGCAGGAAGTGAAGACCATCAGAAACCTCATCCCTTTCCAGCTGACCTTCTCTAACATAAATATGTGGCTGTGGGCATACTTAAAAAATCCCCAAACCCAGATGCTTCCCAGTGCACACTTCTCCCCCTGGGGAGAGGCCACGAGAACAAGCACGTGACGGACGCTGATCCTGTGCAGGAACACGAGACGGGAAGAGACCTCTCAGGACAGTGTCAAGACCCCTACGACTGAAAGCAACTGAGCAGCAAACCCTTGTCCGAAAAAACAACCACTGCACTAAGTCACAGGTGCTAAGCACCACATGGGGCATTTAGGGTCTTGACTACAAATTGTAAGGAGAAAAACTCCACGGTGTGTCAGGGAAAGATGGCAGGAGATCCAGGGCACCACCACGTCTGGGAGGTGCTGATGAGTATGATATGAGATCATCCATCCATACGGAGGAGGAGGAGGAAACTGCAGCTGTGTATGTGCACTTACAGGGATGTGGCTTTGTTTCCTTGTGAGTCGACAGCTGTCAGATTTAATAGTCCATACCCAATTTCTCTAGCACTGAATAAAAAAAGGTAAAAATGAAAGGCAGCTAAAACAAAATTAAAAAAATCATGCCTTGCAGTGGATCAGTTACATAGCCAGCTGCAGCTGCATTTAGTTTTTAGAAAACCAGAGATATACAAGTTAGGCTCTTGCGTGTGATTTTTGTAGAGAGGATATACTAACTGCGTGGGCTCGGTTGTCTTTGAACAGTCCCCTTGTGTAGGCACAAAGTGCTTCGGTATCTTGCCCACGGATACATACTCTTAACTGTGACGGTGTGGGTAAGTAGAGCGGCCTTTGTTCACCTTTTGTGAGCCTGAAGGACGTGGCATTCATAACCCAACAATCTGAGCAACCTGCTGTCTCATGCCAAGTGTGTCCACATCTCTTCGACAACATCTGTTTTGGGGTACATCATCTTAATGGCCAGGTTGCGATTTGATTATTCCAGCTTGCTTTTTGTTGTTGTGATTGGATTATGCCAACTTGCTTTTTGTTGCATCTTGTTTCCTGTCTTGCCTAAAAGAGATTAAATGTGATGGACAGGGTGCAGGACCAAGAGGCGGAAGCTGCTGAGCTTTAATTGCGGTTCCTCACCTGAGCTAAGGAGCTGTAGGCAAGTCCTTTGTAAAAAAGCAAATCGGGAAAGCACACGATATCCAAAACAGGGTATAGCACTAGAAGTTTGTCATGCTTTTCTGATTTTCATAAGGCTCTAGCAATGTGTATTTTACTGTTTCTGATATTCTGGACATGGCCGTACTTTGAATCAAAAACAACTTCAGAAAGTGAAACTGTTCAACTGGAAGTGTCAGCTCAGAAATATTTAAAAGCTGTTCAAATTATTACTTGTTTGGCATCTGTGGGATTTTTTGAGACCTGTCAGTCCCTCTTTGCACCAGTCCCTTCCTTAGAGTTGTTAGCTAGCGGGGTACAGGCAGATCCACCCATTTGACTGGTGTCTAGAGCTGGCTTAAATTAAAAGTCCACTAGATACAAGTAGGTTCCTTGAAATCTGTGAAAGTGGCTGCATCTTTTAGTGCTCTTGAAATTCAGGCCGTTTATCTAAGTGCCTAAAAGACAGATTTGGGAGCAGACTTTGAAGTACCCATTTCTGTAAACCGTGGTCTAAGTCATTTTTGGACTATATGTTTTATTAGTGCAAGTGGGAGGGAGACTGGGAAAGGTCTGTGATGAGCAGAGTTAGCAATGAGCAACTGAACCCTAGCGTCTAGCCATATCATTAGGCAGTTGAGAATAATTTTAGAGTTTCTCGGCTCTTATTCTCATGTGAAAAGGCAAAGGATTAAAGCTGTGGGATCCTTGGCAGCAAAGCAGAAGCTGTGATCCATTTATTTGTGATGATAAGCGACAAATTATTCTCAGCTGGCGGCAGGTTTTGTTATAAAACTCAGAGTTGAGGACTTGAAAAGGAAGTACTTGGCTGGTTGTGGGGGTGGCCTGTGTCACTCTTGTATTCCCACCACCTGTTAGTAATTGTTTAAACTGCACCCTTGGGAGACCAGCCCGTTTCAATCGCCGTCATTTTCCTGCAGTGAGTTACTACTAGATCTTAAAAATACGCATTCCTCTTCTCCCTGCCATAAAAGAAGATCTTCGTCTTGCGTGTGTAGGTCAGGGTAGAAAGAGCCAGCGTACGAAGCTAATTTGAGCTGCTTTAACCAAAGTCATTCTCCAGTACAAACTCTGATAGAAACCTTATGGTTGGGAAGCACCTTGCATTTGTGAACCGGATCCAGAGCTTTCGTGACAAGTTGAGACGGACCGAGCTCCAGTGTCTGCTCACGGTCCAGCTCTGCCGAGGAGCAGCAGCATGAATTTTATGAAAGCAGTGATCCTTTCCATAACGGCAGCGGTGGAAACCCGGCCAGGGCACTTTCGCTCCAGGGTTTGGTGCATCTATAGACTGTGTTGGGCTCAGGCATCATTAATAGTGGGGACGGGGAAGCGACTGGGAAGGCGAAAATGAGGGTAACCTCATGCTTGTAGCACGAAAAGGCTTAGGGAAGGTCAGTCTTGGGGACCTCAGCCCCAAGTCGGTAAACTCTGGCTGTACAAGAGCTTGCACCTCCACACTTACGTCAGCAAGACGTGGGGAAGGGACTGCACTTACATCTGTCTTTTCCTAGCTGGGCTCTGATCCGAAAGATGCAGCCTGTAAGCAGGGCCCCTGGACTCTGAAAGTCCTTCTCCCTTCCCATTCCTAGAAACTGTGGGGGCCTTGGCTCTTCCCCCTAAAACTTCGGTAAGCTGCCGCCTCCTTCCTTGTGTCACTGGGTTAGTAGGGTTAGGCCTCTAGCTATCAGAAGGCAAAGTTTGGAAAGTTCCAGTTAGCGGCTTAATTATTCAGTGCTTTTACATTAAAGGAGCATGTGACAGCCGAGTTGGCTAATGTGAGCAAACCGCCCTACTTGTTTGATGTTGATAAAAGGCAATGGCAATCGGTTCATTAAAAAGGGGATGTGATGAACTGAGGTCTAATGGATCTCTTATGCTGTTGTAAATTGGTGTTGGCATGCTCTCCCCAGCTCCTGCTGAAGCATATCATGGACATAAATGAGCATGTCAGTCTTCTGACTCTCCCCTGGTTAGAGTCTCTCTTTTTCTCAGTGGCAGATAAAATGCAATCAAACTATTTCGCTTGAGACTTGAAGAAATATTCAAGTTCCCTACCCTGGCTAGCAAATGATACCTTTCCAGCAAGAAGCATTAAAGGAAAACCAACCATCTGGCCAGCCCAGCAGCATGCACATTGTTGTACTGAATACATTAAAAATATTTCAAAGGTAAAATTAGACTAGCAGGGATATTACTGGTTTGCAGCAAGTTGCTCTAAGTTATAACAGTGTTATGGGGATCTCGTGGTAGAGGTTAGAAACCAGGTTACCTTTCTGATTTCCAAAGTGTTTAATAGCCGATGGCTCATTAAAACTTCTAAAAAGCGAGACCCTTTTTTTGTTAACTACACCACCATTTTAAAAACAGAATAGTAGCTAGGCTATAGCCCCTTTATTTCTAGAATCCCAAATTATATCCATTTTTATTATGGTGGCTAATGCAGTCACTAAGCTGGGAAACCCCAAAGGAAAACTCGGTGTCATTTTAAGGACTTGAATCTGATCTGATCAGCAACAGATGCAACCATCCGCTTAACATCTAATAGCAAGTACCTGCAAGTGTTAGGAAGGAATTTTCCCTAGTTTCCAAGTTGCAAAACGGACTGATGGCTTAGCTGAGTTCTTGGCTTTTTTTCTCTGATTTCTCCACCCTCCCATCCCTCTTTTTCTGACCTTGCCTTGAAACATTATGTATTGATTATTTGCAGTTGCACAGCACCCAGCCTGATTGGTCTGCTCAGTTATCTATGTACCTATTTATATTGCTCTCATCTCCATAGCTATGGCAACTACCATGTTCTGACCTTGTGAAAAGAGACCGACTATATATGGGTGCAGTTTCTCTCTGCAGATGTTGGCATCTTTGCTTTTTTTTTTTTTTTTTT
>NW_017729014.1:18487926-18489158 GCF_001723915.1 Gavialis gangeticus
TTTTTTTTTTTTTTTTTTTGCTTCAATTCTGGTGCTTTTAGATGCTTGCAGTGCTTGTACGATATTATTTTTTAATACGGTGGCAGTTGCGTTGGGAGCCCTGTGGTGTGCTAGATGCTGTACAAATATTAACTGGCATCATAGCAAAAAGCAGCTTTAAAAAAAACCTTATTGCACAGTTCCTCAAAGAGTAGGGTGGTGGCAAGTCCGAATTGAGCTGAACTTGCAAATCTGTTTGCTGAGAGAATATGATAGAGGTCCTTCTTAACTGTTGCTGGAGACCTGAGAAAACGGGTTTTGAATTTAGGGGAAGCAGGCAGGACTTTTGTAGACTCAGTGACCAGTGTTAAAGTATCTTGCTTGGGCTTCAGACGTCAGTGGGTTCTGGGCTTGCCGTGAAAACCATCCCCAGCAGACCTGGCGCTTAACAGGTATCTGGTTCATTTTAGGCTGGGGAGCCAAAAGCCAGATCCCTCCCTACTGTCCTGTTGGCTGCTTTGGGCTAGCATGGCCCTTAACCACGAACTGCATAAGCTCAAGGAGAGGTTTGAACTTTAAACTCTCCAGAATCTTTCCAGGAAGTGGGTACGTTTGAACTTGGAAAAACGATTGCTCATCATCACAGTCATATCCAACTCTCCACTTGCCCAGCTGGAAACTAGGAAGTGAAAGAGCCAAGTATAAGCTCTGCCCTTCCTTTCTCGCTTAGACTTTCCTTAGGTGCTTTTCCCTCCTTCCAATTATCACTTCGGGTCACTATTAAAATGGGTAATTCCACTGACTTGCCCAAGGCTGCGTTTGGCCACAATCGCTCTTTACTGAGTAGAGCAGCGGGTTGCAACCTGCGGTCCACGGAGCCCTGGAGGTCCCCAGACTGTCTGAGGGGTCTGAAAAGATGACCGTGATCAATCAAAAGTATGTGAATGCCCACATTTACAATTCGGAGAGGTCTGCACCTCCATTCAAGTTTTTTTTTTTTTTAGGGGTCCACCAATGAAAAAGGTTGAAAACTACTGGAGTAAAGGATGTAATCATGAATTCAGGAGGGGTGAGACTGACGCTTTGCAATATTCCCCTTCAAGCAGCTTATTTTACTACTTCAGGCCTTTGTGGAATATGTTTGAAAGGTTGGGGTTTTTTTTTTTATCTGTCCTCTTTAAATACTCTATTTGAGGCATCGGCAACATTTTTGGGCAGAGAAACACCCACAACATTGACTTGTAAGATGTTGG
>NW_017729014.1:18494158-18500959 GCF_001723915.1 Gavialis gangeticus
TTTTTTTTTCTCTGTCCTCTTTAAATACTCTATTTGAGGCATCGGCAACATTTTTGGGCAGAGAAACACCCACAACATTGACTTGTAAGATGTTGGCATGCCAGGGGTGGACAGCGGGGGAGCCATGAGGGGCCCAGCTTTCAAGCCTTTCAGTTATGCCAGCTCTTGAAAGAAGCATGCAAATAGTTTGATGTCAGCTCTTTTGCTTATGCAAAGTTTGTCGTCTCCAGCCACCAAATATTAAGGCTGGAACTTCTCAGTGACCAAATAGTTCAGTCCTATTCTCTGTCTCCCCCTTAACCCCCCCCCTTCCCCGTGGGACTCTCAGCCAAAAAAACCCCTTGGAGAATTTGCACCAAGAGGCTGAGAACTAAAGAGAAAGTATCTAAGTAATATATGTTGGAGTTGGTTGGTGCAAAACAAAAGCAAAAATGGTGTTTTCCCCGTGTAAAAGGATGACTCAGACTTCAGAGCAGCCATCTGGCAATGTTGGAAGCTGCCATTGCTTCGGTAGTTGCTTCCCAAGGCATGCCCAAGCACTGCTTTGCATCTTTTTGCCAGCATTTAAAGTGTAATCACTTGTCTATATATGCTTGGGTATTAGGTGTGTTTGCATTCACAAGGGTCACATCGATGAATGGCTCAATCTGCATCATAGCTATAGAGTATTACAGTTATGGGCATACTGATTAACAGGAAATCTGATTATTATGGCAGCAGAAAGCCTAAGCAAATCCCCATAATCAGTTCTGCTAGGAGATAATTCAGTCTTCAGTTAAACTGGCTTAGTCATAACTTGTGTAAGTACAACTTGCCGTTGCAGGAAAATGTGGATTTATCTGAAGCAGTTGCCTGGGCGGGGGAATACACCTGGCATCTTTGCTTGGCTTTCTTGCCTAGCAACATCAAAGGTGGGTTTCACGTATAATGGTCTGTTGTCTAATGGGCAGCTTCCATCTCTACGTTATGACTTCTAGACAGAATACCACCTCGTAGTTTGCAACACAGGGCTCCAGAAGAAGCGTACTGCCCCACTGACGTTGGGTATGAATCGTACGCTACCCTGACTTCACCTCCGTGGGCGAACTAGCCCTCGAGCCGAGTTTAATAGGCTTGTTACGCATCGTAACCACGTCAGATTTGCCCTTTTCCGTCCAGCTGGTTTTATCCATGTGGTGCAGATTGTGAAAATGTGGGTGGGAATGCTGGGATGCAGGTGGGGGCAGGGGATCCAAAGCAATCCTGAATTTGGTGGGGAGGCTGGAGGAGGGGAAACCAACCTGGGATGCATCTCAGGGTGCCGCTCGACCTGTGTGGATCTCTTCAAAGCTTTCTCCTCTGCATAAGGCCACCTGCCAGCCTGAATCTCCTGGCACGCTGAGATCTCCTCTGTGAACACAGGTAGATGAAGGTTGATCAGCTATGCGTTCTGCGTTTGGCCGTAGAGACGCTGCATGATGACTTGGCCAAATCGCATGCTCCTGCTCTTTTGTCCCTGATGCATTTTCCTATCTCCGTGGGGATTTTGATTTTTATGTATGTATTTATTTTTGCTCTGCTGTTAAAGAATTGGAGTTTGCCTTCTTTCCTGCATGCACCAAAAGTGGCATCTGTCACTGACTTTGTACTGCGATTTTCTCCCTTATTTGGTGGTCTGGGCAAACTGACCGGTGCGTGCTGCAGTGCCCTGCCTCTGTTAAACAAGTCATTATAGTCCAGATCTCATGCAAACAGAGTCTTAATGACCAATAGCTCATGCTAATTTAAGACGTCTCTAAATGCTAATTTAAGACATCTCTGAAGAAGGCTTAAACTGTGCTGTTGTGCAGGGGATTATACTGTAACTGTGTTTGGATAAGTCTGCTATAACATCAAAACGAAGTAGCTTTCTCTCTTGAACATTTTTTTTTCTCCCTTAAACTGCATGTGGGGGCGCAGGATTGTGGGTGTAAGAGTGTGGGTAAGGTTTGTACTTGTAATGAGGGAAAGAGGAGAGCAAACCTGCTTTGGAGGTGGGCTATGCTGTGTGGGGACAAGAAATCAAAACTGGGAGCTCAAGGAAGACCTTGTTCAGATCCCTACACGAGGCAGGATTAGCTACTCTGGCATCGGCGCCCCGTGCTGTAGTGGCAGTCGCGGTTGCGTGACTCAGCCTTGGTCGTGTAAATCATTGATAGGATGCCTGTGAGCTAACAGGTGCGTGTGGGCTGGAAGCAACGCAGGCTGCAGATCCAGGGAGGACCCACGTCATGCAAGTGTGATCGATCCCGGGGTATGTGGGGGTGCAGCTTTGTTACAGAGCTTCTGACCACTCTTTACTACTTCAAAATGTAAAAAAAAAAAAAAAAAGTTCTGATTTTCCTGGTTCTTGCCTGTTGATTCCTAGTTGCCCGGTCCCGGGTCCTTCCTTGTTTGTTCCTAGGCCGAGGCCCTGCTTGTTCTGTTCTCGGGGTCCTCTTTCCTGGCTCCATCCTTGTTCCTGCCCTCCTCCTTGTCCCAGACTCCAGCTCCTTGACCCTTTGTGCTCCGGACTCCAGTCTAGACCTCTACTCGCATCCCAGTCCCATATAACTATATCTGGACTGCCCAGCTAGTGACTTTTTTTAGTCTAGATCCCTGCTTCCTATTGCTGATCCCTTCGCTGCCCCTGCACAGCTCGCGGTTCTCTCCGGGATGAGCACCTTCATCCCAGTCCCTTAAAAACCCTGTCCTCCTGACCCACCTCTTCCTGATCCCCACCTCTACAGGAGACCCTTGCTGCTCCGCCCTGGTCTGTTCCTGATCTCCTGGGTTGTGTCCACGTAGGGTCAAGCCCTGACTGCGTCCTTGTATCCCGGACAGAAAGTGGCTGGAGCTGCCTGCCAGCCCAAACCAACTGGACTCCAGGCTTGTACTTAATGGCAGGGATTTTCTTGGATACTGGGGCCACCGCCTCACCTGCTGGCCACAGCCTGGGAGAGGAACGTGGTTGCCTTACCAGCAGGAAGAAGAAGGCAGTTCAGTTAAACTTTATTTAAACAGGTTTGTCCTAGTGTCATGTCCCTCGTTACCAACCTCATTTTTAACACCCAGGGATTCTGGAGCCAGAATTCAAAAGTGCAGAGGTAAATTAGTGGCCTAAATCTCGAGGGCTTTCTAAGAAATGTGGTTGCTGTACGTTTTTTGAGAAGAGCCTGAAGCACTTTGGCTCATTGCAAAAGTTTCGGCCCCGAGTAACTTTATTTCCAAGCCTTTGTAGTGGTACCATAATCGGTGTATGAAATTACTGAAGTATCGTGTGCTTAGGAAGGCAGTGAAAGCAGCTGCCTGCTTGAATGCTCCTGTTTAATGCTGTTGATAAGCTTATTTGCTTTATATTCTTGCCACACCTGCAATATGTATGGTTGAACTTCCTGTTTCCTAGTTGTGACTTTGATTAATTTTAGTTTTTACTGGTATTGTGGCTACATGAAATAGCATCTTGCCTGAAGGGTATTGACTTCAAATGCAGGTGAAAACTAGTTCCTTCAACAAAACTGCCAGTCAGCTTGCTCTTTCTGTTCCAGATGATCCCAGCTCAGGGCAGAACTGGAGAGGAAAGGTGACTTAAGTGACGCTTGCATGGTACATAATCACCTTAGTCGCAAGGCAGCGCTCTTAACTTGCTCTAAAGAGCATTACATTAATATAGCTCAAAATGTTCTTGGAAGGGAGGTCGAGCCAGCTATGCAGTTATGGTGGTCAGCATAGCCTGGCATTTGTTATGGATGTCTACCATTTGTTAGCTCACAATTTGAGGGTTGCTGAGATGGGCATGCATGCTACTTCAGTCTGGAGGGAGAGCTGGACCTTTTTGCTGTTGTAATGTGTGATCTTATTAGGTGGTATGGGCAAGACAGGAACCATGGTACCAAAAGAGTTTATCAAGTCTACTCTAACTGAAAAATGATCGCTTCTCCATAAAGAAGGGAGTACTCTGCCATTCCAGTTGGGTTGCCACCTCGTGTATATTGGCCTGATTCAGAATCCATCAAAGTCAATAGGGGCCTTTCCACCTTCCCTGGGCTGTATGGATCAAATGCATTATAGGGGAACCATTAGTAAAAGGCCAAAAAGAAAAAGCTCAAAAGTGAAAAATCTGCCTGCTTTTTAAATAACAGCTTTATTTTTATTCTTGAGAGTGAAGTAGTAAATATGTTACATATTAATGTTACATATATTTAAATTGGAAGGAGTATAGCAATACCAGCCTTCTTCTACTGGACTCTCCTCTGAAGTCCTTGCCAAGAGGAGGGAGCTTTAATTTCCATGCATGCCGATTAGTGAGGGTCCGTTGTAATTAAGATAAGCATCTATAGGCTGCACTTCAAAACAGGGCTATAAAATGTTTCAATAGGCAGACATGAAATTTCATATTTTCCCTGCAACATTGGAGCAGAACCAAGAAATGCAGGCAGCCCTTAACTTTTCAAAGAAAGCTATTGCCAAAAGGGTGGGAGAGGTTAGCTGCGAAGAAACATCTGAGAGCTATAACGTCATGGCTCCATCCCTCGGGGTTGAAAGGCGACAAAGAAATAACATATTCTGCTACTAAGATTTAAGTTGCTCTGGGTGCTTGCTGGGACTTAGCTATTAAACTTGTATGGGGCAAGGAGGGTGGGGAAGTGTTAAACAGACCTCAAAGATAACAAGATGGTTTAACTTTTGCTCCCATTTAAATGCATTGACATTTCATCACAAAAAGGCCAGGGCAATGCAAAATGTGGCAAAGACCCCTGTTGTGCTTTGCTGCAGTGGTGGCAAGTGAATAAAATAAGTTCTGCAATACAGCAGCATCCCTGTTTTTGTTGGCCTGCTTTTGACCTAACAGAGTGCAGTACATTTATAAAGTGTTTTCAGAGCTGTGTAAGCCAGGACACCTGTCCTTGCGCTTTAAAGGGCTGGCGAGTATGTAGATGTTAAACAGGCCATTTAAGAGCAGGGGTGTCAGACTCATCCTGGTCTGCGGGCTGCATCCAGGCTGCAGAGGCTCCTCCCAGGCTGGATCCATGAGGCCAGCAGAAACTGCAATGGGGCCCCGCTCAGGCTTGACAGGGACCCGAGACCAGGCGGCAGCACAGAGCTGCGTTCAGGTGGAAGTGCAGATCCAGGGGCATATGGTGGCATGGGACTTGAGACGGGCATCAGCATGGAGCCAAGGGCCCGTGGCAGTGTGGGGCTCTGGCTGGACGGCAGCGCAGAGCAGAGGGCGTGCAGTCCGAGTGGCCGTGCAGAGCTGAAGGGCTGCTACTGATGGCCGTGGTCATCATGGTCCAGGTACCCCAAATGCTGTGGCAGGCCATGCTCCCAGTTGCTGGTAGCCCACCAAACTACCGGTGGGCCGGGTGGAATAGTTTTGCGGGCTGAAAATGGCCTGTGGGCCGTAGGTTTGACCCCCCTTGAGTTTAGAGTAACTGAGAAGGACCGTGTTGGTGGGAAAGTTGCAGCCTGTACCGTAACAGGGGACAGATTTTCTGCAAGTCAGAAGTATTTGCAGGGCAGACATTACTCTGTAGCCTCTCCAAGTGCACTCCTTCCAGCAGCTGCTGTGACTCTACTGTGCTCCTATGTCGTACTGACAGTTTTTGAAGACCTACATTTCTTTCTTGCTTGCTGAACTTTGCCTCCTTCATTTGCATACTCCCTCTTTCAGTTTGTTATCTCCGGCTAATGTTGTGTGAATGCCTTAGTTGGTTCCACTTTTTTTTGTACTGCTAGGCCAGCCCTGTTTAAAAAAAATTTAAAAAAAAATAAAAATCCAACTTCCTCTGACTTTATGTAGCTCCTCTAGTTGCGGCATAATCCATGAAATTTGTGGCTATGGCATTTGAAAGCCCTTCCCCAGGTATCTGATTGCTTCTGCTGGAACCAGGCAGAGGTCTTCCCTTTGCACTTCTGGGAGCTTGCAGACAAAAGTTGATGGACCTCATATTGGCAGTGGGGTGAAGCACCTCGTATTCCTGATTATGTATTGCAAAATCCATGTTGAGGAGAGGGGAGGAGCATGGCTGAAGACTTTCTGATGAGAACATTATTGTCACCGGTTCAGAATTGTGGCTTTGTTAAAATCGGCTTTTATCATGTGGTCGGACTTTGATAAGTACAACTCTCCTGGCTAGGTTTTTCAGTTAATAGATGTTATTGCCTTCTTTGGTGTGTTGCTATTTCATGCACACCACAAGTCGGCTCTTTACAACTGTCTGGACTCCAGGCGTGTGTCCTACCCACAGCTGGTAGTCATATGTTCATCTGTTTTGTGCAATTCTCCATTACCTTTAGCTCCATGCTCGGTATTGTAATAGCAACATACGTTCTCTTTCAAGGGGTGCTGATAATCTGGCACAAATTCAGTAGCCAAACTATTTCAGTGCAGGCCTTTCAGTGCTCACGCACACGTTAGAAGGAAGATCCAACCCATGTGCCTTGGGGCTGGGAGGGAGAGGTCGGTCCCAGGAAAGGAAATAATATTGTAACAAATTTTCCACCTAGTAGAAATGCGACTTCCTACTTTTGTTTGCTCTCATTACTGGTGCTTTCGTTAGCAAACGCTTGGGATTCAGCATTCACAGAGCCCCCGCTTGCCTCGGATTTGCCATCTGCTGCATTATTCATAATCTTCATTTCAATTTGTGGCTCTGAAGGGAGCGATCCAACTCTGTTTTTCAAACAGCCGCTAGGGATTTTTTTTTTCCTGCTGAATTGGCCAAGGCACTTGGCAGAATGACCCGCGTTTTAGGCAAGTGAAGCGACTCCTGTTGCTCTGCCAAGTACTTCCATTCCTTG
>NW_017729014.1:18505959-18524001 GCF_001723915.1 Gavialis gangeticus
ATTTTTTTTTTTCCTGCTGAATTGGCCAAGGCACTTGGCAGAATGACCCGCATTTTAGGCAAGTGAAGCGACTCCTGTTGCTCTGCCAAGTACTTCCATTCCTTGAGGACCAGTCCTCCTAGTCTAGGTGATTGGGAAATTTTTCTGCTCTTTATCAGAGCTTGGCATTAGTTGCTTTAGAGCATCAATATATATAGGATAATGACATCTTAAGCTCATTTTGTCGTGGCCATGCAAAGAGAGACTGCTGGAGTGTTACAGCTCCGTGATTTTAAGGGCGGTGACATGGTCCAGTGTAGGTCAGAGCACCCTAATGGTTGCTTTGACTGTGCCAGCTGGCAGTACTCCACAAGGGACCAGAACCAGCTGGAGGTAACTTGACTCATTTTAGTAATGTCTCCTGCAAGCCGCGCTCCCTGGGCCAAGGCTGGGAGTGGCACAGATAGCAGGACACCCGCAGCGTTTTGGGGAGAGCCCTTCCGTGCCGTGGGAATTCTGCATTGTGACGCCCCGCAACGTGAGGGAATCTGTCCTGGTCCCCCACCAGCAGAAAGGAAATATCTGAATTTATGTCCGCAACACGTTGCATTACTCGATACTTGTGTACAACAACTGGCCTGGGAGAAGGGCGCGGTGCATCGTGCGGTGTAGTCCGCTGTCCTTTTCCCGCCATGGTGACCGGAGGTCTGGTCCCTTAAGGCGGGCAGGGGGTGCAAATGGTGGATCTGGCTGGCAGCCAGACTCCGTTTCTCAGCAGCCCTTGCCTGCATCGCTGCAGCAGTTTCCATGGAGACCCCAGCAGCAGCGGGGCCAAGGTTTCCATGGAGACCAGCCCCAGCAGCGCTGGCAGGGCACGTGGCTGAGCAGGGAGCAGCTCTGGGGCTGGGATATTGTAGCGGTGACAGCGTGGTCTGGCGCTGGGGCAGAACTATGATTTGCTGCCCACGTGCCCCAGGCAGGGCCATGTTGGGCAGCAGACTGTGGCTTTGCCCCAGCTCCGGACTACACTGTCACCGCTGCAGGATCCCAGCCCCGGAGCTGCTCCCTGCCCAGCCAGCGCTGCTGGTGCTGATCTCTGTGGAAACCCTGGCCCTGCGCTGTCCGGGCCCCGCCACTGCTGGGGTCTCCATAGAAACCAGCTGCAGCAACGTAGGCAGGGGCTGCTGGGAAATGGAGTCTGCCACAGGCCACACTTTGCCTGCCCCTGCTATAAGGGAACAGAGCATCGTGCACCCTGCAAGACTGCTGGTTGCTTTGGCTCTTGAATCAAAGAACTGTCCTTTCTCAGTCTAAAGAAGGAAACATCATACCGAAGCATAGCTGAATGGTATGGCAGTCGTAAAAGATGCGGGGCACGATAAACGATAAAGCCTACAGTGAAGTACTGAATAGCTTCCTTCCAACATAAATGACCATGGAAAAGCAGAGGAGTGGGAGCAGCGGAAAACATGCCTCTATTTGTACAGCTGGTCTGCAGTTCTTGTCGGTCTACTAAAGCCAGGAAGTTTCCAACAAAATCTACCACAAACTTCATCTCGAGCACGGAGGTCTGGGAGGTCTGTTGCAGAATTTGACGTCCCCGGGTGTATGCGCTGCTGCTAGCTGCGCTTCTAGCTAAGGACTTCAGATATGTCACCTGGGCTGGACACATTTCTTGTCACGATATCTAGTCTTTATTCTGAATGCATTTTAGTTATTACCAATGCTCATTCATACTGTATTTCCTCCTTTTTAATGCACTCTTCTGGAGTAGGTTTTGCCTATATATGATGGGGGTGGGATTTTTCATTAAATTCTTCCTTGCAAAAACCTCCTGCGATGTCTCCATACCACAGTGAGATTTGGCACCTGAAAGGGCTTTGTAATATAGAGCAGAAGAGAATACAGAACAAAACATGGAGCATTAGAGGAAAAAGAGGCTTTCTGTCTTTTCTGATGCATCCTTTTGTGAAAATTCTCCGCGTTACGATTTGAAATGGAGTGAAGCTAATCATCTGGTCTGAAAGAAATTTAGATGGATTCATTAAGAGCCCACTGGGTTTTTTTTCCCCCAGGGATTTTTAGTGTGGGAAATCAAACAAAGTGGCACGCACAGACTTACCAGTCAAAAATCCATATTAAATGCCCCCCAGTAACCAAAGTCAGAAGCACCAACCCAGAAATGACACATGGGGAAGAACCAGCATATACCATTTAGCTAGCTTTTAATGACCCAAAGCACTACGTGAGTCTTGCCCTTGAAGCTTCTTGACTGTCCTGCATCATCTGCTAGACTCGGATGACTTGCTGCTGTTACAGCAGTGATTAGGATTGGGGAAGTCCTCGTTGCATTTGCCAGTGAGTCAGTTATCTGGCAGCTGGTCCTGGTTAACCACACATTGTCATAAGAGTTTGTGAAAATGTGACATGCTAGGAACTAAGGAGAACTGAGGCACACTTGGAAAAGAGCATGTTTGGTATGAGATGGTATACTTGCCCAGTCACTCCTGGATTGGAGAGGAGTTCAGAAGAAGTTGTTCTGCCATTTACCTGGTGGGGCTTCAGGTAACCAGTGTCACATTCTTCCTATAGGTCCTTGGTAAGGGGAAACTTCAGAATACAGGTCAGATTTGTGGTTGTGTAAATTAGAGTAGCACAGTCGCACCTGGTATGCTGGAGCAAACTGAAATGATATGCCAGGCGCGGGAACACAAGTCGTGGAAATGTGTGTGTAGGCCATGAAAGAAGACTCCAGGTCCAGAAAGAACTACAGCAAAACGGTGATTGCCTCTTATTTGTGTCCCCAAACCACCAAGAAACTCCAGGAGTGAACAAGAGCCCTGTTATGCTAGGTGCTGCACGGATATGGGATTAAAAAAACCCCAACCTGCTGTCCTTTCCTCAAACACCCGACAGCCTAAATACAAGACCAGAACGAACAGAAGGGGAAAGCCCAAGGAAACGGATGAGAACCGCTGCAGTTTAATTGCATAGTTTTTTTTCCCCGTTAGTCCAGCAAAGATTTATTACTCTGACTTTAAAAAAATAAATAAATAAAAAGTCTGAATTAATTACAGAATGGACTGCTATGCACGTACTGAAATGTCACATAGCTTCAACTGAATTGTCTGTGTTCTGTAATCCATCATTCTTGAGGGGTTTATGCTCATTTCGTGCCTTTAAAATTTCGTGCCTCATTCACAATGGATCTCTTAACGATTTAGTCTGCTTTTGGACAGCATAAAAGAAACAAATGGTATCATAATAAGTATACCAATGTAAGCTCATTGAGAGGTCCCCGAGCGCTCTAGAATAAATCTCCCGTGTGCTTAGGGCTAGCTGCAAGCTGCTGCGGCTTGGCCTTTCTGTAGGCATTTATAAAGTGGTAGTTGCTGTAGGAAAGCAAAGCACGCCTCTAGGTCCATCAACTGTGAAAACGCCAATTAAATTTCCAAGACCTTATGTGGGAAATGAAGAGTCTGAGAGATTATAATGATGCTGGTCCTGCTGCTGCTTCAGAGCTCTAACGAGGAGGGGCCCTGCCTGCCAGCTTGGACATGCAAGGTCAAGATTTGCCATCACCAGCTTCTGTTGCATAAGGGGAAATCTGTGCTTTCAGGAGTTGGATGTTGGTGTATTTTTTTTTGCAGGGGGAGCACAGAGAACAGAGCAGTTGGGAGGTGAGGGATCTCTTGTTCAAATTGTCCCTGCATAGAGAGGGTGGGACAGAAGCATCCCTTGTCTACCTGTTGCCTGCAAGGGAGCTAGCTGCATCGCTGCAGACTGCAGCCAGCTCTCTAATCAGCTCTTTAAAGTTTGTGCCTTTTCCATTTTGGTTTCACGCCCAGTATATTTTGACAATTGCAGTTAGTCTTCAAAATTGCGGAGGCCCGTAGGGCATGTGGCAAGAACCTAAGATGCCTATTATTAAGGGTTTGGTTTTTGTGGCGTTTTTTTTTTTGCAGTCAGCTTTTTAATACCTTTCGTTATGAGCTCCCAAAGCAATGTAATGTTTTCAAGTCGTCGTACAGCTATTTTTTTTACCAATAGTAGTTAGCCCTTTTTAATTTCAGATTGCCTAATAAACATTTAATCATTCCGGCTAGTGTCTACTCCACCGAGGTAGGTAAGAATTCTTCATTTGACAGATGGGTAGGTTGCAAAGGGTGAAACTTTGCAGAAGTGTCTGAAGTCTGACTGTGAGTCAGTGGGAATTTCAGAGCCTACGTCACTCCTTTTTTCAAATGGCATTTTCGATTAATAAGTCATTGGGGCAGACGTTGCCAGCCTGTGGTCCCATGCTGCCAGAAGAGGAGCGTGTAGAGCCCCGAGAGGTCTGGTGATACGTGTTGTTGTGTTTCAACTGCACGGCCATTTATTTGCAGGAAGGAAAGAGAGACTTTCTAGCTGAAACCACAGGGGGGACTGCAGTTAGGCAATGTGTAAGTGCTCAAATTGGAATCGAGTCAAGGAAATTTTACCACCGCCTGCTTTTATCATGCTTCAGGGAGGTTTTTGGCAAGTGGTCAGGATCTTTTTTTTGCAGTGTATGTGAGAGAAGCAACCTGGAAAAAAGCAAGGTAGGGGCATGCTGTCTTTCCCAGGCGTGATCCAGCTGGGCAGCTGGGACTCTGCTGCTCCCCCGCATCCCAGTTTGTGGCTTGTGCAGAACGTCTGCCAGCGTGAAGACCCGTGGCACAAACAAAACGATGCCGAGTGGCCGTCGCTGTTCCACATTTGTGTTGTGTTGCATGTACTAATGGATGTTTCCTCTCTTTCTCCAGGTCTCTCAACTCGGGCATTTGCAAGCACTCAGAAGAAGGACGCTTGGATTTGAATATTTGGTCTTGGAAGGCATGCCACGCTGATTGTGCTCTATCTGGTGACTGCGCAGTGGGTGCAATGGCTCAGTCTAGGTCAAATGGATCTCACTATGCCCTGACTGCCATAGGGTTGGGAATGCTTGTCCTTGGGATCATAATGGCTGTCTGGAACCTGGTCCCAGGCTTTGGCCATGGTGATAAGTCTCCCTCTTCTGGAAACAGCAGCAAGCCAGAATCGGGTAGCGGAGGAGGAATGCTGAAGAGCAAGACCTTTTCAGTGGCATATGTATTGGTTGGGGCTGGAGTGCTCCTTCTGTTGGTTTCCATTTGTCTGAACGTCCGGGACAAAAAGAAGCAAAGACAAAACGAGGATCTTGGCAGGATCCAGCACCAGGTGTCTACTGAACCTCAGCAGCAGGAGGATAGGTAAGGGGCTAGGTCTAACGTAGCAGTATTATTAAAAGGTTGGGGTGTGAGATGAACCTGTTTAGAAGTGACTCTGTTAAGACCCATGCTAAAATAAAGGCATTAAAGTTTCATGTTTCAGAGCATAAACTTGATTGCCTTGGAAGTCGGGAAGGAATTCCTCCACCCAAATTCCACCAGATAATCAGTTAAGTCAATGATAGCAGCATATTCCTTTCTCAGGTATAAGTGACTGGATGTATATATGGCTAAAACAAGTATGCTGCATGCTACTTACAAAAGTTGTACAAGACTCCTTGCTTTTCCTAGTAGGAAAATAGCATGCTAAGGCCTGCTTTTTAATAAGAGTTGGTAGTGTCAGCATGAAGGCTTCTACAGGGAAGGAGGTAGGGAAACGAGAGTGTGCTGAGGTCTCCTTCTAATGGCGGCGAGTTAAATCTAGGAAGTCTGTGGGAAGCTGCAAAACAATTTGTCGGTCGTAGATATGGAAGTATGTACCAGACGAGAGCTTGAGATAAATGAAACAAACTTTTGGATCCATTTTAGTAGGGGAACTCCAGTGAACTTTGAGCAAGGAAGATCTTCTGTAATTAGGATGTTTTAAATAAACACGGGCTCAGGCATCACAGGAAAGAAAATGAAACATTTTGGCAGAGGGCAGACAACTGTATCCTTTCCCTGCAACACTGGTGTCCTGTCTGCCCCCCGCCCCTTTCAGAGATTTAAAAAAAAAAAAAAAAAAGGACTATTGAGGTGAAATATAAAAAAAGGAGAATGCCAGGTGGTAAATGTCTAGCTTAGTTTGCTTGAAAAGTATCATCGTGGGAGTTATAGAAAGCTCAAAGATACTTGGGGAAGTTGCTGTGCAAGACAGGATGGATAGAGAAGGCTCTTTATATTGTGGGTTGTGTGAAGGAAAACTTCCTAATGCTAATGAAATGCAGACTACGTGTATATGTGCAGACTACGTATAGATCGACACTTAGCAGGTTTGCAAAGAATCACTCCCCTCCAGAAACTGGACCAGGCTGGGGTTAATATGACCTACTTAATTGTAAAGCCATCAACTCAAGGTACATCCCTCTAGACTGAGTCCAAATTAATGGTGCAGATGGCAAGGAGATGAGAAGAATTTTTCACTGGCCTATTCTGGGGTGGGGAAAAATCACTATTGGGGCATACAGCATAACAGCTTGGGGGGAAATGGAAAGAAGAAACAGGCCACGTCTACACAAGCAGCGGGCTGCGCGGTCATTAACTGCACAATCGTTTAGTACTTGCTTAACCGAGCACTAAATGACTGCACAGTAACTGGCATTACTACGCAGTGCCATCCCTGCACGGTTATTTTTAGACACTTCCGTAGCAATGAGCTACTGCACTGTAGCATTTTGTGTAGACATGCCCACGGAGTAATAAATGCAACTTGCCAGAACTGCAACTCATTTTAATCCCAGGGCCACACACAGACACCGTAACAGGAGAAACAGCGCGGCTACAACCAGCTTCTCAAACTAAAGTGGAACAGGCATTTCCAATCTGCTTCTTACCATCAAGCTAATGTAACAGTGGGATGAGGTTCTGCAGAGCCGTTGATTCCTCGGTGGAGCGAATGGAAGAACGTCGAAGTCCAACTCTGTGATTATAGCATCTTGTATCTGAGACGGGCTTAATGAGCGTTAGGACTGGGCAAGCGAATTGCTTGGTTAGCACAGTGCAAGCAGCTTTGGACTCTCTCTTCCATCTTTTTAGTTAGTTTCTCAGATTCACGCTCCATATTCTTGTCCTGCTTGTTTCAGCGATGCACTAGACATCTGGAAAGTCATGCATAAAGTATGTTTGTTCAGTGGTCATGAGGACTTCAAATCAAAAGTAACCTGGTTACACCCAGAAGAAAACTAGTCCAGTCATGTAGTTAACTTGTCTTCAGTCATTGCCAGAGAATCCAGCAAACGATCCCTCGAAACGGTTGTTCCTGGCGTTGTGACACCCCCGGCCTAAATGTCATGTTGCTGTGGGAGCTTTGAGTCTAACTCGGGGTGGGCATCGTGGTCCGGCAGCTGGATGCGGCCCGCCAGGCCATTCTATCCAGCCTACGGGACCCCTAAAAAATTTAGAAAATTAATATTAATCTGCCCTGGGCTGCCTGTCATGCGGCCCTCTGGCTTGCTGAAACTCGGCAAGTGGCCCTCTGCCCAAAATAATTGCCTGCCCCGGTCTAACTACACTCCAAAATCCCAGTGTGGCCTAGTGACTATGGTAGGGAATTGCAAACTATACTTCTTGTATTGCATTCACCCTTCTGATAGCAAATCTGTCAGAGACAAGTCGCAACTTCTGCGCCTTGGTTTCCCCGGCCTGTAAAATAGTTCTTGCACCCAGGGATGTCAGGTTTATCTGATAATTGTGCTACAGTTTGAAACCCTTTCATGAAAAGTATTGTGGAAATGAGGATTGTATCGCCATTCTTTTTTTTCAAAGCTGAGCTGTCAGCAATGCATCTGAAATGGCTTGGTGCACTGACCATTGTAAAATTTTAACTTCTGTCTACAGTCAAGAAGAGGATGATGATTCGCACTCCCGATATTACGTCCCCAGTTACGAAGAGGTTATGAACACTGGCTACACCGAGACAAGAGACTTGGACAGAAGCACCAGGATCAGCATGTCTCTACCCTCCTATGAATCTCTAACTGGGATCGATGAAAACACGCAGACCTCAGTGACCGCTGCTACAGGCACCGAAGCCAACGCGGAGCGGCAGCCAAGCAGACACAGCTCTCGCTTGAGCAAACGCCTGAAACCCCTGAAGGTTCGGAGAATTAAGTCCGAGAAACTGCACCTAAAGGACATCCGGGTTAATCTTCCAGACAAAAACAGTTCAAGTCATATAACGATAGAGCCATTGACCCCTCCTCCGCAGTATGATGAGATTCAAGACAAAGCTCCAGATAGTAGACAAGGGACTTAATACCTATGGACTGTCCAGGTAAACACACTACTTGAACTTTGATTTCTGGGTACAAAACAGTGAAATTTCCACAAGCTTGAAAGAGACCAAGGAAATGCTGGACTTTATATACCTCTTTTTTTTAGATGGACCAAATGAGCCTTTCAACAGATGGTTGTTCATGAACACTGGTGCATCTGATCTTCTGAAAGAAATGAAGTTAAGAAGTACTAAATCTATACTCTTTAAATTAAGGAGCACCTTGCCTGCATCTTTTATAGTCTCTTTCTAAGCCACTAAAGTGTTGTTGGGTTTTTTTAACAATTTTACATGTGGAAAAGGGGTGGGGGGAGAGAACTTTTTTTCCCCTTTAGTTTGACATTATTTGTATTTTCTTAAATGAAAGAAAAAAAGAACATTGTAGCTTTCTCTGCTTCCATTAAAAATGGAGTTGGGCTAATGGTAGAAAGCAAGCCTACATATTTGCAACATTTCATAGTATGCCGAGAAATAATCCACTGAATCAAGCGAGAATGTGAAATCCAGCATGCATTTATTTAATCGTTTTACCAGTAACCCACAATGCCAGTGAGGAGCTTTCTATGTGCTGTTGGCCAAAGGGGGAGCATAATTTTGGGCGCTCCAGTATGAAGGGACAGTCTGTTCAAGATTAACTTGTGTAATTTTGGTCAGTTGGACGCTGCTCTAGCGTCCCACGGCAAAAATGTGTTCAAAATGATCGAAGCTAGTGTTGAGTGTGCTGTGCAAACAGACTTTAAAAATAAATATTTTGTATATAGTGTGTGCATCTGTATGTGTTGGTAAATGGGAACAAGTGAGCTGCTTTAACCCCGGGATGAATGAAAGGAAGGACACGGTGGTTTTCTCCTATTTTTCAGCTTGGAAAGTTGCTGTTGCATTCATGAGGCACTATGTCTACGTTTTTAGTAAAGCCATGGGAACCATAAAAGCATGCATATCTGTGATGTTACATGAAGAAATATGCAGTAAGTGCAGCTGGGAAGAGGAGTTTCCTGGATTTCGACATACAAGTCACAAATCTGGTGTCTTGGTCTCTGGCATGATGAAGCAGACTTGTTTTTACCTTGGGCAAGCTAATTTCCCGGATGTCTCTTTTCCTGGAAGTGTCCTTGGCGCTTCTCCATCTGAGAAGAAACCAGTTGTTGTTGTACAAAGCCGATTTATTAAGGGGTAGAGTAAGATCAAGTAATATGGCCACTTTGTATGAGAGTGATGCTACAGAGCAGTGCATATTAGAAAACTTTGTGTCTGGTATGAAATACGACTAGTGAATTCTGGGGGTTTTGGAGTAGATGTGATATCTTTTATTAGATCAACTAAGTAGTTGGAAAAATTGTTCTTTGCAAGCTTTCGGGCACACCCCCCCTTCTTCAGGCAGAGGGGTGGAAAGGGGTATGTTTCTGAGTGCCAAGTGATCCTGGCTCAGATTAATAAGTCCTACTCTAGAGAAACTCAGAATAAGAGGCTGAATATAAATTGTCTGCCCTGAAGGCCAGTAACTCCTCCTGATTTAAGCATGTGGTTTTCTTTGCCGTCTTTAATCATGGCATGATGTAGGGTACAATTTCCATATTTCCTTTCCTTTTAAAGAAGAAAAGAGCTTAAAAATTGAGCAGAAAGACTGTGATCTCTGCGGAGATGCTCAGCAAATGTTGTGCCTTTAAGTAGGACTACCGCTGGAGAAGACCCAATTCCCTAAATCGGCAGCGAGTGTTGTTGTATACCGTGACTAATACAGTTCAAGATGGGCAGACTCTCATTTAAGATCTGGTGAATCCTGTTTAAGCATGTTGTGGATAATCTGAATGGTGTCTAAACAGGCTAATATGAGTCATTGGACCTAAGCTGTGAAAGCATTAGCTTGTTGCTCAGAAGTCGCCGCTCTCCTGTCTTGAGAGAGACAAATGAATCGATACCACGACTCTTGTGTCTGAGCAAAATCCCTCTGCCTTTTTCTGTTCACGTGTCTCCTGCCCGTGACTAAGCAACGTGGTGCTTAACAGGAGACGCAGCTCACATCTTAGTTAACAATAGCACTTCAATATCATTAAAAGCACCACAAGAAGAAAAAAATCTTACCCTTGGCGCAGTGCCTTATAACTTTGTGTTTCTGATGCTGAGGATTTCTATGAATCCCTTCTTCCCATGCTTCAGGGCATCTGCTGCTCACCTGTAAGGCCCGGGAAGCATGCATTGCTATCCATTGGTTTCCCTGCCTTCCTCTGAAGCCCTGGACACTGCCCACACCTAAAAATACAGATTTTGACTGTAGTACCCTGGTGCCAATACCCAAGAGGTTTCTATATAGCAGCGGGTATTATTCTTCCACTCCGGGTCCAAGCAATCTCTGTAGTTGGGTGACGGGATGCCATTTTCCGTGAGGTCAGATATCAAAGTTACTTGAAGGGACTATCCTTATTTTAAAAAAAAAAGATGATTTAAAATAGCGTATAGGGAAAAGCCTTCTTAATATCTGTATTTATACATGATAAATCAGCAAGTGCTTGCATTGCTCCTGCTCGTGTGCAGGTTTAAGGAGGCACATCTTTAGACTCTCTTCTTTCCTGTATATCAAACTTCTCGTAGTGACTACCCCAGTCAAATGGAAGATAAGAGAAGACGTGCTATTTTATTTATGCTGAGGGGCAAATCTTACCGCATATGACTTCAGACAGCCTCACTGAAGTCCAGATGTTGGTCCACCGTTCAAATGTCCCGGTGGTAATTTCCAGCGCAAAGTGTAAAGGAGCAGAAATGAAGCGATTCGGAGAAACGCGCTAAACCAGGGGCCTCCTTTTCGGGCAGAAGGATCCTTTCTTAATATCTAGCTGTCCAATGCAAAGAGAACTGCCCCTTTCCCCTAGGTTTTGGCAATTTCTAATAGGTGTTGAAGCAGTATTTTCCTACTGTTTCATGGTGCCAGTGATAAAAGGAGGAGGAAGAGAAGTGACCATGTTTTAGTCATGGGTCCAGCCAAAGGGCTAAGCACCTGCAGTCTGCCATTAAATAGCCTCAGTGTTGAATAGCTGCTTGCTTCATAACCTTCACTAACAAGTCTTGCTCCCATCCAGTACAGCGAGCACTGGCCGGGGCCAAAGTGACCTTTGCTCTGCGTCAGTCGGTCATCGCCTCCAACAGTCCAGCTGCATTTTGAGGATTGTTTTGTTCCTTTGGCTTGGAAGTCGTGTGCCAACCTTTGGGGCAGAGTCTTTCGAATACACGGTAACTCCTTCTTCAACAGGCTCAGTCCTTGGCTGAAAACTGGCTTAGTTCTGCCCCTGTCCGACTTTGTCCAACACTACGGTTCTTCTGTTTGAATTGGCCACAACAGCTTAAATCAGGGGTGAGCAATTATTTTGGGTAGAGGGCAGCTTACTGAGTTTTGGCAAGCCGTGGAGGGCCGCGTGACAGGCAGCCAGGAGCAGATAAATATTAATTTTTCTAAATTTTTTAGGGGCCCCGTCCATGGGTAGAATGGCCTGGCGGGCTCCATCCAGCCTGCAGGCCACATTTTGCCCAACCCTGGCTTAAATCCACTCCTGTTTGATATCAGTCACCACATGCAGGGGAAACGAAAGATGATCTCCCGGCACTTTTAAATCTAATTCTGCTTCCTCCAGACTGTAGGGCAGTTTCCCTACTGGAAATGGGATAGATTTGCCCCTTACCAGAGCAACCTTTGGGAGCCAGTTGGCGAAGGAAATGGGTGTAGTGTATGCACCCCCGAACGTGGGTGGTACACATCATGCAACTGGACTGAATGTATCTATAACACATACTTAATTTGGATAATCAGTAGAGAAAACAGCTCCAACATAAGCAGGCACACCCAGCCATTCATTGACCTGCATTATTTCCAGTAGCTATCACGCATGACCTGGTGTTTGCTAGCTCAAACTATCTGTCTGTGCAGATCTGCTCGCTTCCCAAGTCTGTTATATCAAATGAGCCAATTGTGCCTTAATAAAGCTTTTAAAATGTGCTAATGAATAAGACAAATTAATGAAATGCAGTAAATGAATGTAAATTGGCACAGTCAAATCTTATTAGCCTGTGCTAATTAGGAGAGTCATTTATGTGACATGGTTCTGTTCCTAATTAGCACACCCAGTCAAAAGATTTATTTATATATATATATATATCTATCTCATTCTGCACAGCACTGGTGCTGCAAGGCACTAGGAATAATGGGAATCTTTGACTCTGGCTTCCCTAGGGACGTGACCAGCATAGCTGGGGCCTTCAGCTCTGATAACCAACAAAAAAGGCAACACCATGGAGCCTACGTAAGTACTCCTGCTCCACATCAGCTCTTCTGATGGGTTGGGCTATAATGCAGGAGCTAAAGAAAGATGTGCGTTTTCTCCGGGAGGTGAGGTAACGAGACAGGGCATCAAAACCAAAATTAATGAGCCCTATTCTGCCCAGGGAGTCATACTCAGACCGAGCAATGGGGTCTTAAGCTACTACTGTTCATATGCAGAAATATGTGAGGGGTTTTGTTGATCTGTGTGTGTGTGTGTGTGTGTAAATATAATATGCTACAAATAGACTCGCATCAGGAATTGAGTCCTAATTCAAGCAACTGCTCTTCCACTGAGTCAGTGGACTAAAGCCTGTTCAGTTGAGGAACTGCAGCACGCCAGATAGGTGCAATATAAGATGCCGCAGGCGTGCGTCTGTACAGAGGGAGCAGGGGGCATCTAGCGTGGTTCTGTGACGAATGTGACTTCAGTGCTAAAGGAGGCTCTTCATGCCATGTCATGTAGCGGCAGAGTTTTATTTTTGTCTCCTTTAAATTTTACATTATTGTACAATCAAACACACATCGCACAAAGCAACTCTACCTGATTTCCATCGGAGAAGGACATCTGCAACTGGGTTCTGTGATCGCACAAACCTGGTCCTGTAACACTTAATGCATATGCCATGACGGGAAGCAGCTGGCTGCGGTGGCATGCAAGACCTGGAAACTGTGGGAAATGGTTGTCAGCGGCGGTGCCCTTTTAATACACAGTCCCCTTCGTGTCAAAATGCATTGTCTCCCCCCACAAAGATCCTTGTACAATAGCTGCCTTGGTTGTCTGCAGGTTTTCTGTCCTGCTGCTTTTTTTTTTTTTTTTTTTTTTTTTTCTCTCTCTCAAAACACCCTGGCTAATGACGTTTGTATTGCCAAAAGAAATAATTTAATTTTTCTTAACTGTAAGCCCTGTCTGCACTGAATCTGAACAGCATGTTTAACTGGAACTCATCTGAAATGCTCTTGCTTAAAAAAGTTGATGTAGTTTCTTGGCCAGCATTAAAGGAAGCAGATTTGGGTTGTGTTTCGGTCATCTTTTTTTTTTTCCATCAGAGGCAATATGCCAGTATTTCATTGTAAGGACTTTTTTGAATTGCTGCAATCAAGAAAGTGATGCAGAAAGGAAAGAATGAAATGAGTGGAGGTATTAAATTAAATAGAACCAATGTTTTGTTTCTGTTTGGAAATAACTTCTTTCCCACTGTTTAATTTTAAAACCTAATTGGACCAAGTATATTTTTAAAGTCATAATAGCCCACAGCTATATTGTGATACCAGATTCATCCTTTCCCATGGTTTTATACACACAAGTGAAACTTAGTATTTGTTTCCTCAAAGCTGAGAACTGCAAAAATAAAGTAATGACCAAATGATGGAAGTAGAGCCAAGTATCTTTTTAAAAACTTCTCCAAGACTGTGGTTGTAACCCAAGAAAGCCAGCCTGTGGCTCTTAGTGAACCTAGAAGTGTCCATTTAAAAGAACAGACAAAGAGAAGTGCATTGTGCTCTCTGCTCAGACTTGTTCTGCGGGAACCAGTTACCCTACGTGCCAGCGGTGACTAAAAGTTACTGTCAGTTAGTTACGCTGCAGTTCACAACACGAATACCAGAGAAAATATCACTGAAAATGGCAAGAAAAGCTGGGTTTAGTTTAGTTTTTTTTAAAGGCCAGCTATTTTATAGATGCCAAGCTAAACTAAGTCAGATCTCCAGTGTTGCAGTCCTTGTTTGTTCTTTTTTTTAAGTGACCTGCTCGCAAACATGGCACAAATACAGAATAAGGTTGCACTTATCTCTCTGAGCTATGCACATCTCTCTCTCTCGCTCGTTTAAACGTAATTCAAAATTATTAGCACTTGCACAGCCAGATTTGGAGCCATGTTCTGTCACCTGCAGCTGACTGACGTCCATGGGATCATGGGGAGCACAGAGAGAGGGAGAATCAGGCCTTCATTTGGCTTTGTATTAAGCTTTAGGAGGAAGTTATTTTCTTTCTCCTTAGAGAGAGAGAGAGAGAGAGAGTGTGTGTGTGTGTGTGTGTGTGTGTGTGTGTGTATTAGCCAGCACAACATTGCAATAGTTGCATTGCAGTTTATACACACACTAGCTGGCAAAACGTGTGTGTGTGTGTATGCATGTGTGTGCATGTGTATATGAGTATGCCTGCGTATCTGTGCGTGTGTAAATGTATGTGTATGTATGCGCATGTGTGTATCTATATGTGTATATGTCTGTGTGTGTGTGTATATATATGTGTGCGTATGTCTGCTTATAAATGTGTGTGTATGTATATATGTGTATAAAATGTCCATGTTTGTGTGTATCTGTGTGTATATGTATCTGTATATCTATATATATGTGCCTGTGTATATGTATGTGTATGTATATATGTGTGTATGCGTGTTTGTATATTTATACACACATGCATACACGCACTCGTGTATAGATATAGATATACACACATGTATACACTCACACAGACACATACACACACAGACACATGCATGCACACATGCACAGCCACATATATACACATGCAAGTACACACATACATACGCATAGAGATATAGACGCACGCACACATGCATAGAGATATACACACTCACCTATAGACACATACATGCGCTCACATATATGCACGCACACACCCGGAAACAGACACATATGCACACACAGGCATGCAGAAACACAAATACACACAAGCATATATACACACGCACGTGCATACACATACAATGTGTGCGCATGCATGCACGCACATGCACATATATGCACACGCATGCATGCACATATATAAACATACATGCACACATGCACCTATATACACAAACATGCATGCACATGTGTACGCGCACACATTTAAATGCCCCGCGCGCACATACATTCACACGTATATGCACATGTGCGCACATATATATTCACAAGCATATGTATATACATGTGCACACAGACATACATGCACACATATATGAGCATGCACAGACACACATGTACATATACACATGTACACATGCGCAGACATGCACACACATACACACTCACGTATATACATGCACAAACACATACATATATGCGCACATATATATACACACATACACTCATGTACTTATACATGCACACACATCTATACACCTGTGTGCACATATGTGCATGCACACACAAACATAAGCACTCACACACACACACATGCATGCACAGCCATATATACATGCGCCTGCACACATGTACACACCTGCCCACACATATGGGCACATGCATACACACATGCACACACATGCAAATGCACACAGTCACATATATAGTACACATTTGCACACCCAGACACACGCATGCATGTACACACACATACACACACATGCACCTATATACATGTGCAAGTGCACACATATATAAACACATACATGCACGCACACATATATATGCACACACACGCACATGCACAAATACACACATGCACATGCATATACATGCAGGCTCACACACACATACACACATGCACACAGATATATACACACAAGCAAGCACACGTACATATATACATGCATGCTTTCACATGCACATATATATATGTGCACACCCACACAAACATATATATACACACACATACACGTGCATTCAAATGCACATATATGCATGCAAGCACATATGTATACATCTGCATGCACATACACACATACATGTGCAGACACATATATAAACACATATACGCACGTGCGTGTGCACAGACGCATACACACACACTGTATGTTGATATACACATACATATCCATACATACACACATACGCATGCACATATACACACACATATCAACATGCATGTACAAATACACATGTATATATACACACAAATGCGCACACATTCATATATAGATACACACATATAGAAACAGACAGAAAAGCACATACATGCACAGATAGGCATACACACTATATATACACATGCATGCACACTATATAAATATATACATGCATACACACGCATATGCAGGCATACAGAGATAGACAAACATGCACATGCATGCATAGATACATACACAAATATATAAACACATACGTACACACGCATAAATATATATACACATACACATGTGCATCTATGTGGATGTGTGAATGTGTATATAGGTATATGTGTATGTATATATGTATGTGTGTTTTGTGTGTGTGTATATGTGTGTATGTATGTGTGTGTATTTATCTGTACACGTGTGTATGAGTGGGTGTGTAAATCGGTGTGTGAGTATATATGTCTATATATGTGTGTATATGAATGTGCAAGTGAGTGTATGTGTTTGTGTATATGTGCGTGCATATGTATGTGCATATGTGTACGTGTATGTGTGTATGTACATTTATGAGTGTATATATGTGTCCATATTTGTGTGTATATTTATACCTGGGTATATAAGTGTGTATATATAAATGTGTGTGCATGCGTATGTGTGTGCGTGTGTATATATATATATCTATGCATGTGTGTGTATATATATGTGTGCACGTATATATGTGTGCCTCTGTGTGTGTGTGGGCGTGTGTGCATGCATATATGTGTACATGCATGTCCATGCGTGTGAATGTGTGGGTGTGCTTATATGTGTAGGTGTGTGTGTGCATGTGTGTGTACATGTGCTTGTGTATGTATGTGTGCTTGCTTGTGCATGTGCATATATGTGCGTCTGTGTGTAGTGTATATATGTTTGGGTGTGGGTGCATTTGTGTGTGTGTGCATGTGTGCCTGTATGCATGCATATATGTGCATCCATGTGTATGTGTGTGTATGTTCACAAGTGAGTGTGCGTGCATGTGTGCGTGTGTGCAGGCATGTGCATCTGGTTCCACACGTGTGTGTGTGCGTGCGTGCATGGGTATATGTGTGAGCGTGTGTCTGTGTGTTTCTATATTTATATCTATATGTGTGTGTGTATATGTTTAAATATTTGTATATATGTACATGTGTGTATATCTGTGTATACATGTATTGTGTGTGCATCTATGTGTGTATACCTATATGTGTTTGTGTATATCTGTATGTGTACATGTGTGTGTATATGTGTGTGCACTTGCACATATACATTTGTGCATGCATATATCTGTGTGTATGTGCATTTATGTGTATGTGCATGTGTGTACATGTATGTTTGTGTGTGTGCACATGAGTGTCTGTATATAACTGTGCATGCATGCATGCATGTGTTCGTGTGTGTGTGTCTGTGTGGGTATATATGTTTGTGTGTGTATATGTGTGTATGCATATACGTAGGTGTGCATGTGAGCATGCATGTGTGTGCATATAAGTTTGTGTGCATGAGTGTGCACATGCATGTGTGTGCACGTGTATCTGTGCATGTATGTGTCTGCATGCGCATATGTGTTTGGGGTGTGTGGGTGTGTCAGAGTGCATGCATGTGCACGCATGTGTGCACATGCAGATGTGTGTTTCTATATATATATGTGTGTTTGTGTATATCTGTGTGTTTATATGTATTTGTGTATGTGACTGTGTATATCTGTGTATATATGTATTG
>NW_017729014.1:18529001-18531753 GCF_001723915.1 Gavialis gangeticus
GTGTTTCTATATATATGTGTGTTTGTGTATATCTATGTGTGTTTATATGTATTTGTGTATGTGACTGTGTATATCTGTGTATATATGTATTGTATGTGTACATGTGTGTGGGCATGGGTGCATATGTATCCGAGCATGTGTGCTTGTGTGTGTGTGTGCACATGTGCATATACATGTTTGTGTGCATGTGCGGTGCATGTGCATTTGTGTGCGTGCATCTGTGAATGTTTGTGCGTGTATATATGTGTATGCATGCCTGAGTCTGTGTGTATGCATGCAAGTATGCATGTGTGCGTGTGCGCATGCATATATATATGTCTGTGTGTGTGTTCTTATATATATATGTATGCACGTGTATATATGTGTTTGCATATGTGTGTGCGTGGATATGTTTGTGCACGTGTGCATATGTGTGTACATGTGCATGTGTGCCTATGCATGTGTTTGCACATGTGCATGTGCCCATGCATATGTGTGCATGTGCCCATGTGTTTGCATGTGTGCGTGCACACGCATGCATATGTGTGCATGCATGTGTGCATCTGTGTGAATGTGTGTGTGTATATTTTGTGTGCGAGTCTGTGTGGGTGTGCATGTGTGTATATGTGTGCATGTCTGTGTGCATGTGTGTGTGTGTATATGTGCATGTGTGTGTGCATGTGTAGGTGCCCATGTGCTTGTGTGTATGCATTTGCATGTCCATGTGAATGTGTTTATATATGTATGCACACATGTGTATGCGTGTGTGCATGTGTATGTTTGCATGTGCGTGCATATGTGTGTATATATGTATGCGTGTGTGTATGTATTTGTATCTATGTGTGTGCGTATGTATGTGTCTGTGTATATATGTATATCTGTGTGTGTATATGTCTCTGTTTCTATATCTATGTATGTGTTTCTATATCTGTGTGTGTTTGTGTGTATGTTTGCGAGCATGCAAGCGTGCATGTGTGTATATATGTGTGCATGCACTTGTGTGTGTGCATGAGTGTATATGTGTGCATGTATGCCTGTGTATATGTGTGTTCTTGCATGTGTATATGTGTGTGCGTGTATGTGTCTGTGCATCCGTGCGTGTCTATATATGTGTACATGTGTATGTGTGCACGCGCAGGTGTATAGATGTGTGTACTTTCGTATGTATATATGTGAGTTCATGCGTGAGTGAATATGCTTGTATGTGTGTACATATGTGTGTGTATATATGTGGTTGTCTGTTTCTATATCTATGTGTGTTTGTATTTGTATATGTATGTGTGCGTGTGTATATATGTGTGCATCTGTGTGCGTGCATATGTGTTTCTGCGTGTGTGCATGCAAATGTGTCTGTGCATGCATGTGTGTGCCTATATATGTTGTGTGCACATGCAAATGTGTGTGCATGTGTGCATGTTTTAATGCATGCGTGTATATATATGTGTGTGTGTGCATGCGTATATCTGTGTATGGGTGCACGTGCGTGTATGTATGTGTGTATGTATTATGTGTATGTGCATGTGTTGCATGTGCATGTGTGCACACGCATGTGTGCACGTGTGCATACATGTGTTCATATGTATGCATGTACACAAACATAGATACACAATATCCATATATACATACAGATGCACACATACATATATACACACACACACACACACATATGTAGATATATATGTGTGTATATATGTATATGTGTCTGTGTGTGCCTATATCTATGTGTGTGTATGTATCTATGTATCTATATGTACATGTTTGTATTTGTGTATGGGGGGTGTATGGATGTGTGTATATATGTACATATCTGTGTATATTTACGTGTTCGTATTTGTGTATGGGTGTGTGCGTGTATGTACGTGTGTGTATATGTATGGGTTTGTATTTGTGTATGGGTGAGTGTGTTATGGATATGTGTGTGTATATCTACATATAGTGTGTGTGTGTATGTGTGAATGTATGTGTGTCTGTATATGCCTATATGTGTGTGTATGTCTGTGCGTATATATGTGTGTGTATGTGTCTGCGTGTATGTGTGTGAATATTTGTGCATGCATATATATACATGCCTGTGTATATGTGTCTGTGTATATGTGTGTGTTTATATGTATATATAAATGTGTGTGTATATACGTGTGTGTATGTATATGATTGTGTGTGTATCAGTGTGCATGTGTATGTGTTTACATGTGTGCATGTATATATAGGTGTGTGTGTATGTAAGTTTGTGTATGTATGTATATACACATGTATGTATGTATAGGTGTGTGTGTCTATGTATATGTGGGTATATTTATGTGTTTGTGCTGTATATGTGTGTATGTATATGTATATACCGTGTGTGTACATGTGCATAAGTATGTATATATTAGCTGGCATAACATGGCAACAGCTGCATTGCAATTTATATCTATACACACACTAGCTGGCAAAACATGTAGATATGTGCGTGTATATCTGCGTGTACATGTTTGCATGTATACAGAGATGTGTATGCGTGTGTATATATATTTATGCATATATGTATGCGTGTGTATAGGGATACGAATGTACACAGATGTGCAAGTTTTGCCAGGCAGTGCGGGCGCGTGTACAGCAGCAATCCCGTTGAATTCAGCGGCTCGGCTCGGCGTGTCCGCGTCCGCCTCCGCGTCGGCGCTGAATGACCCGGGGCGCCGTCGCGCAGCACGCGCGTGCTGGGTCGGTCGCGGTGCCGGAGCGCGCTCGTGTGCGGGTCGGGTGCCCCGCAGCGATGCGCCCCCCCCCCCCCCCC
>NW_017729014.1:18532068-18543465 GCF_001723915.1 Gavialis gangeticus
CGTCCCCGCAGGACTCCAGGCAGCGCAGGCCCGCACCTTGCGCGTCGTCTTCAGAAAGCGCCAGCGCGGGGCCAGCTCCGCAGGGCTGTGGGTGCCCGGGGCTCGCTTCTGGACAGGTGGACGCGCTGCCCGGGCCGCGTCCCCTTGTCCTGCGCGCAGGCGATGCTGCAGGGCCACGGCTGTCCCGCCGCCCGGTGCCAGCTGGAAGGAGCGAGGGGGTAAGTGCAGGCAAAGCGTTCCCTGCTGCCCCCGCTCCTTGCGAAGCCCCAGCACCGTGAGAAAATTAAATCAGGCCCCTTGGCACTGCCATGTAGCTCATGGCATCCATAGCAGGCCGCCCGGAGGGGCTGCCACTGTGGCCTGCACAAGTCGCCCTCTTCTCCTATGGACCATGCACTTGGTTTCTTTGTCCGGAGTTTCCTTCCCGCTTCCCTGCAGCTTCATATGCGACAAGAGAGCCTATAAGCTCCCCAATCACCTCTTTCCAGCAGTGGGTCTGTGACCACACCAATGCATGCGAGTCGCACAGTCGGTGCTTTAATTTTTTTTCACGCCCTTCTTCAACTGAAACAAGCCAACCTGTTGCACCAGCAACGTTTTTAAGCACCATGCTGCCTGTGTTTCCAGTGAAGTGTAGCTGCTTCTTTTTTCCACCCCACAATAGTTATTCCTTCTTGGCCTCCGTTATGGTATTTTTATCCCCACAGCCCCAAAATAAATAAATAGATACATAAATACATAGTTTCTGCAGTGCTTTTGGACATGCGATTTGTCATAGGCGGCGCAGGCAGATGTTTGTAAGAGCCCTTGGTTAAAATATTGGCAGCGTGCTGCAACTGAACCGTGAGAGATTTCCAAAATAAATGTAAAACAAGAATGTGAGCCTTGTGTGGAAACCACTTCCGGGGTAAGAGCCGAAGGTCAGACACCGAATTAGGATTTATCAGCTGATCTGACTGTTGAAAGTCAGCGTCGTTTATACGATGCCAGCTACATAGAAGACCGATTCTGCCAGCTATAGGTACGTTTCTACTCGGCCAGGAAGGTTCGACGTCTCAAAGCGACGCCGTTTTCTAGGCTAGGCTGCAAATGGGACAAACACATTTGCAACAGAGGACACCCGCGCCTTTTAATGGCGTTCTTCAGAGATCGTTTGAAACGCTTGTTTGGTGGTTTCTAAACATTTTCACTGAGTGCCTGACATGCAAATATTGCAATGTTATGCTAGGTAGCAAACAAGAAAGGGTACTTGGCCAGCCTACCCGTATTATTGGGATAGAATGAACCAATATGAAAGGCAGGCGACTAAATGAAATAGCTAAAAGTAATTCAGTAATAGGGTTAGATTTGAATGTTAGCGAAAGACAGATGCCAACTTCTGTTAGGCTGTCACGAAATGCCTTTTCGACAATGCAGTGGTTATTTTAATCCCTTTAAATAAATGATGAGGTTGTTTTCTGTGTTAGTTGATACTGTTCATTAGAGCCATTCAAGGTGTTTTGACATAAGTAATTGTAACAGTGTTCCAAGTAATCCTCACTTAATGAGTTTTTAAAACTGAAGCCTTACAGATAAAAAGGAGAGACAATGAGAGCCTTTTTAAAAAGTCCAGATGGTGTTTTTATGCTGAAATCAAAAGGAACGACTATAGGAAGACATGAAAATTCAGACATTGTTTTGAAGGTACGTGCATAAAATTCATTATAAATCTTGATGAGGGCGCACTGTATTAGGTCTGAACTGACATGCCACAGAAAGCAATTACACCAAGCAGGGGAAAGTTCTTCATCTGTTACTTCATAGTTAGCACGCTTTCGTGTATGCAACAGATGTACCAGTCATTCATTTTTATTGCTACTGGCTTGTATGTTTTGGTCAAATTCAGTCCAAAATAAAAATGAGGAAAAAAGCACAAGAATAAGCTTGCCAAAATATACTAAATAAAACAGAAAAAGAACACACCGCATTTTGCACACGTGAATGATCAGCTGACGTGGGTGACTTCCTCTGAGGCCAACGAGATTTTAATTCAAGAGTAGCTGGACTTGAACTCACTAAAACTCTGATTATTCTGATCCATATTTCTGGCCACTTTTTCATACTGCCAATGAAATTGTTGAAACTCTTTTTTTCACCTAATTTTGGTTTCAGTCTGCAGGTGTGGAAGAGCACCACGCAGTCATTGAATTCAATGATTCAGAAAACAGTCTTGTTCTTCGAGATTTCAACTCTCTTCACGGTACATTTGTTAATGATTGCCAAATACAGAACGCAGCAGTGAGAGTGGGTCCAGGAGATATTCTGCGCTTTGGTTCAGGAGGAACGTCCTATGAGCTAGCGATAGAAAACGCTCCCCAGGTAATGTCCAATGAACTGATCGCTGCTTCATCCTTTTTAAGGTAGCTGCTTATGAATGTTTTCTCCAGATTTGAAGTCCTGGTGCTCTGAGACTTGGTAGGAATTTTTTCTCCGGAGCCTGTAGAAATGTTGTTTGTTGATTCACACACTTAAGCGAGATCAAAAATAAGTCCTGAATTCTAGAGGTTTTGGTTGCATGTGTATTAAAGCAAAAGAAGACAGTTAACTAATTCTGTGATCATATTAGATATGACTATACCAAATGATCAGATCCTGAATCTGTTTGGTCCCCCTTTCTCAGCCAGTTCTCCCACTGACTTTAGATGACAGTGCAGAATTAAGGCACTTTCGGTATGTACTGAGTTACTTTTATTAAACCCGACTTCTTATGTTAATGTACCAAGAAAATAAAACCGTAAGATACATTCTTTTACTATTATTAGTTTCCTGTTTTGTGTTCTGCACTCTTGTAATTTCTTCATTTCTTGTTCTTTTTTTCCCCTTATCAACTTATCTAGTTGCCTTTCTCCTTTTTCACAATTGTTCCTCTTTCTTTTATGCATTGCAGTAGTGTCTATGAGCCTCAGTCAAGGTTCGGGACCCCGTGGTGCCAGGTGCTATACAAATACAGGACAAAGAGCTGGTGCTTGCCTTACTTTGTATTCTTTCTTCTTTCTTTTGCCCTTTTCTTTGCGTGCTCCATGTTCCCTTTCTCTGATAGTACTGCTTGCTCTCTTAGTAGTCCAGTGGGTGGATTTTAGGAGTGTACTGGTGGACGGTGAGAGCCTTCTAGGTCCGGCTATGCTTCTGATTCTAGATATAAGGGCGTTTCTAATGAATAGAAATTTAGTGTGATCACCCTACTCCAATAATAGATTAAACATCTGCTTTTTTTTAAATCTGCTTTTTTTTCCCCAAGTTTGTATAGCTGGTTCTGGTTTTGAGGTGAGCTGTGTTTCGCTTGGAGGAGCCTCCCCTGTAAAATGCCAGGAATAAATGCTCACAGATCTCTTGTGTGTGGGGCCTGGAAAATAAGAAATCTTTAGCTCCCTCTGCTGAACAAACTCATCTCTTCATCTGGAGATTTAAAACCTTGAAGCATTCTCTTCCCAAAATGCTGACTGGAGTGCAAAAAGAAGCAGGCCTTGGAAAACCTTAAAATGTCTCAATTTTTTAAAGTAGTATTTTTTTAGAACTGACCCCCCACCCCCCTTTTACCACCATCTTCAAAAGCTATAGGGTAAAAGGAACTGCTTGTAGAAAACAGTTGTATTTTAAATTTTTCATACAAAGGAACTTTATCCCTTTTCAAACCCAAAAGTGAACTTGGATCATTTTTACTTCTTTTACTTGACGACAGTATCACTCATGTCCATAGCACAATGCAGGAGATTGGTGTACCTCAGCAAAAGGAACGGCGTCCTCTGTGCAAAAGGCAGACAGCCTTGCTCATGGTATAAAAAAAGTATTCACAGGTACAGGAAAAATGACATTAAAACATATAATGCTGGAAAACCATCATGGTATAGTGAGGCAGGGTCACCAAACTTTCAGGGACATTTATGTTGGAAAGAATTGATGAGAACCAGTAATATTTGTATTGCCCTACATCTTGAATTCTTCAAGGAAATGCAGCTTCTTTGAAAAGGATGAAAACAATCATGTCAATTCAGGTCTTTTCTTTCTCCTTTATTTGAGGAGAAATGCATAAGGACAACTATAGTATTACAATACATTGCTATTCCCAAACTGCAAAGATAGAAATACTGTCGAAGTACAGAAGTTAACAGAAGTGGGTTAATGGGCCCATAGCCTCTATCACTCAGGCTAATGCTGGGCATATTGAATACAGTGATTCTCAACCAGAGCCTGTGGTACCCTGGGCTCCTGCCAGGTCCTTTGAAGGGTGCCACAAGGTACAGATAAGCACCGGCTCAGGCTTGTTCCTGCCTGGCCAATCGCCCACCCCCATTCCCTGGTTCCTCTACAAGGAGGTAAGCACGGTAATATAGAAACGAGTTTTCAGAATAGGGTGCCACTCAATTCACTAAAATTGAAGTCCAGCGAGGGGTGCCTGAAGTCCAAAACGGTTGAGAACCGCCGATCTAGACCATTACCTCTTTTTTGCCATAATTGTAAAGGTTAATCACATCTTTTCAAATATTAAAACTGGCAAAGATGTTGAATTGCAGCATCCCAACCAGAACAAATGTAGCATCTTGAAATTACAAATGCATTTGAAAAGTAAACTCAGAGCCTTTTCGTTTTTCACCTGGTAACACCTGAGCATCACAAACACCTACGCAGAGCAGGGAGCTGAATTCATATTGCTGCATTAGGTATGTGTGATGTTATAAACTCATGCAAGAAAAATACTAAACCCTGAACTGTTCTTATTGGCCAGAATATTTTCATACAGTTTGCTTCAAAACGTATTTGTCAATTTAAAATGTTTTAATGTATTCTGTTTATATCCTAGGATGTGTGTGTGTTGTGTAAAGCATTTCAAGGACGAACCTTGTCCTTTTTCTCCACTGTTGACTATTTAAAGAAGACTGAGAAGAGGGCAAATATACAGTTCAGCATTTTGTGCTATGTCATTTCCTTACTTCCGAGAGAATTTTTGGTATTTATTTTCCACAACAACTGAAAGCAAAAGCTAAACTCTGAGGAGCTGATAAGCAAACTCTTAGTGATAAACAGATTTAAAAGAATAAAATAGACAAAATATTGTTTGATTCACCAAGCGCGTATCTTTTTCCAGCTGCAGCTACTCCACAGCCAAGAGATTCTTTCAACCTAGTCCTTTTCCTTTTTTGGAAAATCAGTACAGTCGTGTCATGCAGAGCGGTTCTTTGCCCAAGAAGCATAATGTTAATGCATAATAATAGAAGGAATACTAAAGTACAGGGAGCAGTACTAACCTTTGCTACAAACTTGGGTGACTTCTAGAAGAGATGCATGGTCTGCCCTTTCTGTGGAGAGAGGTGTGTTGATGGCAACACTTGATTTCATGGGCCATGCAGCGAGTAAAAGCCCCATACTTCTCCCCTGCAAAATTCTGGGTGGTTTCCTGTAGCAAGAGATGTTTTGAACAACATGGTTACTAATTGCGAGTGCAGCTGTTCCTTTGCTATACATCCCTCCATTTCTAGAAATGAGCTACATCGATGGCTCAGGATTAGGGGTGGGTTCTGGTTTAATACTGACCTAGAAATCGGATATACGGTAGGAAGAATACTGCCAAAACCACATGGGCTGTTTTCATTGTATTTCAACCACACTCACTGCACCATAGGCCTCTTTTTAGTCTTGGATTTGATTGTCCATCATTCTTAAGGATTGCTTACCTCTAACCTGTGTCATTTATTTGAAATGAAGGGCTCTCAGGCTGGATACATCTGATCTCAAGTCACGTCTCCTGTAGGCAGCTTTGCTTCAGAAGATTCCCTAGAAGGATCCTTAACCTTGAAGTGACTGATACAACCCAGCCCTGTTGAAACAAAAGAAACGCATGTCTTTGTAATCAGCTAGAATTCTTGAATCTTTTCAATAATGTGAAAACTAAAGGAAAACTAGTATGTATTTTGATGAAGCCCATGGCAAAGTCTTGCACAAAATGTATTAAGGAAGCCATGACCTAATTCAGCCAAGTACTTCAAAACATGCCTAACTTTAAGCATGTGGATTGCCCTGTTAATTAGAGTTTGGTTTCCACTATGGTATAAGGTACCAGTTTATGTCTGAATGCCTGAGGAACATCTGTATTTATTCTAAATATTCATGCACGGTTTGGATGAGTAAAATTAACCTTTGCTTGGAAGCGTGGGTGACTGCTGAGAGAGATTCATGGGTCATGCACTCTGGATAAAGCTGCTATGTATTAGCTGAACAAAGATCTGACAAATTTGGCAGACGGACCCAATGATTTAGGTTAGCTAACACTGGACAAGGCTGTAGAACAACTTGGTGAAGCCACGAGGAGTGGGTGCAGCATGATGAAAACCAAACGTCAAAGTTGAAAATTGCAACATAAAATACATTGATTGGAATTATTCTTCTTAAGTATTTTATTTCACTCTCTGTATAATATTGCATTCTCTTACCCCGTGTAGATGTCCTATCCATCACTGAAACGTCGCACAGCATGGTCTGGGCAACTACAGTTCGTTGCGGAGACAAAACTTTATACCCCTTCAACCAGTCCTTCTCAGCTTCCTTTTCTCCAGTCTCAGCAATCAGCTGGTGTTCACAACAGTTGGGTGCCCGGAGCAAATGGCACTGCACCCTGTCCACCTGTCAGAAAACGGCCTGTAAGTGCTCGGGGCAGAATGATGACATCTTCTTGCCCTCCAGATGCATTCAATAGGCCTCCAGCAGCCAGACAAGGTATTTCTTGTGCTTTCGTTAGCTCTTCTATACGACAGTAAAACTGACAAAGGCTTGTCAGTGATATATTTTTCTTTTATGTCTGGCGGTAATAGAATTGAAATAGAATCTGGGACTGGGACCAATTCTTCTCTCAAACCAGTTTCTCGGGGATATAATTCTACTAACCTTAGTGGAGATGTGTCGATTTATATTAATAAATGATAGGTGAATTAAGCGTGCAGACCTGACCTAGTGTCCTCTGAAGTCAGCAGAAGACTTGGCATTGTCTCCGGTGGGTATTGGAATAGGTCCATAGTACAGTTCTGCTGTTTGCTTTAGCAATGAGAAATATTCATTGCCTCAACTACCTGGCATGAAATTATCTCTGGCTTTTGTATGTGAGGGTGGAATTTGCACAGTTATACTACATGCTGTATTTTTCTTTGGTGATTCACTCAACAACTATAATCTGTTGGTTGGAATAACCTTCCACTACCTCCCACCCCATTTTGATCTGTGGTTATCAGTTCTTTTCACTTCAAGAAAGTTACATATGGAGTCATACCTTGCATAGATTTCCTTTGTCCTTGGAACAAGACAGTGTCACAGTCATAGCCAAAGCAGGTTTCTGGAGTTGTAATCCCAACTACAACTGAAGAAGCTGAATCTAAAGTTTTAACTAAGGTTGGCCAACATAAACCAACCTGCCAGCAAGATTTTGTGCTGTTCTGTAATGGGGATTTTGTAGTATCTCTAATGTACTGTTGCAGGGGTCAGCAAAATAGCCCGCAAATTAGACCTGACTCACTAAGCGATTCCATCTGAACTGCAAACCTAGGATATCAGCAGTAACATGAATTCAGTGGCAGAGAAGGTGCTGACTGGGTCAAAAACACAGCAGGGAAAGGGATGGCAGCTCACCTTTGGAGCAAACTGTGCTAATTTGGCCTGCCACTCCTAAAAGATTGCTGGCCCCTGCACTACAGCATTGTATACATCTGATGTCGGTTTTTCTTTTTCTTGGGGGTTTTTTTGTATGTAGTAATATGCAAAATTAGAAAAATGGCAAGTCCCCAAATTGAAATGCTCCTAAATGTTGCAGACACTAAAGTGCTGCAATTATGTTAGCCCAACATCAAGGCTGTGATTGAAGACTGCACTTAAGCATGTGCATAACTTAAAGTTAAGTTCTACTGCAGTTAATCGGACTTGCTTAATACATGTGTAAGTGCTTTCAGGAATAGGGATGGATTGAAACTTGTGCTTAAATGTTTACCAGAATTAGGGCCGAAGTGATCCATATGCACATAATCACAATGTTATAGTTAATATAGTCATAGTTATTCATACCCCATATGTCATTGCATTATAGCGGAGAGATGCATAGTTAAATAATGCTGCATATTCAGAAAAACCTGCAGTCATTATACCTACTCCTCAGCTTGGCAAATTTTCACATATAAAAACTATATTATTCTTCACTGGTGATGCCGTGCATTTGTGTCAATGAGTGTTGTTTTAGTATGTGTTGAAATGTATTTTTTGTTTTCTTTTTTGTGGTGGCTTGGATAAAATTAAGAATTGGATAAAATATGGAAATGATTGTTAGTTTAGAAAGCTTGTAGATAAACTAAATAGATAAAGATGAATTAATCATACTTGGAACAGCTTCACTCTATGTTATTGTAAAGGCAAAAAAACCTTCCTATTATAATTTCATCTTTTTTAATTATTAGTTTTGACAAGTGTACCAGGAAACAGTCACTCTGGAGCAACTGGAGTTCCATTCTCAAGAATAAATACTGTGGATTTACTTCTTCAGGAAAAGGTAACACACAAGCATAACTGCATGGTAGGTAATTAGAAGCACTGTTGATCTCAACAGGAACATATTACATGTCAGGACAAGTTGTTAAGTAAACGAAGCAGAGATGCCATATAAATAGCATGTGTAAATGGGTGGTGGTGATGTTTTCTTCACTTACATCAAGCTACAGTAACTGAGTTCAAATGGACTACTCACATAAAGAAAGGAGTTGTCCTGGAGCTGGCGGATTTCAGAGTGAGGATATGTAGAGCATCTAATACGAGTACCTGACAATTATTACTAAAGTTATTTAATATCACCATGTTTTCTCGCATAAAACACAGCCCCAAATATAAGCTACTCCTCCTTTTTGAAAGACGGAATGAAAAGAAATGATTTTTCCAGAGTCATGTTTGCATAGAGCAGGGACAGAGCCTAACTTCAGCTGAATCGCCTTCCCTTTCTAGCATAACTTAAAGCTGAATCCCTAGCTACTGCTGAAGACTGGTTGTCCATGGGTGGCTCTGTAATTCTGAAAAGAGCTGAAGAGGCTGTGTTAAACAGCTAAAGAGGCTGTGATATTGGGAGAGACCAGGAGCAGCTGGCAGATAGCAAAATTGCCTTAGGAGAGATGATTGTGAATGCCTCTTGAGTGAAGAGCGGTGAGCCGTTATGTCAATTGACTCCCTCAGCTACTTGAACAGTGATATTACAGCTGCTGCACCAGGGTGCTTCCAATCGTTGGCCGAAAGTCAGCTTCCCTGCTTAAGACATGCATCCTAGTCTTGGGGGGACTGATTTTGGGGGGGAAGAGTGCATGCTGTATGAGAAAAAATACGATATATTGTATAGTACTAGAAAGGTCAGGCATAGTATTTTGTAGACAGAACATTTACAGGAAATTCTAGTGGAAATAATTCAAAACCTTTTTTGGAACATGTCCTGCACTGCATCTTCAGCTGTATATAATAGTCCTAATTTAATCTGCCCTCAGGATGAAGCAATTCTAAAACTGGAAAATGAAATCAGTCGTCTTGTGGGTCTTGAAAGCGAGTCCAAACATAAAGATACAGTGATAGCAAATCTTCAGGATGAAATTGCAGTGATGACAAAGAAGATGGCTCAGGAGGCTGCTAGGAATGATGCTGAGTTTACTCAGAAACTACTCAGCTTTGAGCAAGATATTAGAGCAAAAACAGAAGAGATTAAAGCCTTGAAAGAGCAGGTATTAAACACTTCAAGGGATGTCTGTCTGCTTTAAGATTCAAATTTCGCTCTGAAGTTCTCCTGTTTGCTTTAGCAATGAGAAATATTCGTTCACAGGTGCAAGAAGCAACTTACTGCTGGACCTGCAAAAGATTAGAGCAAAGAGTATATTTTTTTCTTTCAGTTTGCTTACTTTGTGTATGGACACCCCTCTAGGAATAGATACTTCTGTTGTTTCTGTTGTACAAGGAGATGGTTAGCTCCCCCAGTTATTTCTGTGGGTCTTTTATATGAATGCAGGATAGAGGAGACACTTTTTAAAATAGGAAAACTGGGGGTTGCAGTGGACAATAAGGTGAGTATGAACCAACAGTGCACCCTGGGTGTGAAGAAGGCTAATGGCATACTGGGTTGCATTAGTAGGAGCATGGCCAGCAGATCAAGGGCAGTGATTCTCCCCTCTATTCGGCGCTGATGAGGCCACATCTGGAATATTGTGTCCAGTTTTGCACCCCCACACACACACGCACACTACAGAAAGGAAGTGGACACATTGGAGAGTGGAGGGCAGCAAAAACAGTTTGGGGGCTGAGGCACGTGACTGGTGAGGACAGGCTGAGGGAAATGAGATGATTTAGTCTGCAGAAGAGAAGACTGAGGCGGGATTTGACATCAGCCTTCAAATACTTGCAGGGTAGATCCAGAGAGGATGGAGCTGGGCTGTTCTCAGTGGGGGCAGATGGCAGAACAAGGAGCAATCGGTTCAAGTTGCAACAAGGGAAGTTGAGGTTGGATATTAGGAAATTCTCTCTCACTAGGAGGGTAGGAAAGCACTTGAACAGGTCACCCAGAGAGGTAGTCGAGCCTCCATCCTTGGAGGCTTTCAAGACCCGGCTATACAAAGCCTTGGCTGGGATGACATAGGTGAGGCTGGTCCTGCTTTGAGCAGGGTGCTGGCCTAGATGGGACCTGCTGAGGTCCCTTCCAACCTCATTTCTATGATTCTATAGAATATCACTGTGAAACCCTGCAAATTGGTGTGATGGCTGAGGCATGTGTATTATCTGAGATTCCCTTTTAATAACTTTTATAGACTGGATTTTAAATATACAGCATCTCTTTTAAAATATGCAAAGAACAAGAGAAGAGCAATACTTTAAAAACTGGATACAAAGTAGGCTTGTATTTGTGTCATCTATTGGTGATTGTTTTCTGTAAGCTGTCCACGGCTGCGGTTTTCTTTTCTGTTGCAAGGACAAGTTGCGGATACAGCTGTCCTTCTCACAAATGCTGCTAAACCAGTGAATTCCCTCCTTCCAACTTTCTAATAATCCCCTTTGAATTAGGCTCAAAAAACCAGTTATCTCAGCAGTGGGAAATGTATATTTCCTTCCTTTGATTGTCTCTAAGACCATGATAGGGAGAGCTACATAGCTAAGTAATGTGCTTGATCTTTATTCGTAACAGAACGTTTTCTTTTTTTTAGCATTTTTAGCTGCTTTTCTATATAAAAGCTGCACATATTAACAGCTTTTAAACGACACATATTTCTGAAGGTTACTTTGTTAGAATTTTCTGCCAGTGTACAAGCCATACATTTCCTATCTAGATTATTGATTGTCTCTGCTCTTTACATTTTATTTTCGATGTGAACA
>NW_017729014.1:18548465-18550685 GCF_001723915.1 Gavialis gangeticus
AACATTTTCTTTTTTTTAGCATTTTTAGCTGCTTTTCTATATAAAAGCTGCACATATTAACAGCTTTTAAACGACACATATTTCTGAAGGTTACTTTGTTAGAATTTTCTGCCAGTGTACAAGCCATACATTTCCTATCTAGATTATTGATTGTCTCTGCTCTTTACATTTTATTTTCGATGTGAACAGTTTGGAAGTTTTGTTCAGTTTGGATGAGTTGTCAGGCTTTTTTATATGTGTATATAAACTGTCATAAGCTGTGTGCGTGTATATATGTGTACGTGTGTGTGTGTGTGTGTATAAGCTGCCGGGCTTTTATATAAATATGCAAACTATAACCCTCTCAGGCCTGAAGAATTGGGCTGGAGATCTTGGGAGAGCAATTTCTCAAGTGAAGACTGATACTTGCTTTCTCCCCTCAATCTGGAAATGTAGCAAGAACATTTTGTCTCATATTAATGCATCCCTTCCATCCAAACTGGGCAGAGTAGATGTGAGCATACATGAAAAAACCAAACAAAAAGCCCGTCATCCTGTTTCGACACTCAGGAAAAAAAAGTTTGGTTCAAATTTAATACAGAGGTAGGTTTGTAAGACTTAGATTTGTTCAGCCATTTCCTATTTATGGTGACCAGTAATTCATTTGGACATATTTTGTAGATAAGCAATCTTCAGAAAGGCTCCAGTCAAGTCTTGTGCCATTCTCTCTTGGAAAAAGATCGAGAAATTGCGAACTTGAAAAAAGAGGGTGAGAAATTAAGGAAGGACCAAACTCTGACCACAGGTATATTTTCTCTGACATTTCAGGAGAGTAACATTTAGAACAAGGGTCAAAATATAATTTATAAGGACAGTATTTTTTTAAAAAATCCAATACTTGCAAACTTTTCCTGCGAGAAATGATTCTCAGTGGCTATCTGGATCTTATCAAATTATTTGTACTTTTTCTGTTTCTTGAAGGCTTTCTAATCCTTTCTGACCTGTGAAATAGTGGAGTAGAAATAAGGAACAACTGGACCTAAACTGTAGTGTTGTTTGGGGCAGATAGTATTTTTTTTATAATTCTTTTTTTTTCTTTTGAAATAAATTATTTGGTCACCAAAAACCAGACTGCCAACTTGCCTAAATCAGTTTTATTTCTACTGAGTTTAGTGGAACTTGGAGGGGGAGCTGTAAAGGGACAAAAAATTGCAAGTATAATTGGATGCAGAAAAATTTTTAAAAAATTAAACTGGGAGAAGGTCGTTATTTTTGTACAGCTGCTGAAGGTCAGTGTCCAAAGCTTTGGATATCTATAGCAGGTTCTGATTTTGAAAACTATAAGCCATTTTCCAGCCTGCCTTTATACAGTGACTTAACAAGCAAAAGGGCTTGGCTGTTTGCACAAAATATTTGGTGTTTTTCCTTAAACAGCATTTCACAATATGCTCCTGTTAGCAAAAACATTTCATTTCATCTTAGTTTTCCAAAAGTAAACAGGATATTTAATATATCCTGACACGGGTCCTCAGGGACAAGTGTCCTATGTTTCAAAACAAATCATCATTTTTCAAGAAAAACTGAGCTGTAAGAGAGTTATTTTTATTGACTATGGTGCATGCTCCAAAGCACTGCATTCCCTGAGAAAAATAGCCACGCTGTATCACTCCCAGAATTTATACTCTAAATCTGAATATGTTTTCTAAGTCAGGTATTTTTAAAATACAGTGAATCATTTTTTCTCCTTCAGTGCTTAAAGGGTTTTCATAACCAAGATGCTTTAGCATTCTTTGACCTAAATTCTGTTCTTCACAGGCCTGGTGACTAGTTTGCAAAAAGACATTTCTGTAAAGCAGCAGAAAATACTGCAACTGAGACTGGATGCAGATAAATTAAAGAAGGAAAACAGGGAGAAGGATAATCAGCTTGCACTTGTTTCTGCCAAGGTTAATGCTCATACTTATTTACTCTTTTACCTACCATCTTGCAAGTGGTTTAGGAAAACATATAAATGAAATGTGCTTAATAGATTTTAGCAGACTTATACCAGGGACAGATCTGGCCCAGTACCTGTAGTTTCTGTATTTGCAGGATATTTCAGTACCAGACAAGAAGTGAAGAGTCAGGGAGACTTTTATTCCCAGAAGGCATGCATCTCTGTAGATTTCATAGATTCATAGACATTTGGGCTGGAAGGGACCTCGGAAGATCATCGAGTCCAGCCCCCTGCCCCAGGGGCAG